>NC_056761.1:37909444-38228944 GCF_018687715.1 Carya illinoinensis
TTAATATAAAAATAATATATATTTTAATAATATTTTATTTAACTTTTAATTTTAATCTCAACTCATCTCATCTTATATCTAAAAATAAACTTAAGAGATCCTCCAGCATCTCCATTTTAAAGGATTTGATGATCTAAATTCCTTAAAATTTGATTAAATTCACGTTTCAAAATAATTGAAAGCTTGAAGGTATCCTCGGTAATATGATATTTCTACTTTGGGTTTATTCATAGAAATCCTTTAAGAATGATTTGTTATTCACAAAATATTCCTAGATTGTTCTTTAAAGTTATAAAGTTCTTAAATTAATTTTTTTATTTTTACTTCACAAAGTATTAAAAAAACTAAAAAAGTATCATAAAATTCGTTGTCCAAATAAGAGTATAAGTTGATCAAACCAAATAGTCGTCAAAAAAGTAAAAGAATTAAGATTTTCATTGACCAAAAATCAATGTCACCTATTAAGGAGTTAGTTGATTGCTACCATCATAAAGAGATCTTATAAAAGTAAATTGATAAACTGACATAGTTTCATATGATATATTAAATCTATTTTACAATAAAAATAATTTTACAACCTAATATATCATATCAAATCACTTTAATTTGTGAATTTATTTTTATGAGATTTCTTTCGAGTTACAATATTTTTACACACACACACACATATATATATACATAATGGAGTTGAATAAAAAAGGTTACATTCACCTATTAAAATTGATGTTTTTTCTTATTTATTTAACGCTTTCCACCTTTACAGAAAGATACATTATTCGGGAGAACCTTTGCATATGTGATAACCGGAGTCACTGAGCATTAGCAATGGTGTAGGCAAAGGCAATGACAAAATTTGACTAAAATCACATATTTTATTTTTTGCTTTTACCATTCAAGATAGACTCCTATATTGAATTAGCCAAAATAGTAATAAAACATATTTTTTTTCATATTTTGCAATTAAAACCGACTACATAAGATCTACAACAAGATCCATATGAAGAAACCCAATACATAATCATACTGGTTTGCATTTACAAATAGGATGAGAGAGAAAAAAAGTAATAAAATAAATTATAGAGAGTGAACAGTGCATTTGTAAATATGTAAAAATATTGTAGCTGAAAAAAGTTTACATCAGGCCAATCCAATGCAATAGATTTAATAGGGTTAGTTGCTAGATGCTGGTTTGCATTTACATTTGACTACACCATTGTTAGTGCTCTATATATGGAGAAAAGTAGCTTAGAGCCCTTACCCCTTAATATCAACTCTACGATAAAGCCATAAAAAGATTTCGATTATGGTTCCATTTATTTCGTTGTAAAATTGTTTTTTGAAAATGATTTTTACCCTTTTTTGTTTTTTTGTTTTTTTTGTTTTTTTAATGTTCGGAGGTGTTTATAGTTTTCAATCAATGTAAAACTCAAGCTTATTTTTGAAAATTTGTTTCACTTCACTATACTTCAACTTGATTCCCTATTTCTGCAATTTACATCCTCCCTAATGGTCTTCCTTTTATTTTATTTTTATTTTTTTTAGCCTTTTTAATTTTATATATTTTAGTTTTTAAAAGTTATAATATTTTTTGGCATCTTAGTATTTCTAATTTTCTATTTTTTAATTTTCTTATGTTTAACTTTTAAGTTTTAGAAATCTTTATTTTATATTTTTAATTTTTAGAACGCATGGCATGTCATGTGGCTTGCCACGTCAACATAGTTAATAGTCTAATTTTTAACCGAACGGATTATTTATATCTAAAATAAAGTGTACTTTTTAACTATTAGACATAAAATTCACTTGCAACGGATTAGTCAATACTAAATTTTGTAGCTTTTAGCTACAGTATTTGTAAAGAGAATTTCAAATTTGATATCTACCGTACAAAGAGTAAATTTTTATTTTATTATTTATTTATAACTCTCTTTGCCTCTCTCCTTTTGATATTTTCTCAACGCAACTGGATCCATTTCTATCTCTCGAATATGTTTCTTTCCCTTAACGCAACTAAATAGTAAAATATGATAAAATAACATAAATTAATAATCAAAAAATTTAAATATTTTTAATTATTAATTACTCATTATTATATAATGAATAAATAAATAATCCAATGTAGAGATTTAATGTAAATAGTCAAAGTCAAATTCATCTCATATTATTTTATTTTATATAATGAAAAAATAGCTATTCTAATTTAGAGACTTATGTGAATGAAATAGTTAAAATCTAAATGCATCTTACATTCATAAAAAATGTTCTTTACATATGCATAATCCATTAAAAGTCTGTTTGGGATTGAGTTTGAAAGCTTAAAAAGTATTTTTAATTGTTTAAAAGCTCTTTTTTTAAAAAAATGATATGTTTGGTAAATTTATAAAAAGTGTTTTAATCACCTAAAAAGGCCGAAAATCTACTTTTTAAAAAAGCATCAAATTGAAACTTTTATCGAAAAGCTCCTGCAGATAACTGTATATTTAAAAAAAAATTAATATAACTAACTTTAAAAGTACTTTAGAGACATGGTTACCAAACAGTAAATGGTTTTTTAATAGTAGAGCTTGTTATTTAAGTTAAAAGCTATAAGCTATAAAGTTATAAGTTATATTTCCCACCGCAATCTCAAACATACACTAACAATGCTCTTAATGTGTTGGCAAACATTAGAATTTTCAAAATTCTCAAGATTTCTTGCAATTTCATTCCTAAATATCACTTAAACACAAAATAATTTTTAATTTTCAATTTTTAACTCTTTCATCTAATCATTACTCAATCGCTAATTAAACATAAAACTCAATTCAACTTTTACAAGTTCTAAAATAAAAATAATATTAAAAATTACATTCCAATAACTTTTAATTTTATCTATTCACTTTTTCAAACTCCAATATAATACTTAATTTCAAAATATAATTTTATTCAACTTTTTCTCTAACCTTGCTCAAAATCCAATAAAAGGTCTTCACTTATACAATTTCATTATTATTCACAAAATTTTGAGATACTTTAAGCATTCAAATACATAGTAAAAATTTAAATTAAAATGTACCAAAAGCAATTTGACTTTAGGATAATCCACATATAGTGCTTTTGTATTTAATCCTATTTCTCCTATGGTAAAAGATGGTATAAGCATGCGAATATTGTGAATAGTAAACTCTCTTATCTACAACACAATTGGTCTTTTGTGACAGAGAAAAACGTCACAAAAAATGGCCAAAATGTCACTAAAGACATTTGGTGACGGTTCGAAACTGTCACCTAATGTGCGTCATAGAAAAAAATTGGTGATAGTTTACTATTCAACCATTACAAAAAATATGTTTAGTGACGGTAGGAGGTCTTCCGTTTGATGTCATATTCGAACGTGAGATTTTTTGTGGTAATTGAAATCTATCACAAAATGCACAGAACGTTCAAACGTCCAATAGAACGTTCAAACGTTAACCCGATCGATTGACATTCGAACGAGAAAAGTTGACGTTCGTTGGTTATAGTTTAAACGTATCATATTTACGTTCGAACATCAAACAAAACGTTCGAACGTAAATCGTTTAAACATTCAAATGTTGTGCTCGTTTTGAGGGTAAAAACGTTCGAACGTTTGGTCGTACATTCGAACATTATTTGATAATTTTGTATAATTACATTTGAACATTAGTTCGAATGTGAACCAATGTTCGAATATTTGTTATATACATTCGAATGTACAGATCAAAAATATTATTTTCATAAAATTAAAAAAAATATACAAATTGTATCATCATATTACACCATCAAATTAACAACTTACAATGTTTTATATAGTTACAAAATTAAATATTAAAAGTTCTACACAATGCGAAAATTAAATTGATTTCATTTCTTCTTCTTTTGTCGTCCACTGCGATTCTGCTGTAGTGACATAACACGATCTATCTGGACTCTCATCTCTCTCTACACTTGTTCTTAGACTTTACTGCACGTTTTTTCCTCCTAGTCTCTTTGTTGCTGCTGCCAACGTATCTCTAAATTAGATTGTCGCTCCAAGAAAGACTTCAACTCTTGTTGTCTTGACCTTATATACTCATTTGATAAAGAAAATGCAAAATAAGTAATGTTTTAAAAGAAATATAAATAAAAATTAAATTATTGACATGTTGTATAATTTAATAAATTATTTACAACATATTTAATAAAACTTCACAAATTTTTTCATAATGATATCATATATTTCCACAATATATAAACATATTCACAAATAAATTCACAATATTTCACATATTCTCAACAATTTTAATAAATATTGTAATATACAAATTCACAATATATAAACATATTCCCCATAGACTAAACTAATTCACAAATCACATTTACATATGCACAATAATAACTAATTCACAAATATGAAAACATAGTCACAAAAAAATAACAACAACATATGCTTCAAATTCACATACATAATTGTAAAACATATTGATTTTAATTCATAAATATACACCAATATTTATATTTTCATTTTAAGAATAAGCATACACACAATACAATTTTTCATTTTAATTCATCACCCAAAGATTTCTTTCTAATTCATCAATATAAACAATTCAATTCCTTCTAATTCATCAATAATATCCAATTCACAACATATTTACAATATATATAATCAAAATTTATTACTTAACTCAAAATATTATACCCATATCCAATCCTTCAAAATCCACAATTAACTCATATTATACACATTAAAATATTCATCATTATCCACAACAAAATATATAAACATATTAATAAACTTTAGAAATATGCCTATCACTCACAATTTCCTCTTACAATTCACGAGTTTTGAATAAGTCACAACAACCAATCCTTCAAAAAAATCACAACACTAGCTAGTTAATGATATATATATATATATATAAAACACAAAATAAATATCATAAAATTGCAAAACATTCAAAGGAAAATTTTAAAATTATTTAAATATATTCAGAAAATATGAAAAGTGAGAAAAGGTTAAAAAAAAAAAGGCATAAATGTGCTAACGCTCAAATGGAGTGGTGCTACTCAGGCAGCAGAATAACACCGCTCTATATAATATAATAGTGTATATATATTATTATTTAATAACAACATTCGAATGTAAACGATCGTTGAGTTTCAAACATGCCATTGACATTCGAACGTGGAATTTATATACATTCGAATGTTTAGGATATATGTTCGAACGTTTCTATACCACATTCAAACATTACTATCACATTTGAATGTGGTGTAAGACGTTTGAATGTTAACCTTTGAGCTTTGAACATGGTAAAATACGTTCAAACGTTAACCCTTTAGTTCCGAATGATACACTTAAGTCCGAACGTTTAAGTGGGAAATATTTGAATGTAACATTATTTTCGTTCGCACATGCATCTTTTCATATCACATTCAAACGTTTAAATGTAAACACGTTCGACCATTTGAGTGTTTGCCAGTCCCATTTGAACTCGTAGTCTTATACGTTCGAATTTTACTTATAACGTTCGAATGTGTACGTCTAAACATTCGAACATTATCAGTAACAATTTAAATTTTATTACAAAATATTTATAACTATGGTTCTAATGTTATGTTCTTATTAATTCAAGATCTGGCTTATCTTTGACAGAAAGGAAACGGGGCCAAGAGGGAGCCAACTCGGATACTGCTCAGCTCGGGGCCTGAACGTTCATGGCCGAACGAGAAGTATTAATATATTGTTAATATTATTTAATGTATTTATTGTTTTCAATTTCAATTCTCAATTATCCAATTTTAATATTAAATCATTGCGCTTCAAATTTTAATCTCTTTAAATTTATAATAATTGTTCACAAATGATGCATTATTTTATTTAAAAACTACATAAAATTTAAATTATATTCATATTTACCAAATACTCTATCCAACGTTAAAATTTCACTCACTAACGTTCAAATGTCACTTATTAGCATTCGAATGTTGGTGTAAAAAAATATTACGTTTGCACGTAAAAATCTTTAATGTTTAAACGTCCATTTAACGTTCGAACATAAATTTACATACATTTGAATGTCAAACGAATTCTCATCTAGATTTAGTGACGGTTTGTATAAACCGTCACAAGGTGACAGTTTGGGGACTGTCACCAATTTTAAAGTATCACTAAATCTCAATTTTGTTGAAGTGCTTAGATGGTTTTAATTATGTATTTATCCGTCTCTTCTGGCCGTGCATTGCTTTTTGTCTTGTACATTTGTTTGCCATTTGCCGCCATTTTCTCTACAAACATAGCAGTGCAATCGTCATTTAAAGCAGAACCCTTCTTTATCCAATGAATGTATGGACACATCAACAATGTCCTACATCTTCCTATTCCAAGCGAGTTGCCGTGTCCATGATATCTAATTAGCCCTTTCAAACTCTGATAGAGGGCAACTGTAAGAAGAAGAGATAAGAGATAGAGACTTACCAACGGGCATCATATTAGCAATACCGTGCGCAGCAGCATACGTGGCGATGAAAAGAAAAATACAAAGAAGTGAAAAAAAAAGAGAGGCAGCAAACATAGAGAGAGAGAGAGAAAGGGGTTAAGAGAGGGAAGAGAGAGGTGATCAGAGAGGGAGATGGAGAGAGAGAGAAGCTTACTAGCATGAGGTGGCATGAATGTTGCGACGTGTAGATCGGGGTTGAGCGAACAAGGAGACAACAGTGGCAACACAGTGTCACTACGCTCAACCATTGTCTTCTACACCAAGAACTTTCTCTACATCTAGTCCAACAATCGTAGCCAACTGCCATGCCCAAGTCCCACCTCCCTCAACTAATTTCAACGTTGATGACCAAACCAAGCACCATCCAACCTAAACACGCTTGCTTCATAAACCTGAAATAGAGCAAATCGGTGCTAACTAACCTTGCCAAAAACTAGCACTAGTCCCTCCATGTGCATGTTCAGTACCTCTATTCCACGCAAGGCCCACTACTCACCGCCTCTTAAAGTTTTTGTGAACCAGCCAACCACTATTTTGCATGAAACCACTACTACACAATCGTGACCCACAAGCTTTCCACATATGACTGACAGTGCGTTGGAGAGAGAGAAAGAAGTAGACAGTAAGAGAGAAACGTCAGGCAAGGGCCAAGGAAAAGATGAGAGGCTTAGTACAACCCTCAAAACGCACCATTTGGTATTTTATTTTTCTTGGGTTGGGCCTCACAATTATCCTATATTATTTATTTTTTATTTTTCATAATTATCTCAATTATTACTTGTATTTTATATATGTACTCTTTTATAATAACTTTTGTTTCATTTCCACATTTAAGTTTTTGTCCCTTTGTTCATCGTTAAAATGTAATTAACTTTTCTCTTATTCTACTATTAATGAGAATATAATAATAATAATAATCAAGTAATAAAATCCAAAGATTTTGGTTTATTGAACATTTGTGGGATATTAATAACTCTATTTTTTCTTAAAGAATACAACAACAATAACAACAACAATAATAATCAAGTAATATAATCCGAAGATTTTGGTTTATTGAACATATGTGGGATATTAATAACTTATATTTCTTCTTAGATTTAAAAATAATAGAATTTTCCTATTTAATATTATTTGAAGAAAATAACAATTATCTTCGTATTAGTTTTCATAGTAATTCATAAAAATAAATCATAATCATTGGACTTATAATATTTTCATTTTAATAATTTAAATTATTAAAATGATTAATAATACTTTTTATCCTTTAAAGATTTATTTTGGTAAGAATATCTTTTTTATCTTCTAAGATCAACAATTCAACATTACCATTCCAAATTTGAAAAAAGTAATAATATTATGCTCAAGTTCAAAATGAAAAATATCGTCTTTACATTTTTTTAAAAATATTTTATTACTATAAGGTATCGTTGCATAAAAAACAATTGTCTTCCTATTATTTCTCCTAATAATGAATCATACTGAATAATATTTTTTAAACTGACATTGCTTTTATTTATTTATTTATTTATCTTTAGATTTCAAATTAGAAGTCTATTATTACATTTTATCATCCCATCAACAATTATATCCATTTAGTTTTCTGAAAAAATTAATAATAATATATTTTGTTAATTTATTATTATTATTATTATTATTATTATATTATGATTTAAATATAATGAGTTTTAAACATTTGATTTGTTATATATTCAATAATTTTACATTTTTTGTTTCCTTCAGTTTTTAAATATAATTATAATCATTTGTAAAATTTGTTGCATAGATTTATGACTATATTTACATCTATCATACTTATTATATAATTAATATGCATCTTAAAATTCATATTTACCATATCAAAAAAGCAGTAGCATTTTCAACGGGGGATACATGCCTAGTAATATATAAAAAGGTTTTATTATAGAATTTAAACTAAAGATATAAATACTACATCTATCACAACTCACACCAAAATACAAAAATCACTTTCAAGAAAATATTCTCAAGTGATAAACAAATTACCACGTTTTTTTAAAAAATCTTTAATTATTCGAACTAAAAAAATTTTAAAAGTGTAGATTAAAAGAAAAATAAAAACATAAAATATGTCTTTTAAAAAATAAGATAACTGCTACAAGCTTACATATACAAAAAAATTATATAAACTAAACCCATAAATTGGTGTCGTTTTATAGAATCTATTAAATCTATTTTATAATAAGAACAATTTTACAATCTGATATATCATATCAAGTTATATAAATTTACGGGCTTACTTTTCTAATTCGCTAAAGTATTTTCTATAAAATAAATCTGACTAGAAACTAGTTTAGTCAATGACATTCTTAACCCTATGGTCAGAATTGCTAATCTAGAAAATTAGGGCTAATTTAGTTCCTCGATTCCTTTCAGCTCATTTCATTTAATCATTATAATTTTTTCAAATTTTAATATAAAATATAATAAATAATTTAATTTTTTTAAATCTAAAAATAATAATATTTTATTTCATTTTTAATTTTTATCTTAATTCAACTTAATTTAATTTAACTCAACTAAAGACAGGCTAAATATATATTGAGTTGGTGATTTATATGATTTATATGACCATGGTTACAAGAAAATGACTTTTCGTGTTTCAACTTTCCAGGACGTGGGCTTACCACCTTTTTCACTCTTCATGTTGAGATTTTCATCATGATTGAAAACTCAACACTCTTTGTTTTTATAAGTCTTTAATTATTCGAACTAAATTTTTTTTAAAAGTGTAGATTAAAAGAAAAATAAAAACATAAAATATGTCTTTAATAAATTAGATAACTGCTACAAATTAAATTATACAAAATAAATCTATAAATTAATATCATTTTATAGAATCTATTAGATCTATTTTATAATAAAAATAATTTTATAATCTCATATATATTATTTCAAGTCGTATAAATTTATAGATTTACTGTTATAATCCACTAAAATATTTTCTATAAAATAAATCTGAATAGAAACTAGTTTAATCAATGTCATTCTTAACCCTCGGGTCAGAATTGCATACCTGTAGTATATATTGAGATGGTGAACGGTCTATTCGCTGTTCCCACAGTTTTTGTTTTTATTTCAGAACTACAATTAGTCTAATTTTCAAAACAGGCAAAGTCGTGGAATTGGATTTTATTTTTAAAGAATGCTATACATCATCTCACACCATATATTTTATATATTAAAATATTATTTTTTATTTTATTTTATTCTTATTAAATTAATTGAATTATTCTATTTATCATCCACACACTACATATTTATTATAAAAAAATTAAAATAAATATAATGTATAAAATGTGAGGATGATAAAAAGAGTTTTTTTTTAAATCTTTAATTATTCGAACTAAAAAAATTTTAAAAATGTAGATTAAAAGAAAAATAAAAACATAAAATATGTCTTTTAAAAAATAAGATAACTGCTACAAGCTTACATATATAAAAAAATTATATAATCTAAACCCATAAATTATATAATAATATTTTATTTAATTTTTAATTTTTATCTTAATTCAACTCAATTTAATTTAACTCATAGACAGGCTAAATATATATTAAGTTGGTAAACGGTCTATTCGCTGTTCCCACAGTTTTTGTTTTTATTTCAGAACTACAATTAAGTCTAATTTTCAAAGAAAACAGGCAAAGTCGTGGAATTGGGTTTTATTTTTTCTAACGTGGTAGAAATATTTCCACTCTCAGAAGCTTGAAAAGTCATCCATGGAATAAAGAAACGCCACCAAACTCAACGCGTCTTTTCCGAGACAGTCATAGGACTTAACATTATACAATTACACGCGCTTTACTTCGAGCGCTCCTCTCTGTTGACTACACCCTTATCTTCCAATCCCTCTCTTCCTCTCTTGGGTTTCCAAATCCGAACGGTTTTTGGTCGCCTACCACCCACACGACTCAGATCCACAGGTTCATGGGCTTTTATCTTCGTCAACCCGCCATTAATTCCATCACCTCAACGATTGTTTGCCGGTTCCAATGAGAATTCCGTTCTTTTTATCGATTTTCTTGATACCCATATGCTCAATTTTGCCCGGCTTCCCGATCTTTCTGGTCTCTGGCCAATGTTTGAAAGATCAGAAAGACTTGTTGCTCAAATTGAAAAACAGCCTCGAATTCGATTTAGCTTCTTCCACAAAACTGAGACACTGGAATCAGAGTTCCGATTGCTGTATGTGGCAAGGTGTACGTTGCAGCGAGGGACTGGACTCAACCTGAGCAGTGAATCCATCTCGGGAGGACTTGACAATTCGAGCAGCCTCTTCAGTCTTCAGTACCTCCAGAACCTAAGTTTGGCATATAACAAATTCAACTATTCCCAGTTTCCGTCAGGGTTTGACAAATTGACGAATTTGAGACATTTGAACCTGTCAAATGCTGGCTTTGCAGGTCAGATTCCGATTGAGCTTTCGAGTTTGAGAAGGTTGGTTATTCTTGATTTATCTACCCTTTACTTCCCTGAAATTCCTCCCCTAAAACTTGAGAATCCAAATTTAGAGATGTTGGTTCAGAACTTTGCGGAGCTTATAGAACTTTATCTTGATGGAGTAAACATCTCAGAACAAGGGGACGAGTGGTGTGGGGCTTTATCATCATCACTGAAAAATTTGACGGTATTGAGCTTGTCAAATTGCAATCTTTTAGGCCCTTTGAATCCCTCCTTATTAAAGCTCCAGTCCCTCTCAAGTATTCGTCTGGATAATAACAACTTGTCTGCGTTAGTGCCGGAGTTCTTCGCAAATTTCACAAATTTGACGTCATTGCGTCTCAGTTCTAGTGGGTTGTTTGACATATTTCCAGAAAAGATCTTCCAGGTGCCTACACTAGAGGTTCTTGACTTGTCTAATAATGCACGACTTGGTGGTTCCTTGCCAGATTTTCCTCAGAATGGGTACCTTCGAACCCTGGTACTTAGCCACACAAATTTCTCGGGAAAATTGCCGCACTCTATCGGTAACCTGACCATGTTGTCTAGAATGGATTTTTCAAGTTGCAATTTCAGCGGATCAATTCCAACTACAATGGCTAATCTTACCCAATTGCTTTATCTGGACATGTCATTCAACAATTTTACTGGACCAATTCCATCGTTCAGCAAGGCCAAGAATCTGACTCAAATAAACCTTTCTCATAACGATTTAACCGGTCAGATTACATCTACTCACTGGGAAGAGCTGAAGAATCTGGTAAACCTTGACTTGCGTGACAATTCTCTGAATGGGAGTATTTCAGTTTCTCTGTTTTCCCATTTATCATTGCGGTATCTGCAACTTCCCAACAACCAATTTTCTGGTGAGCTCAATCAAATTCCCAACATTTCTTCAAATGTATTGGAATACCTTGATTTGAGCACCAACAATTTGGAAGGGGCAATCCCTGTGTCTGTCTTTAATTTTCGAGGTCTTAAGATCCTCTCGCTTTCTTCAAATAATCTTACCGGCTCAGTCCAGCTAAATATGATACACCAGTTGACAAACCTTTCGAGTCTTGATCTTTCCTACAACAGTTTATCAATTGAATTTAATAGAACTGGTTCTCCGTCCTCCTCCTTTCCCAACATTACCACGTTAAAATTGGCTTCCAGTAAGTTGAAAGTATTTCCTGATTTTTTGAGAAACCAATCCAAATTAGTAGTTCTAGACCTTTCAGATAATGAGATTGGTGCAGAGATACCCTACTGGATATGGAAACTGCCTTTTCTTCAGCAGTTAAATCTTTCTTTTAACAATTTGGTGACTCTAGAAGGATCTCCACGCCATGCTTTTTATCTGACTATCCTGGACATTCGTTCCAACCGACTCCAGGGGCAACTCCCAGATCTCCCACCATTTGCCACGTATTTGGATTTCTCAAAGAATAATTTCAGCTCTATCATACCCTCTGACATTGGTGACTTCCTTTCTTATGCTTATTTTTTCTCTCTTTCAAGCAATGAATTCAAAGGGAGCATACATGCATCAATCTGCAATGCAACATACCTCCGAGTTCTAGATCTGTCTAATAATTCCTTCAGTGGCATGATTCCGGAATGTTTGGTTGGGATGAGTAGTACTCTTGGGGTGCTAAATCTAGGGAGAAACAATCTCCATGGCATGGTTCCCGATACATTTCCAGACAACTGTGGATTGCAAACTTTAGATCTCAATGGAAACCAGCTTGTAGGACAGGTACCTGAATCTCTGGAACATTGCACAAGGTTGGAGGTCTTTAATATCGGTAACAACCACATTGAGGATATCTTCCCATGTCACTTGAAGAACGCATCCATATTGCGTGTCCTTGTTTTGCGCTCTAACAACTTTAGCGGGCACCTTGGTTGTGAAGGGAAAAATGCCACTTGGCCCATGCTTCAAATTTTGGATGTAGCTTCGAATAATTTCAATGGTAGGCTTCCAATAAAATGCTTTTATACCTGGAAAGCTATGTCAGAAAGTGAAGATGAGACCGAATCAGAGCTCAATCACCTTCGATTTGAAGTCCTAGGATTTGATAAATTTTATTATCAAGATGCGGTTACGGTAACGGTTAAAGGTCTAAGCATGGAATTGGTGAAGATTCTAACTATTTTTACCTCGATTGACGTTTCGGGCAACAACCTGGAGGGGACAATACCAGAAGGATATGGTGGACTCTCATCACTATACGTTCTAAACTTGTCGCATAATGCTCTTTCAGGACAAATCCCGAAATCTCTGGCAAACTTGACACAGCTGGAGTCATTGGACTTGTCAAACAATAAGCTTACAGGGGAGATTCCTATGCAACTTGCAGAAAGTCTTATTTTCCTTTCATTCCTAGACCTATCCTTCAATCAACTGGTGGGGCAGATTCCAAATATCAAACAATTTTCTACTTTTTCAGAAAGTTCGTACGAAGGGAACAAAGGATTATGTGGCTTTCCCCTTATGAACAAATGCAGTGATGGAGGTACACCACCGTCAGCAAAATCTCCAGAAACATTTGATTGGCAGTTCATACTGACTGGGCTTGGCTTTGGGGTAGGAGCAGCATTGTTTGTTGCTCCCCTGGTGTTTTGGGAGAAAGGAAGAAGATGGTACAACGAAAGCACTGATAAAATTGTTCTGGTGATTCTTACAATGATAGGATTGTCTTACACGGGCAGCAAAGATGGCAAGCTTGAGGCGGAGGAAGACATTGAAGATGACAGCATAGAAGACTATGTTGATGAAGATGAAACGGAAAATGAAGAATTTCGAGGGCAATACTGTGTTTTTTGTTCCAAACTTGACTCTAGTAGGAAGAGGGTCACCCATGACCCCAAATGTATATGCCGTAGCTCACCTCTGATCTCCTCCTCTTCCTCTACATCATCGTCTTCTTCATAGCTTGGTTGTGCCATCAAAGTACATCTTTCTTCTCTCTCTCTCCTTTTTTTTACGCACTTGTTTTATCCATAGAATTCATTTTTTTTGTATATACCTACAGAATTATCGACCCAAGAGAGAGAGGATTAGTAGATGATCCAAACATGTAACTGAGTAGCCCTTTCAGTTTATGATATGGAAAGAAAGCATGGCAAAAGCGTGTGGAAAATCTTTCAGGAATTCCGCAATAAAGAGAAACAATGATTTCATGTGAAGAGGTTTCAATTATTTTGATTCAGATTTTCGAATGCAGACTTGTGTTCCAAATTGGGTCTCTTATTGAGAGAGAGCACAGCAAGAACCTATTATAATACTTTCGACAAATTTGCCCTCAATTACGAGATACCCGATAATCCAAGCCAAGAAAGTTTTATCTTATTTGAAGATTGATATTTATATTCCTTCACTCAACAACACAGGAAAAGTCTCCCACTAATCCCATTTTGTAGTATCCTTGTCATATTTGATTGCTACAACATGCACTTATCACTCTATAATCTGGTTTCCTTCTTAAGTACAACCTCCCAAGGAACGTCCAAAACTACCATATAGATTCTCATCAATTTCCATTCTACTGAAACTTTATCTCTCCTCGTACTCTATATATATAACACCCACAGGCCACTTCCTCTATGTTACTCAGTGTGTGGTGTGGAGTGTGAATGCATTTGGTGGTACTGCTATTTGTGATAGTTGAGTTCAAATCTTCCATTCGCAGTGGGCATCATCGTTGGAAGGGTTAGCTGGACTTTAGGTATGCTGTAATTGAAATTATTTGTCATTTATTTGTTATTTTTTAGAAGACTTGTATTAAGATTTTCTGTTTTGTGTTGATAATATATCATTTATTTGTGTTGAGAGTACGTCTTTTTTGTATTGAGAATGTCTTTTTTGCATTGAGAAGGTGAACTCCTCTTTTTAGCTAGTCGAATCTCTCTTGATTTTGTATGTTTAATTTCTAGTACAAGCATAGAACCTATTAACTAAACTAGTTAAGGATAGAGACAGAATACAAGCTGAGGACAGCTCATACTTTCTCCCAAGTCTAAACTAGTAACTAAACTAGTGCTGTTTCTTTTTTGTTCAATATCAGCTTCTCCAATCTTGGTGCATTAGCATTTCATGATTGCCTAAAAAGGATGATATAATGGAATATGCAGTTATTAGATTACAATATCCTCTGAAATAGAGAGATCCTATTGGTTGCTAGCAAGTACAAGTATGAAATATATTCACGTTAACCATGCTCATTTCAACTCATGAATAAAGAATCCAATCAATCTATTAATATCAGGACCAAAAATACAAAGAAAAAAAAAAGCAGCAGTACAATAATCACTCAAGTAGATTTTTATCTTTGCGTGTATGCTCTTTCAGTGCAGATGAGATGACTCTCTTATACAAAACAGTGGCCCATATTTAGGAATAGGTACCTTTCGTTTCAATCACACCCTAACAAGACATTAATAGAGGTGCTCAGGAAACATGAGTGCTTGTGGATTTTTCATTATAGTTGACTGTAGAGTTTCCTATGCATTACTTAAATTCTCACTTGTCGTGTCAATCTTTTGTACTTCCATGTCTTTCTAGTTCTTCAATTTCTTCAATAGTTTATTTGAATAAATGTTGGGTTTCCTTTGCAGTTATGTTTGATTTATTTTCTATTACAATTATATAAAGATTAAAACCTCTCTCGTATCAAATTTGTAAACTTACTTCCTTCTATACATTTTAGCATATAACAAACATATCTAACAAAAATCAAAATAATGTTGTTGCTGCTACACAAATGCAAGATAGTCAGACAATGAGATTAATTTGGATAGATAAAATGCTAGAGGATTATTTAGACATGTGTTAATGAGTTTTATGCCGGTAACCTTCCCGGGACCCATTTTAATAAGGTAGGGTAGAAAAATTTGGTTAATAAGTTCAGCGAGAAAGTTGATAAAGAATTTAACTACAAACAACTTAAGAACATATGGGATAGTTTAAAAAAAGATTGGAATATTTGGACGAAATTAGTTGGAAAAGAAACTTTAGATGGGATCTGCTGAAGAAGACAGTTGATGCTATGGATGAGTGGTGGGCAAAAAAATTATAGGTACTATGTTTTCTCCTATTTATTTATTTTTCTATATAATCAATTAATATTTACTATAACCGATTACATACAGGAAATTCCAGAAGCAGCCAAGTTTCGGAATGCAGGTTTGGCTCATATTTCTAAGTTAGATATAATGTTTAAGGGTATAACTGCAACTGGTGAGGGAGCTTGGGCACCATCCTCTGGATTGGGTTTTGAAGATGCAATAAGATATGATTAGTATAACAAAATATTGTTAGAGTTAGAGGAGATTGATGATTCGGATGACGAACCTGGTGATATTCAGACTAATTTAGACACTCAGACAAAAGAAAATAAACATGCCAGTCCTACAATCCAAGATAGGAAAAGGAAAAAATGAACTCAAATATTTGATCAACATTTCACACGTCTTTGTGATGTACTTGAAAAGCAGATTACAACATCATCCTTTGATAAACCTAGTCGTAGCATTGACGAGGTTATGGCTGTTGCACAAGAGTTAGCTGAGATAGAAAATGACTATGAGATTTTTACGGATGCAAGTGAGGTACTCCTTTCGAAATCACATAGAGAAATATTTATTACCCTAAAAGACCCAACATTTTAGATTGATTTTATTAAACGAATGAAAAATAAACGAAGTCAATATTGACTAGGTAATGTCATTTTAGGGATTCATTATTACTTTATTTTCCGAATGATTTGTAATAAACTATTTTAGAAGTTGTCGAGACTTTTTTTTAATTATATTTTTTGGATGAATTTTGACAATATTATTTTAGTGATGCTTGTTCTTAAGCATTGCATGTTTATGATTTGTTTTTTTTTTTTTTTCCCTTCATATTTTTATCTTTTTACAAACATGGAGAATAATGGTCACGACACTGAACATTACACAAGCGATGCTGATAATAGCGAAGAAGAAAAAGAGAATGATATTGACTTTGTGATAGCATTACAATTAATGGTAGCTTCTAAATATTACACAACATATATTGTAAAGGAACCATGTAGGACCTCTCCACCTATAGGTCATAAGTTAGTTATGGAGATTCTAAATGGTTATCCTGATAAATGTCATCGACAATTTAGGATGGAAAAATATGTATTTCATGCTTTATGCAAAGACTTGAATGAAATATATAACTTAACTAGTACTTAAAATATAACTATCGAATAAATAGTAGGAATTTTTTTGATTACATGAAGTCATGGGTTCTGGAATAGAATGGAGCAATAAAGATTTAAACATTCAGGAGAGACTATTAGTAGGCATTTTAATAGTGTATTAATGGTTGTTTCACGAATAGCGGTTGACATTATCAACCCCACTGATAGGGAATTTAAGGATATTCCAAAACAAATCTGTGAAGATGAGAGATATTGGTCATACTTTAAATATTGTATTTGAGCTATTGATGGAACTCACGTGCCAGTTATTTTTTCTCCAACAAAACAAATTCCATTTATTATAAAAGGCATACCTACTCAGAATATCATACCAATTTGTGATTTTTAGATTTGTTTCACTTTTGTTTGGACAAGATGGGAAAGGACAGAACATGATACGTATTTTTATGGAAGTTATTCGAAAAGAGGAATTGCGCTTTCCACATACACCTAGAGGTTTGAATTTAATTAAAATGACATTAATGAACTTTAATAAGATAATAAATGATTTTTGCATTATTTTTGATTTATTATCCTAAATTGTATGCAAGTAAATATTACTTGGTAGATGCTAGATATCCTCATATGAATAGATATATGGAGCCATACAGAATGGAACGATATCATCTACCAGATTTTCACCATGGTCCTCAACCAATGGGTATGCATGAAATATTTAATCATGCACATTCATTGTTCAGATGCACTATTGAGAGAACATTTGGAATTTGAGAAAATAGTTGAAAGATATTAGATCATATGCCAAATTTTCCTTATGATAAACAAATTAAAATTGTTGTGACATCTATGGCCATTCATAATTTTATTAGAACTCATGCATTAAAGGATATTGAGTTCAAGGCATACGATGAAGACGGGGTTTATCTACCTCTTGGAAGCATGTAGGATGAAGAAGCAAAAGATTACTCAAGCATGCAACAATTTGAGATATCCATTGAAAATGTTATGAATAATGAGTGTGATTATATAGCTCTTTCACTTATGCAACGTTGAATAGATTCTTTTTTTTCATTATAATTACTAAAACACCTATTAGACTATTTTCGTTGTTATTTTATCATAATATTTTATTTCTATCTAGGATATATCATTTTTTGTCATTTCTACCTTAAAAAGTATTTTTTTTTAATTCATTTACAAACAAATCTAATATGTTTAAAAGTGCTTTAAACTTATGGATACTAAACAGTAAATAGATTTTTAATGATAGAGCTTATTATATTAAGCTCTAAGCTATAAGTCTTAAGCTAGAAGTAATATTTTTCACCATAATCCCAAACATGTACTTAATGGTTAAAAAAATATTTTTTTAATAAATTTGTAATTTTTTTAAAAAAATATTTAAAATGATTTAAAAAATACTTGAATAAAAGAGAAAGAAAAAGGAAAAAAAGAATTTGCACTCTTTGGTACTCATTTGGTATCCATTTTTTAGAACGAGTAGCAACACTCTTGATTTATATACACTTACACATAACTTTTTCCTATATTGTATCAATAGCATGTATTCAACTTTGGGGCAAATTTAGGTTCGGTTTGGTCAATGAGAATTTTGATATGAGAATTTTGAGTTTTAAGATGAAATATTAAAATATTATTATTGTTCTAAGATTTGAAAAAATTGAATTATTTATTAAATTTATATAACGATTTAAAAATTTGTAATAATAAGATGAAAATTTTTAATTTGAGATGAGAATTATTATATTTGCACAGACGACTCGCCACAAGGTCCGTTGCCCTCTGTGCAAGGGAGTAGGGGTGGTGGCTGTCTTTGCATTGTCATGCGGTCCTTAGAGTTGTGGAGCATGGGACTTGATGGCCCACAATGTCCGACCGGTTGGGTATGACTTAGAAACGATCCATTCTCTCCCAGTTAAGGGTAGCCTCCAAAACTCAAATCGATGGAATTCGAGTTCTCCCTATCCCACATGCAGGTGAGGTCTAGGCGTGACATCTCCCCCTAGTGGCAGTCACTTCGAAGCAACAATCATCAATTAAAGGGATGCATCTGGGTCAAAACTAGAAAAATCTAATTCATCTATGCTGGTATCCAAATTTCATACTCCCCCTTTATCCAGATGCGACTAGGGGTGTAAAACAAACCAGTGAACTGATAAACCGAATCGGATCGAACCTAACCGGTGGGTTGGGTCCAGTATTGAGTTTGGTTCGGTGCGGTACCTGTTTTATTTTTTTTAAAACCGGTCAAAATCAGTCCAATTCCAATTTTTCTTTTTCTAAAACCGGACCGGACCAGTTCATATATATATTTTAATTTTTTATATTGTATATAATTTTTATGTATAATATATAATTATATATAAAATAGTTTTGTATTATAAAATTACTAATTAATATAATATTGAATTTTAAAATCTTATATCACTATAGTTTATTGTATTAATAGTTATACTAATACTATATCATTATAGTTTATAATACAATCATAATATATATTATAATATACTACAATATATTATCACTAAAGCATTATATATTATAATATAATATATTATATATTTTTTATAATATATAATATAGTATAGTAAAATAAGACCTAACCAGACCGGAAACCGATAAAAGCGGAGCACCGGTTTAGAAGGGTAACTGGTGCATAATTGGTTTTAAAAAATACAAAACCGGTGTATACCGGTTCAGTCCTAAATCTTGTCCAAAACTGGACTGGACCGGACCGATTACACCCTTAGATAAAACTTGAAAATAGTTGTGTTTATAAAACTATTCTTTAAAATGGTTTTTAGAAAAATTCGGATAATCAGATACAACCCAAGTAACCAAATACCCAGATTTTTATAACCGGTTTTATCCTAGGTGGGTACTCGGACCACATTATAAACTTGGATGCGGATTTGACTTTAGTCGGGTACCTAGATCAAGAGGCCTAGCAGAAAATTCAAGGTTAGAGCTAATAATAAAAAAAGGGGAAAATCGGTGAACTAGACCGTGTGTTCGATTTGGTTTAAAATTGGTTCTATCTTGAAATTCCCAACGAACCCCTGTAAAACCACAAAATTGTCTACTAATTTCCTTGAACAAATAAGTTAGATCTCAATTATCAAGATTATGAAACAAATTAAATACTTTAAAATAAATAATCAAACTTGCAAGACACAATGATTGGTTAGGAAAGAAAACCCTTTAAAAAACTCTTTAAAGGTAAAACCCTACGGGGCAACCAAATTCAGGAAAATCAATCTTATTATTTGAAGAACAATTACAAGCAATAATCAGTTACAAAACCTTTGCAATTCGACTCTTTTACCTGCCTAGACAAACGATCCGTTTGTCTTCTACCGTAGTAGCAGCTAGAACCTCTAGCAATTTTCAAATGTTGACTTCCCTTCTGGAACTCTAGAGTCTGAAATCCAATCGATGTTCCTTCACACTCAAAGCATGATCACACTCAAGAAGATATGAAAAACCCCATGAAAATTCTCTAGTGAATTTTCTCTCATAAATGCTCAGAATATCCTCTCTAAAATTCGTGGCTCAAAATCCTTGAAAAGATACAAAACCGAATCCCTTTAAATAGAAAGCCTGGAAAGAGTTCTAGTCACAGTAGGACTCTGCTGACGGTTAGCAACAGTCGCAAAAATGTGTTCCAACGGACTGCTAACATTTCGCGATAACATCTTCTATTATTGACTAAACTCTGTTCAATTTTCTTCTGGATAAATACAGATCTACCAGGACTCGATTTTAATCTCAAAGACTTATCTAAACAACACCTAAGACTTCTAGATAAACTCAACATTGTTTAGAGATAAATCAATACTTATTTTACATTTATCCAAATTTAATCAAATAATGATAAGATAAACCTTATCATTTAGTCATCTAATCCTAGTCAATTTTTACCTTTACAATCTCTCCCTTTGGCGGATTGGTGACAAAATCAATTTAATGAATGTCTTGCATCTACAATCTTCCCTTTGGCGGATCGGTCACAAAATCAACTTGATGAATGTAGTGTGTACCTAAGACAAAAACAACCAGCAGACCAAGATCTCGTGAAGAAAATCTTAATACAGTAATGAGAAGAAATGACATAGAACATTCCTTGAAACTAGTCTCAATAATAATCAAAGGTTAGATGTAATATAAACCTACAAAAAGAGTATTCTACTCATCATTAATAATCATGTTCAATACTTAGTTCTCCCCATCAATATTCTGCTGCTCCCCCTAAAGTATATAGTTCTCCCTCTTAATATTTTGCTGCTCCCCTTTTTATTTTTAGCAAATTTATTAAACTCTCATTTACTCAAACTCCCCCTAAATTTCACAATATCAAAATATTCCAATTTGCTTATCTCTCCCTTTTTGTCACTAATCTGACAAGACACAAAATAGAATAAATATCACTTATGTGTGTTAAGATGAAAACACTAAGAAAGACATGATGAACAACTCTCATGTGTCTCAATTTTTCATGGATTAAATGCACATGATATATGAGCATGAATGTATGTTAAACAATGAGCAAAAGATTGAGACAAAAAAACAAACACTTGGTGGGCATACCATGAAAACCGAATGACAAAGATTAAGAACCCACTCAAAAATCGTCCTCAATACATGTATAGAGTAGATATAACAAAAAAATAACCCATTTACTGGCAACTCAGCTCAACAAAACAGCCCAATGCTCATTAAAATCAAAACCATCCACACATACTTCATCTATCCATATGCCGAACATGAAACTGGAAAAAGAAAAAAAATCAGTGAATTCGAGTATACTTACCTTGATGATGGAAAATGAAAGGGACACCGTGAAATGGGTCTTGCGTGAAGGAGCAAAGAGACCGTGAAAATGGGTATAGAGAAGTGCTTAGTTACGGGGGCTGGGAGCAAATGAAAGAGGCAGGAGATGGATTTTAAGTCTTTAAGGCTTGACTCTCCAGTGCATGTGCTAGACCAAAAAGTCCCACTGGGACTTATACACTTTGTTTCAAAATAAAAACACAATACACCGTCTTGACCCAAAAAAAATAACAAAAAACTTTATATTTTTATTTTTGTATTTATTTTATATAAACCAAAAAATAAAAATAGAGATTAGAAAAAATAAAAATAACAAAAAAATTGATTTTTTTTTTTTT
Organism: Carya illinoinensis; assembly: GCF_018687715.1. NCBI lineage: Eukaryota > Viridiplantae > Streptophyta > Magnoliopsida > Fagales > Juglandaceae > Carya > Carya illinoinensis. The sequence continues at coordinate 37,931,772 of NC_056761.1, forward strand.
TTATAAAAAAAACAATAGGGCAAGTAACATGCCTAGATGCATCTTAATCCAAATATAGTGTAACTCACAAAACAAATTCAATAGAGTACACCCTCTTATTTGCAACAATCACTATGGATGTTCACTTCTCATAAGGTCATCAATGTCAAAGTTCATGTGAGTGTGTGAGTCAGTATACTTATACCATAGCATTTTTATGAACTCCTTTATTCAATATATTTTTTATACATTTACTTATGAATGATTGCTTCTTATAGATGCTCACAAGAGTTTGTTGCTTTCCCTTAAAATTCAAACTTTATGCTAGGGTCTAGATACATGAATATCTCCTCCAAACACTAGTTTGTACACCCTCGTTTTGTGTTCATGTTTGTTGCTCATCTTTTTCCATAATGATTAGAGCAACGATTTTTTCTGTAAGAACTTTAACGTGGTAGATCCGTGTAGGGTGTTTGTCTTTTCCTGCAATGAATTAACACCGACTTTTCCTATATGGATCAACTCTTTGTGTTTGGCAAGATGAGAGCTCTTTATTTATGTAATAGGTTCAACTAGTATTAATCAATTCAAGGCATAAACTCCCTATTTGATGAGCATCTCATTAAATAATGTAAACTTTAATTATAAAATGCATACACATAAGTTTCTCACTGTGCATTGAAAATGAACTTTTGCCAAGATAATCCATAGCGTTAGTATGTACAAAGTGAATTGTACAAAGTAGAGAGATGCATAGGTTTAAGAATTTATTAAGTGAGAACACAAATGCTCAAACTTTGACATATCAAGCATGCATTTTCCTTAAAGAAAAGTTTTGAACCAAACAATTTTTTTTTTTATATTATATTTTTCTTATTTAAAACTAAAAAAATAGAAACATAAAGGCAAAACAAAAAAATAAAATGTATGTCCTAGATTAATGCAATAATATAAAGAATGTAAGAACATGCAAGTAGTCCTATTAATTAATATGACATAGCATCTTCTTTGACCACCCACTTTGCTTTAAATTTTGGTCTATTCTTTTTATCACTTTGTATGATCTTTTCTTTATTTTGAAAGTAAAAATCTGCTAGTTCACTAATTTTGAGACTTAAAAAATTGATTTGTTGACTCGTATCACAAACTTGATTCTCTAGACTATTTCCTTTCATTTTTGGATTTCTTTCACATCTATTTTTCTTCACTTTATTCAAGTTAAAGCAATTTGGCCTTATATGACCAACAACACCACAATAATGACAAGTAGGAATAAACTTACTTTTGGACTTACCTTGGTTGGGCTTCTTTGTCATTGATCTATCATGTGAGGTTCTTGGAACATGAGTTTTAGACACGGCCTTCTTTGGAGTTTCCTCATCTTGATTTCTTTTAACAAAAATTATATCTTTTGATGAGGTGGCAGCGGATGATGAATCTTTAAGTTCCATACCTTGGGAGGTCATATACCCCAAACCCGTGCGATCACAACTAGATCTTTGAAAACTCAACATCTCTTATAATTTCTGTGTTGTTTTTTCTTGAACATTTTCCAATTCCTTTTCTAATGCAATTTTTTGATCCATTAATCTTGCTATTTCAATATCATAAATTTTTAATACCTCAGACAGGTTATTTTTCTCACTCTCCATATCAGTGAATTTCTTGTACAGCTTCTTGTTGAGTTTTTTTAATTTGATCACTTCTTCACACACATCATTGTAAGCTTCCTGTAAACTCAGTTCTTGATCAGCATCAACAAGTGATACATCCGAATCACTGTAATCACAACTACTTTCAAATTTTGTTAGCATAATTTCAGGAAAATCATTCACAATAATAGAGAAAGCCATAAAAGATTTTTCAACATCAAAAGATGAGTTTGAACTTTCAGAATCTGAACTATCACTAAGTGTGATATTCAACGCTTTTCCTTTATTTTTCTTGAAATTTGGACACTCAATTCTTATATGACCATACCCAGAACATTCATGACACTGTACCTTATCATTTTTCTCAGTTTTTTCTTTCTTCTAATTTTCAGATTTGTTTTTTTTAACAAAAACATTTTTTCCTCGTTTTTGTTTACCACTTTCCTTTTTATTAAACATAAATTTTCTGAATTTTCTCGCAAGTAGAGTAATCTCCTCATCATTTAGACTTTCTTCATCAAAAAAATTCTCAGGATTTTCTTCTATAGTTTTTAAGGCAATGGACTTACCTTTTCTTGCTTGAGGAAGTGAAGATTTATACGATTGGAAAGAACCTACCAGTTCTTCTACTTTTATTGCATCTAGATCTTTACTTTTTTCAATAGCGGTAATTTTGGGTCGAAATCTTTCAGGTAAAGACCTTAGAATCTTCCTCACGATCCTTGAATCCTCCACATTCTTGCCGAGATTAAACCTGCAATTTACAATATCATTTAGTTTAACATAAAAATCATTAAAATTTTTGTCTTCCAACATTTTAATCTCTTCAAATTTTGAGGTTAACATCTGCAATTTCAAATTTTTTTACTATTCTTGTGCCTTCATATTTAACCTCCAAAATATCCCAAACTTCTTTAGCAATCAAATACCTAGATTTTTATAACCGGCTTTATCCTAGGTGGGTACTCGAACCACATTATAAACTTGGATGCGGATTCGACTTTAGTCGGGTACCTAGATCAAGAGGCCTGACAGAAAATTCAAGGTTAGAGCTAATAATAAAAAAAGGGGAAAATTGGTGAACCAGACCGTGTGTTTGATTTGGTTTAAAATTGGTTCCATCTTGAAATTCCCAACGTACCCCTGTAAAACCACGAAAATAAATACTTTAAAATAAATAATCAAAATTGCAAAATACAACGATTGTTTATGAATGGAAACCCTTTAAAGAACTCTTTAAAGGTAAAACCTTACGGGGCAGCCAAATCCAGGAAAGTTAATATTATTATTTGAAGAACAATTACAAGCAATAATCAATTACAAAACCTTTACAATTCGACTCTCTTACTTGCTTAGACAAACGACCCGTTTGTCTTCTACCGCAGTAGCAGCCAGAACCTCTGGCGATCTTCAAATGTTGACTTCCCTTCTAGAACTTCAGAGGCTGAAATCCAATCGATATTTCTTCACACTCAAAGCATGATCACACTCAAAAAGATATGAAAAACCCCACAAAAATTCTCAAGTGAATTTTCTCTCATAAATGTTTAGAATATCCTCTCTAAAATTCGTGGCTCAAAGTCCTTAAAAAGAAACAAAACCGAATCCCTTTAAATAAAAAGTCTGGAAAGAGTTCTAGTCACAGTAGGACTCTGCTGACGGTTAGCAACAGTCGCGAAAACATGTTCTGACGGATTGCTAACATTTCGCGATAACATCTTCTGTTATTGACTAAACTCTATTAAGTTTTCTTTTGGATAAATACGGATCTAACATGACTCGATTTTAACCTCAAAGAGTTATCTAAACAACACCTAAGACTTCTAGATAAACTCAACATTGTTTAGAGATAAATCAATACTTATTTTACATTCATCCAAATTTAATCAAATAATGATAAGATAAACCTTATCATTCATCCAAATTTAATCAAATAATAATAAGATAAACCTTATCATTTAGTCATTTAATCATAGCCAATTTTTGCCTTTACACATCTGATACCAGTTCTAATTTTGCAAAACTAGTTTAAAACGGGTCCTGTTTTGGTTTTGCTTTTTATAACACCCAATCGGACCAATTCATATATATATAAATATATTTTTTTTATTTTTTTATATTGGGCATAATTTTTTATCCTATATATACTATATGCTAAATTGATAATTAATATAATATTAAATTTTAAAATCTTATTATTCATGTCTAATAATTTAATAATATAAAATTAATATAATATTTGATATAACATAAAACTAATTTTATAAATCTCAATTAAATTTTTATAACATATAAATTTTAATTTTAGAACAAAAATTATTTAAATTAATATTTTATAAAATTTTAATCTTAAACATGAATATTAATATTAAAAATAATATTATACATTTTAATATAGAATAAAGCTAGATTGCCGCCTCTATTTGACCGCTATATTTGACCGCTTAACAAAAATAAAAATAAAAATTATTTTTTATTTTTATTAAATGATTAAGAAAGTGATTTTTAGTGTATTGTTATTTTTTTTATATTTTTTAAAAATGTTTTAAAATGATTAAAAAAATATGAAAACAAAAATTGAAAAAAATTGATAAGAAGAATTTGGACTAGCAGTAAGATACCGCAGTGAGCTCCATGCGGCAAAGTAGCGGGTCCCTTTAATATATTATTAATATTAATATTATATATTTTAATATTAAAAATTTTAATCTTAAACATGAATATTATACATTTTATGGCATAATGTATTATAATATATATTTTCTTTGATAAATAAATTTCTACACATTTGATCATATATACTCATATAAAAGGTGTATAGTCTAACTTATATAAACTATAGTTAAATTCAATATTATACAAGTATATTTCTCTGCTCTAGAAAACTTTATGAGGTTTTCATCATTAAAATTACACACCAAACGAAACCAAAACCAATAAAATCGGTTGTTCCAGTTTTAGTGATGAATCGGTCTGGTATCGATTCTTCAATTCTTAATACCGATATATACCGTTTCAATTCTAAAATATGTCCAAAATTGGATTAAACGGGTCGATTACACCCCTATTTGCAATAGATTGCCTCGCCCAAAAAAAAAAAAAAATCCAAACCAACTTAAGACACAAAAAGATCTTTCAATCCCAATATTAAAAATGGGAGTAACGGGACTCTTGTTTGATGACTCAATAATCGGTTCACGAATGGAAGTTACATTGGTTCTCGCCTTGCCTTCTCATGCCATGGACTTGGAAAAACTCACGAGCGGTTATGGCAGGATTTTCTTCACCTCTGCTTAAGGCCTTACCTCCATACCACGCAATAGGACAATAAGATCTTTCAGGCATTGGGTCAGAGCTGAGCACCAGCCATAGCCAAATAGCCTTGAATATCACAAACTGCGCAGTAGATGGGGAGTCCTAACCCCATCAAGAACATTCTGATATAGAGTCAAATATGTTTGGCTGCCCCCTTCGATTTGACAATGTCGCTATGTGAGTCAGGAAGGCTCAACCTCATTGACTTAAGAATGTCATACCATTCACATGCGGAGTTCAACTCCACTTTGGTGTTGGTAGCAATTCATTGACTTCCCTCGAAAGCAGCGGAACGAGAGGAGTCTACTTCACGGGGACTGTTCGATGACCGATATGAATGAGAAGAATGGTAGACAATTTGGGAAGGCTTTGTAAGGACTATCAAGGTGAAGGGTCTCGAAAAGATTGAAGATGAAGGAAGATAGGAGATGGAGAAGAATGGTTGAATACATAAGGAAGGACTTGGAACAAATGAGAAAAGTGAGAGGAAAAAGAAGAAAATGATGGTTATGAGAAAATGAAATGACAAGGGAGTGCAGAAGCTAGACCTGGAAGAAGGCATCACGTGTCGAGATAAGAAAGAGTACACCGAACAAAATCCCGCATTTTGCGTTGTACAAAGCAACATGTATGAAATCAGTAGATGAGTCCTCAAGTTTTGCGCTATACAATGTAGCAGGTGGAAAGGTTTTAAACAAACCGTCAAGCATCCAAGGAAACAAGTTGTGAGTGATACGAAAATGAATACGTGCATGTTTGGGATTGTAGTGGGAAATATAGCTTATAACTTTAGGTCTTATAATTTATAATTTAAATAATAAATTCTATACTTTAAAAGTTGTTTATTTTTTGATAAACATGTATCTAAATCATTTTTAAAGTTAGTTATATTAATTTTTTTTAAATATACAGTTATCTACAAGAACTTTTCGATAAAAGTTTCAATTTGGTGCTTTTTAAAAAAGTAGACTTTCAATTTTTTTAAGTGATTAAAGTACTTATTATAAATTTACTAAACATATCATTTTTTTTCTTTAAAAGAGTTTTTAAATAATTAAAAATAATTTTTAAGCTTTCAAACTCAATTCCAAACAGGCTTTACGTGTATGTTTGGGATTGCGGTGGGAAATATAACTTATAACTTTAAGTGCATATTTGGGGTTGTGGTAGAAAAAATTACTTTTAGCTTAAGGCTTATAGCTTAGAGCTTAACGTAATAAGTTCTACTATTTATTTAGTGTTTGAGATCCGTATGTCTAAAACACTTTCAAATATATTAGATTTGTTTGGAAATGAATTTAAAAAGCACTTTTTGAGATAGAAATGACACAAAAGGGTATATTCTTGATAGAAATAAAATATTATAATAAAATAACAACGAAAATAATCTAACAGATTTTTCAGCAATTATAATGAAAAGAAAATATCTTCAACCATGCATAAGCGAAAGAGCAATATAATCACGCTTAATATTAATAACATTTTCACTAGATATCTCTGATTGTTGCATGCTTGAGTAATCTTCTGCTTTTTCGTCTTCCATGCTTTTAGGAGGTAGATAATCCTCGTCATCATTGTATGGCTTGAACTCAATATCCTTTAATGCATGAGTTCTAATAAAATTATGAATAGCCATAGATGCCATGACAATTTTAACTTGTTTATGATAAGGAAAATTTGGCCTATAATCTAATATCTTCCATATATTTTTCCAAACTCCAAATGTTCTCTCAATAGTGCATCTAAGCGATGAATGTGCATGATTAAATATTTCACGCATACCCATTGGTCGAGGACCACGATGAAAATCTGGTAGATGATATCGTTCCCTTTTGTATGGCTCCATGTATCCGTTCATATGAGGATATCCAGCATCTACCAAGTAATATTTACCTGCATACAATTTAGGATAATAAATCAAAAGTAATATAAAAATCATTTATTATCTTACTGAAGTTCATTAATGTTATTTTTATTAAATTCAAACCTCTAGGTGGATGTGGAAAGTGCAATTCCTCCTTCCGAATAGCTTTCATAAAAATATGTGTATCATGTACAGTACCTACCCACCCAGCCCAAACAAAAGTGAAACGCATATGAAAATCACAAACTACCATGATATTCTGAGTAGGTATGCCTTTTCTACTAATAAATGGAATTTATTTTGTTGGAGATATAGTAACTGGCACATGGGTTCCATCAATAGCTCCAATACAATATTTAAAGTATGGCCAATATCGTCCATCTTCACGAGTTTTTTTTAGAACATCCTTAAATTCCCTATCAGTGGAGTTGATAATGTCGACCGCCATTTGTGAAACATCTATTAATACACTATTTAAATGCCTACTAATAGTCTCTCCCGAATGTTGAAATCTTTCTTGCGCCATTCTATTCCCGAACCCATGACCTAATGTAATCAAGAAAAGTCCAACCATTTCTTTGATAGTTATGTTTCGAGTACTAGTTAAGTTATATCTTTCATTCAACTTTTTGCATAAAGTATGAAATACATCTTTTTCCATCCTAAATTGTTGATGACCATTTAGAATCTCCATAACAAACTTATGACCTATATGCGGAGAGGTCCTACAAGGTTCCTTGAACATATATGTTGTGTAATATTTAGAAGCCATCCTTAATTGTAATGCTATCATAAAGTCAATCTCATCATCTTTTTCTTCTTCTTCTTCACCATTATCGACATCGCTTGTATACTCTTCAGGATCGTAACCATTATTCTCCATGTCTTTTAAATTCACAAAAATATGAATAAATAAATAAATAATAAAAACACAATGCTTAAGAACAAGCATCAATAAAAAAAATTAAAATGCTGTAAAAATTCACCCAAAAAATATAATAAAAAAAAATTATTGTCAACAACCTCTAAAATAGTTCATTACAAAGCAGTTAGAAAAGAAAATAATAACGAATCCCCAAATAAGATCATGATTGTCATTATTGATTTATTTATATTTCATTCGTTTAATAAAATCAATTTGAAATATTATTGATTTATTTATATTTCATTCGTTTAATAAAATCAATCTGAAATGTTGGGTCCTTTAGGGCAATAAACATTTCTCTTTGTGATTTCGTAAGGAGTACCTCACTTGCATCCCTAAAAAACTCATAGTTATTTTCTATCTCAGCTAACTCTCGTACAACAGCCATAACCTCATCAATGCTACTGCCAGGTTTATCAGAGGATGATGTTGTAACCCGCTTTTCAAGAGCATCACAAACACATGTGAAATGTTGATCAAATATTTGAATTCTTTTTTCCTTTTCCTATCTTGGATTGCAGGTGTAACCTGTTTAGATTCTTTCGTCTAAGTGTCTAAATCTGCATGAACATCACCAGGTTCATCATCAGAGTCATCAATCTCTTCTACCTCTGACATCACATCGTTATCCTGATAAAATCTTACTGCATCTTCAAAACCCAATCCGAAGGATGGGGCCCAAGCTCCCTCACCAGTGGCAGTTATACCCCTAAACATTATATCCAACTTGGAAATATAAGCCAAACCTGCATTCTGAAACTTAGCCGCTTCTGAAATTTCCTATATATGGGTGCAATGTAATCAGTAATGGTAAATATGAACTGATTATAAAAAAGAAAATAAATAGGTGAAAACATAGTACCTGTAACTTTTTTTCCCATCACTCATCCATAGTGTCAATTGTCTTCTTCACCAGATCCCATCCAAGGCCAGTTTCCTTTCCTACCAATTTCGTCCAAATGTTCCAATCCTTTTTTAAACTATCTCACTTATTCTTTAGTTGTTTATAGCAAAATTCTTAAGCAATTTTATTGCTAAACTTATTAACCACATTTTTCCACCCTATCTTATTAAAATGGGTTACTGGATGATTATTAGCATAAATCTCACTAACACATATATCTACATAATCCTCTAGCATTTTATCTGTCCAAATTAATCTCGCTGTCTGACTATCTTGCATTTGTGTAGCTGCAACAACATGGTTTTGATTTCTCTTAGACATATTTGTTATATGCTGAAAAGTATAGAAGGAAGTAAGTTAAGAGAAGCAATCTTTATAGCTTCTAGGTTTATCAAGAATTATGCTGATGGTAACTTTAAGTAGCAGAGCTGCAGAAGTAATTATTGCATAGTAAAGTTGCTGAATATGCAAAAATCCATTGGTTGTATGTGCTACTGTTAGAAACTAGAAAAGGCTTTGAGCATCAACCATAATAGTTATAATCCCTTGTAATGTAAAGAGTTTCTGTAATCGGCAGCAGTGCCAGGACTTTAGGCTTGGGGTCCAAGACTCCAAGCTGAAATTATGACTATGCTAACATTGACAAAAAGATTGGATGCCAACCACTTCTAGTACTTAAGTGAGAGTTAGTTGGTAATTTTAGACCTTCCCAAATAGATTTGTGCATGTAAAAAATTTAATTCTTGATTGGAGTAGCAAGTTCTAAATGTTTGAATCTATTTTCCAAAATAGCAGCCATATTGTATTAAGGGATTATTCAAAATGTTATGGAGAAGGGGGTATGGCTCCCTCACACACACACAACACACTTTACCTATCTGAAAAATATGAGTTTTATGAGTTTTTCAATAGGTGGTTGGCTGGAGGCTATTGGAGGAAGAAGGTGGTCTTAAACTACAAAGCTTTTGAAAATTGAGAGATTTTAAATGTGGGGTTGAACTCATTAATAGGATTTCTGAGGTTGCACAAGCTGCAGGGCATTACTGAACTCAGTCATGGAACAACCAAATCAAGTTAGGGCTAAACTTTGAACAGCTTCCATTGGTAAACTTCTAAACTACCCAACTAAATATCCCAAATGATAATCAACACCAAGAAGTTAAGATATTATAACCATTTACATAAAGATAAGCTGTTGTTCTCGTCATAGAGCTCATTCACATAGATGAGTGGAAGTATATACCTAAGGGAACCAATCATCCAAAAATTTTCTTCCTTGAAAGCAAACAAGACGAAAAAAATCCACTAGTTTTAAAGATATTAGACAATGAACTTCTACTAAAACACAGCTTAACTATGAGAATGATCAGTTTCCTTGTACATTAACCTAAATATGCGGTAACAACAACAATTGCATCCGTTTTCAGCTTGCAGTGTAGATCCGTGTGGCCCAAGTCAATCATTGCTTAAAAATATGGCACATATCTGTTGAAAAACCTGCACCAACTAATTAAAAACCTTTCAATTCATGGTTGTTGACAAAAGCCCTTTGATAAGAGTCTCAACAATTTACACTAGGGATGACATGCGTCTAGAGTTTTTAGGGAAATCTACCTTGTACAAGACTTAACTCGTAATCATTAATTTTAAGTTAAATTGTTTAAAATTTTCCATCTCAACAATTATCACATGTATTTAATGAATTAAAAACCAGACTCAACATATCACACAACAAATTTTAAGAAAATAAAATTTGAACCATTTAATCTAAAAATTTTAGTTAGAATTTATGGACCCTCCATAAAATTTGAACCATTTAATCAAACCTAATGAGTGAAGGAAATACCCTCTTGTAACCATACATTAGAACAAGAGCTATGTTCAAAGCCACAACAGTTATGATGATACTAGAAATTGTCAAGCAATTATAGGACTTGAAATGCGGCGCTCTGTGATTTCGTGCTCGATGAAGGACCTCATCCCCCTTGCATGGCCAACAAAAAAACAAGAAGAAAGGAAAAGGGGAGCAAGGACAGCAATGGCAAGTAGAGAAGCAACTCCAAACAAAAATAAAAAATAATGAGGAAATAATATCAATCACAACATACCTAGATTACAACTGACTGTGAATGGATGATTATAACTCACTTTGCACAAATGACAATACCACTGAATGCATGTACACTCCACACAATTTGCAATACCACCGAATGGAAGATAAGGTTTTTTTTTTTACACACTCTACCGAACTCAGTCATGGGTGTTGTATAAATAGAGCAGAGACGTGGAGTTTCAATAGGATGGAAAATACGTGAGAATCAATCGGAATGGATATTAACAGAAATTTATTCGTACCTTTCTTCACTTTTTTGGGTGATGATAAAATCCAATCTTTGAATAGGTAGCTAACCCAATAAATCTGGAGACTTATTTGTTTCTAAAATCCAATCTTTGAGTAGGTAGCTAACCCAATACATCTGGACACTTATCCAATACAATCTTCTTGCGCAGTCGGTTCCATTTTTCTCAAATTTTAGGAAAGAAAAGATAAGGCATCCAATTGAAGAGTACCAATGAAGATGCAGCACCGAGGAAGAGAAGCCACGTCAGTCCCAAACCTTGAGAAAAAGCTTTGGTAATCCAGTAGAGTTTAAAGAATTCTCCCCCCTGAACTTTGATAACTCTGTTTTGGCTCCATTCAAATTTGATAGAGAGCAAATCGAGATTTTTTGTATGAGAAATCTCCAAAGAATGACTATCGATTCAGTTGGAGAACCTGGTGGAGACAATAAATTCGAAGGTGTGGTGGCTGAAGAAGAGAAGTTGTACGTGAAGATGGACAAGGTGCGGGGGCTAAAGAAGTCTAACAAGTTGTTGAAGGTGCAGGGCCTGAAGAATTCGAAGGTGGGTTTTTGGGTTCAATCGAGATTTTTGATAGTGCCTACTGATTCTGTGTTATATATATATATATATATATATATATAAGGTTGAAGGCTTCAGTGCCATCTGAAAGTTGAAGGCTTCAGCAGATTAATGGTTTACAGTTTCCCCTGCTCCTAGTGTGAAGGTTTTTAGAGAGATAGAGAGAGAGAGAGGGGCAAAGTTGTCGTTGTGGTAAAATAATGAGGATCATTTTGTAATATACATGTCATGGTAAAATTGGACTTCTTTTTGCAAAGTGCTTCTGACAAAAAGTATTACGTTGATGCTTTTGTTGAAACATACTTTTTTACATTTTTTATTTATCTAAAAGTACTTTAATATAAAATTACCAAACAGGTAAATTTTATCATTTAAGTACTTTAAACCATTATAAAGCACTTTTTAGACTTTCCACCGTAATTCCAAACAGGCTTTAAGACTTATAACTTATAATTTAAGTAATAAGTTCTACTATTAAAAAGTTATTTACTGTTTGGTAATCATATGTTTAAAGTACTTTCAAAGATGTTACATTTTTTTGTTCATAAAAAAAAAAATATATATGTTACATTTGTTTGAAATCAAATTAAAAAAATACTTTCTGAGGTATAAATAACGATTATTTGAATTTTTAAAGAGTATGGTCATATCCTTAAAAGTTTAAAAGTTATAATTATCTTAAAGTTGTATGGATATTTTTGTCTATTGACAATCTTTTTTGAAATTCAAATTACATTCTGCATTATCCGAAAAAACACGTTTGAAAAAAATCATCATTTCTCAAACGTATTTTTTAGTTTATTTGAGATTAAAGATACTTTAATATGTAACACTTAAACGACTTAATTTTTTCATTAAAAAGCTTTTAAAAAGAGTTAAATACTTTTTAACACTCTTAATATAATTTCAAATAGCCCTACGTGTACTAGAAATTATGTAAAATATTCTAAAGGGGTCAAATTTTAAAAAGAAAATTCCCGCTCACAAGCGTGGGCGAAAATTTCGAAGATAACTAATGCGCACAAATATACTATGTTGACAGGGAAAGAATAGTTGACTGATTAATGGCATGGTCACGAGGACACGTATACAAAAGCATCATCCACTGGAATGGTAAAGCTCCTCAACAATCCTTTAGAAATAATTGGTGGGCCCACTATTGGGGCGTTTAGTTCATGAATTCGGCCTCGTTGACATATTCTATTGACAGATCACTTTCCAAATCAAGCAACAATCTTCTCTATTTTTGTAACAACATGATTTTAGGAAATTAGCATTTATTTTGTAATTACCATATTCAATTAGTTACCTTAGATAGACTTATTCTTGTATCTATTTATTCAAACAATGTCTCAATGTAAAATTCAAGTGAATGAAATACAAAAATTTGTATTCTTGATATAGTATCAGCCTAAAACCAATCCTCTCTTTTCTCGTGTTCATGGCCGCCCCTTCCAACCCCTCTCCCTCTCCATACCTTCTCCACCCATCCGATTCTCCTAGCCTTATTCTTGTATCCGGTCTCCTCACCGGTGACAACTTTCCTAAATGGCAAAAAGCCATGACCCGTGCCCTTAACGCCAAAAACAAATTGGCCTTTGTTGATGGCACCCTTTCTCCACCCGAACCCAACTCCACAGATTATCCACAATGGAACCAAACTAAAGATATGGTTCTTACCTGGCTCCTCAATTCCATCAGCCCCTCCATCGCCAACTCCCTTGAATTTCACACCGACCCACGAGCCGTATGGCTTGATCTTCAGTCACGCTTTTGCCACGGTAATAATGCACGAATTTATCACCTTAAGCGAGAGCTCTCTTCCCTACAACAGCACACCCATTCGGTTCATGAGTATTACAACCAAATCAAGCAAATTTGGGATGAACTCAGCCACTTACAACAGACCAATGATCTCAAAGAAATGCAACAACAAGCTGAAGATGAGAGAGTTTACCAGTTTCTACTTGGCCTAAATGACTCTTTTTCCCAACTGAGAACCCAAATCCTAGCCATGGAAACCCTTCCTCCCATCACCAAAATTTTTTCTATTCTTTTTCAGGAGGAACAGTAGCGTCTCCTCCATGTAAGGCCGGCGGCAGCACCGGAAGCCCACATCTTCGCCGCTCATTCCAGTGGTCCTCCACGGAAACCCCTGCACTGCACCGAGTGTGGGAAACACGGCCACACCCGTGACTGATGCTGGCGCCTTGTGGGATATCCGGCCGGACGAGAGCCTCGGGGCAAACAGCAGCCCTCTCTTCTCGGAAAACCCCCTTCCCCTTCTCAGCCGATGGCTCACCAAGCCTCCCTTTCCTCTCCGATTCCTAGTCTAACACCGGATCTCTACCTCAAACTTCTTGATCTGCTCAAGCCGACTTCCCCTGCTGCAAATTTTGTTGGTAACGTTTCCTCTCTCCCTTCATTTGACAGCCACCGTGACTGGGTGGTGGACAGTGGTGCCACCGATCACCTCTGCCATGACCGAAGCATGTTCTCTTCCCTGGTTGTTCACTCTCTTGACCGAAAGGTCACTTTACCCAATGGCCATTTAATTTCCATAGAGGGTGTCGGCACATGTGTCTTAGCCGATCACCTCATCTTGCAAAATGTCCTCTTTGTCCCTCAGTTTTGTTTTAATCTCCTTTCTGTCCCTCAACTCACTCATACTAATTCTTGTATTATTTCTTTTTCTTCTTCAACTGTCTCTTTTCAGGACCCACACTCGAAGAGGCTGATTGGAGCGGGTGAACTTTGCAATGGACTTTATGTGTACCGGTCAACCCCCACCACGGCCCTTTCTACTCAAATCACTGCAAATAAGCTTTTATGGCACCAACGCCTAGGTCATCCTTCCCGTTTAGTTATTCCTAGTCTTTTTAATAATTCTTGTGTTATTTCTGATTGTGATATTTGTGCTCGTTCTAAGCACACTAGACTACCTTTTCCTATTCATGCCAATAAAAGTACTATGCCTTTTAATTGGATTTTTTGTGATATATGGGGAGGCTATCATACGTCTTCTATTTGTGGTACACATTATTTTCTCACTATTGTTGATGATTTTTCTCGCACCACTTGGATTTATCTCATGCGCCATAAATCCGAAGCATACACTTATCTTATGCACTTCTTTGCTCTCATTCAAAATCAATTCAATATCACCATTAAAAAAATTCGTACTGACAATGGCCAAGAATTTCTTTCTCATAAATTTCAACATTACCTTCACGACCACGGCATCATTCATGAGCGTACCTGTGTTGAAACTCCCCAACAAAACTGTGTTGCGGAACGTAAACATCAACACCTCTTGAATGTCTCTCGTAGTCTACATTTTCAAGCTTATTTACCTCTGAAATTTTGGGGTGACTGTGTGCTCACTGCTGCTTATCTCATAAACCGCACACCTAGTCGTCATCTTCAAAATAAATCTCTTTTCGAACTTCTCTTTAATATCCCACCCAAATATGACCATCTCCGCGTTTTTGGATGTCTTTGCTATGCCCAAACTCTTCATGCTTCACGCGATAAATTTTCTCCTCGCGCCTCTAAATGTCTTTTTCTTGGTTATCCTAGCACTCATCGAGCCTACAAAGTTTACAATCTAGAGACTCAGGCTATTTTTTACTCTCATGATGTCACTTTTCATGAGCACCAGTTTCCTTTCCAGGACATCCCTTCTTCTTTTCCCACCTCACTACCTCTCATTCCTCTCCCTGTTCCTGAACCTATTCCACCACCTCTTCCTTCTGCATCTTCTCCTTCTGAACCTTCTTCTTCCGCACCCTCTCTTCCCAACCCTTCTTCTTCTTCCCTTACTCGTCCCCATCGCACCATTACTCGACCCGCCTACCTTCAGGACTATATATGCCCGACCATACACACCGAGTCCACTGCATCTTTCTCCGCTGCATCAACCTCAGGTACTGCTCATCCTTTATCTGCTTTTCTCTCTTATTCTCGTTTTTCTCCTTCTCATCTTATTTTTTTAAATGCTCTCACTGTTTCTGCTGATCCTTCTTGTTATTCCGCTGCTATTCATCATGCCCATTGGCGTGACGCCATGTCTGCTAAACTTCATGCTCTTGAGGCCAATTCCACTTGGACGCTTGAGTCCCTCCCTCCTGGCAAGAAACCCATTGGCTGCAAATGGGTGTTCAAGACTAAACTCAAAGCCGATGGTTCTGTCAAAAGATACAAAGCTCGGTTAGTCGCCAAAGGCTATACTCAAGTTGAAGGCCTCGACTATCATGAGACTTTTGCTCCTGTGGCCAAAATGACAACCGTTCGGTGTTTGTTGGCTGTCGCTGCTTCTCGCCAATGGATTATTTATCAACTTGATGTTAATAATACCTTCTTGCATGGGGACCTTGATGAAGAAGTTTATATGACTCCCCCTCCTGGTTATTGTTCGAAAGAGGAGACTCGTGTCTGTCGTCTCCGCAAATCCCTCTACGGCCTCAAACAAGCCTCCCGCAATTGGTTTTTTAAACTAACCACTGTACTTCTTCATGCAGGTTTTTCTCAATCTCAGGCGGATCATTCTTTATTCACCCTGATTACTTCTACCAGTATCACTCTTGTTCTTGTCTATGTCGATGATATCCTGGTTGCTGGCAATGATCGCTCCCAAATTGAGGTTTTCAAAAGTGTTCTCTCCACACACTTCAAAACTAAAGACCTTGGTCCTCTTAAATATTTTCTTGGTTTAGAAGTTGCTCGCTTACCTCCAGGCATCTTTCTCAACCAACGCAAATATACTCTTGACATCCTCTCTGATAGTGGTCAACTCGCTGCTCGGACTGCTTCATTTCCAATGGAACAGAACTTAAAGCTCACCAACCACGACGGCTTTCTTCTTCCAGATCTTGCGCCTTATCGTCGACTTGTTGGTCGTCTAATATACTTGACTATCACTCATCCTGACATTGTTTTTGCAGTGAACATTCTCAGTCAATTCATGCACGCTCCTCGTGCCCCTCACATGCAGGCTGCCACTCGCGTCCTTCGTTATCTCAAAGGTAGTCCCGGCCAAGGCATATTTTTCGCTTCTTCCAAATCTCTTCATGTCACTGCCTACACTGATTCAGATTGGGCCAGCTGTCCCACTACTCGTCGCTCCACCACCAGCTACTTTATTCAACTTGGATCCAGTCCTATCTCCTGGCGTACAAAAAAACAGACTACAGTGGCCCGTTCCTCTGCTGAAGCCGAATATCGTGCCATGGCCGTTACCACTTGTGAACTTACTTGGTTGAAACAGCTTCTCACTGATCTTGGTGTCTCTCACTCAGCGCCTTTCCATCTCCATTGTGACAACCAATCTGCTCTACATATTGCTCATAATCCTGTGTTCCATGAGCGTACTAAACATATTGAAATTGACTGTCACATTGTTCGTGATAAAATCCGGTCCGGCCTCCTTACCGCCATTCACACATCCTCTCATGAGCAAGTTGCTGACATATTCACCAAAGCATTAGGCCGGGATCTCTTTCATCACTTTTTATCCAAGTTGGGCATTACATATCTCCATGCGCCAACTTGAGGGGGCATATTGACAGATCACTTTCCAAATCAAGCAACAATCTTCTCTATTTTTGTAACAACATGATTTTAGGAAATTAGCATTTATTTTGTAATTACCATATTCAATTAGTTACCTTAGATAGACTTATTCTTGTATCTATTTATTCAAACAATGTCTCAATGTAAAATTCAAGTGAATGAAATACAAAAATTTGTATTCTTGACATATTCTTTCATTTTATCTTATTTTATTTTATTTAATTATTATAATTTTTTTAAAATTTTTATATAAAATAAAATAAATATTTTAACTTTTTAAAATTTTATTATAAAAATAATATCAAAATAATATATTTTATTTAATTTTTAATTTTAATTTCAACTCATCTCATCACATACTTAAAAACAAATGTAAGAGATCCTCCAGCATCTCCATTTCAAAGGATTTGATGATCTAAATTCCTTAGTGCATGTTTGGGATTGTGGTGGGAAATATAACTTATAACTTTAGAGCTTATAGCTTATAACTTAAATAACATGCTTTCCTATTAAAAAGCCATTTACTGTTTGGTAACTATGTCTCTAAAGTATTTTTAAAGTTAGTTATATTAATTATTTTAAAATATACAGTTATCTGCAGGAGCTTTTCGATAAAAACTTCAATTTGATGTTTTTAAAAAAAAAATAGATTTTTAACTTTTTTAGGTGATTAAAGCACTTTTTATAAATTTACCAAACATATCGTTTTTTCTTTAAAAGAGATTTTAAACAGTTAAAAGTACTTTTTAAACTTTCAAACTCAATCCCAAACAGGCTCTTAAAATTTGATTAAATTCACGTTTCAAAATGATTGAAAGCTTGAAGGTATCCTCGGTAAATGATATTTCTACTTTGGGTTTATTCATAGAAATCCTTTAAGAATGATTTGTTATTCACAAAGTATTCCTAGTTTGTTCTTTAAAGTTATAAAGTTCTTAAATTAATTTTTTACTTTTACTTCACAAAGTATAAAAAAGAACTAAAAAAGTATCATAAAATTCGTTGTCCAAATAAGAGTATAAGTTGATCAAACCAAATAGTCGTCAAAAAAGTAAAAGCATTAAGATTTTCATTGACCAAAAATCAATGTCACCTATTAAGAAGTTAGTTAATTGCTACCATCATAAAGAGATCTTATAAAAGTAAATTGATAAACTGACATAATTTCATGTGATATATTAAATCTATTTTACAATAAAAATAATTTTACAACCTAATACATCATATCAAATCACTTCAATTTGTGAATTTATTTTTATGACATTTCTTTCGAGTTACAATATTTTTATACATACATACACACACACACATATATATATATATACATAATGGAGTTGAAGAAAAAAAGGTTACATTCACCTATTAAAATTGATGTTTTTTCTTATTTATTTAATGCTTTCCACCTTTAGAGAAAGATACATTATTCGGGAGAACCTTTGCATATGTGATAACCGAAGTCACCGAGCATTAGCAATGGTGTAGGCAAAGGCAATGACAAAATTTGACTAAAATCACATATTTTGTTTTTTGCCTTTACCATTCAAGATAGATTCCTATATTTGATTAGCCAAAATAGTAATAAGATATTTGTTTTCATATTTTGCAATTAAAACCGACTACATAAGATCTACAACGTACAAGATCCATAAGAAGAAACCCACTACATAATCATACTGGTTTGCATTTACATGTGGGATGAGAGAGAAAAAAGTAATAAAATAAATTATATAGAGTGAACAGTGCACTTGTAAATATGTAAAAATATTGTAGCTTGTAAGGAAAAAAATTTCCATTAGGCTAATCCAATGCAATAGATTTAATAGGGTTACTTGCTAGATGCTGGTTTGCATTTGCTTTTGACTACACCATTGTTAGTGCTCTATGGAGAGAAGTAGCTTAGAGCCCTTACCCCTTAATAGCAACTCTACGATAAAGCTATAAAAAGATTTCGATTATGGTTCCATTCATTTCGTTGTAAAATTGTTTTTTGAAAATGATTTTTACAGTTTTTTTTTTTTTTTTTTTTTTTTTAATGTTCGGATGTGTTTATAGATTTCAATCAATGTAAAACTCAAGCTTCTTTCTGAAAATTTGTTTCACTTCACTATTCTTCAACTTGATTCCCTATTTCTGCAATTTACATCCTCCCTAATGGTCTTCCTTTTATTTTATTTTTATTTTTTTTAGCTTTTTTAATTTTATATATTTTAGTTTTGAAAAGTTATAATATTTTTTGACATCTTAGTATTTCTAATTTTCTAATTTTTAATTTTCTTATGTTTAACTTTTAAGTTTTAGAAATCTTTATTTTATATTTTTAATTTTTAGACCGCATGGCATGTCATGGGGCTTGCCACGTCAACATAGTTAATAGTCTAATTTTTAACCGAACGAGAGCATTGTTAATGGATTATCTATATCCAAAATAAAGTGTACCTTTTAACTATTAGACAGAAAATTCACTTGCAACGGATTAGCCAATACTAAATTTTGTAGCTTTTAGCTATAGTATTTGTAAAGAGAATTTCAAATTTGATATCTACTGTGCAGAGAGTAAATTCTTATTTTATTATTTATTTGTAACTCTCTTTGCCTCTCTCCTCTTGATATTTTCTCAACGCAACTGAATTCATTTCTGTCTCTCGAATATGTTTCTTTCCCTCAACGCAACTAAATAGTAAAATATGATAAAATTAAAAATAAATTAATAATTAAAAAAATTAAATATTTTTTTAATTATTAATTACTCATTATTATATAATGAATAAATGAATAATTCAATGTAGAGATTTGATGTGAATAGTCAAAGTCAAATTCATCTCATATTATTTTATTTTATATAATGAAAAAATAGCTATTCTAATTTAGAGACTTATGTGAATGAAATAGTTAAAATCTAAATGCATCTTACATTCATAAAAAATGTTCTTTACATATGCATAATCCATTAAGAGCCTGTTTGGGGTTGCGGTGGAAAGTCTAAAAAGTGCTTTAAAATGGTTTAAAGTACTTAAATGATAAAATTTACATGTTTGGTAATTTTATATTAAAGTACTTTTAAATTAAAAAAAGCTAAAAAAGCACGTTTCAACAAAAGCATCAAAGTGATGCTTTTTGTCAGAAGCACTTTGCAAAAAGTAAGTCCTATTTTTCGGTGACATGTATATTACAAAAAAATCCTCACTATTTTACCACAACGACAACTTTGCCCCTCCCCTTCCTCTCTCTCTCTCTCTCTCTCTCTCTCTCTCTCTCTCTCTCTCTCTCTCTCTCTCTCTCTCTCTCTCTCTCTCTCTCTCTCTCTCTCTCTCTCTCGGACTTCGAAGACCTTCACGCTTTCAACTTTCAGATGGAGCTGAAAATTTTCATATGGCAGTTTGTCTTCAACCTTTTTTTTTTTATAACACCGAATCTCAGAGAGCTAATAAATTTGGAATTTGCAGACAATAACATGACTGGAGAGATTCTCGAAGAGATAAGAAACCTCGTGAACCTCTGGCAGCTTGAGTGTGATTATATTGCTCTTTCACTTATGCATGGTTGAAGTTATTTTCATTCAATTATAATTACTGAAAAATCTATTAGACTATTTTTGTTGTTATTTTATTATAATATTTTATTTCTATCAAGAATATACCCTTTTGTGTCACTTCTACCTCAAAAAGTGCTTTTTAAATTCGTTTCCAAACAAATCTAATATATTTGAAAGTGTTCTAGACATACGGATCCTAAACAGTAAATAACTTTTTAATAATAGAGCTTATTACGTTAAGCTCTAAGTTATAAGCCTTAAAACTAAAAGCAATATTTTCTACCACAACCCCAAACATGCACTAAGAATCTGTTTGGGATTGAGTTTGAAAGCTTAAAAAGTACTTTTAATTGTTTAAAAGCTCTTTTAAAGAAAAAATGATATTTTTGGTAAATTTATAAAAAGTGCTTTAATCACCTAAAAAGGCCGAAAATCTACTTTTTTAAAAAGCATCAAATTGAAACTTTTATCGAAAAGCTCCTACAGATAACTGTATATTTAAAAAAAATTAATATAACTAAGTTTAAAAGTACTTTAGAGACATGGTTACCAAACAGTAAATAACTTTTTAATAGTAGAGCTTGTTATTTAAGTTAAAAGCTATAAGCTCTAAAGTTATAAGTTATATTTCTCACTGCAATCTCAAACATACACTAACAATGCTCTTAATGTGTTGGCAAACATGAGAATTTTCAAAATTCTCAAGATTTCTCGCAATTTCATTCCTAAATATCACTCAAACACAAAATAATTTTCAATTTTCAATTTTTAACTTTTTCATCTAATCATTACTCAATCGTTAATTAAACATAAAACTCAATTCAACTTTTACAAGTTCTAAAATAAAAATAATATTAAAAATTACATTCATATAACTTTTAATTTTATCTATTCACTTTTTCAAACTCCAATATAATACTTAATTTCAAAATATAATTTTATTCAACTTTTTCTCTAACCTTGCTCAAAATCCAATAAAACATCTTCACTTATACCATTTCATTATTATTTACAAAATTTTGAGATACTTTAAGCATTCAAATACATAGTAAAAATTTAAATTAAAATGTACCAAGAGCAATTTGACTTTAGGATAATCCACATATACTGCTTTTGTATTTAATCCTATTTCTCCTATGATAAAAGATGGTATAAGCATGCGAATATTGTGAATAGTAAACTCTCTTCACTACAACACAATTGTTCTTTTGTGATAGAGAAAAATGTCATAAAAAATGACCAAAACGTCACTAAAGACATTTGGGGACGGTTCGAAACCGTCATCTAATGTGCGTCATAGAAAAAAATTGGTGATAGTTTACTATTCAACCATTACAAAAAATATGTTTAGTGACGGTAGGAGGTCTTCCGTTTCATGTCATATTCGAATGTGAGATTTTTTGTGATAATTGAAATCTATCACAAAATGTAATGTTCGAACGTCCAACAGAACGTTCAAACGTTAACTCAATCAATTGACATTCGAATGAGAAAAGTTAACGTTCGTTAGTTATAGTTCAAACGTATCATATTTACGTTCGAACGTCAAACAAAACGTTCGAACGTAAATTGTTTAAACATTCTGCTACCCAGATGACTAACACAAAAGGGGGGGTGAATTGAGTTGTATTAAAAAAAATAACAATTATAAATCAAATATATAATATAAAATATAAACAAAATATGAAATAACAATAAATATAAAGAGTAAGGGTAAGAGAGAAGCAAACTCAGTATGTTAACGAGGTTCGGCCCCACTGCCTACGTCCTCGCCTCAAGCTACCCCTTGAGGATTCCCGAATTCACTATTCAATCTTCTTCAGGTGGAGATAGAAACCTATTACACCTTTGAACAACACCGCTACAAAGGATCCGTGTAGAATACCCTCTACACTTGCAATCACCTTACACGTGGTGATTCAACTATTCCCCGTGTAGAATACTTTTTACATGCACAAGGGTTATACACACCCTTTTTCTGATACAAGAGCTGAAAGTGGGTAGGTTATCAGAAAACAATCCTCAATAAGTGAAATAAGAACAATACAACGCAAACTATATCTCTCAAAATGAACAAGACTTAAGGCTCAATGCTTAGAGAAGAGAGAATGAAAATTTTGAATGAATGTTGTATGCTCTGGATGTTGTGAATGTGAAGCTCTCAAATGATCTATTTATAGGCATATGAGACTTCATATTCAAATTTAAAAAGATTCACCTGTCAAAGACAACATCATTCACTTTTTCAAAAAATTCAAATAAAAGGTTCTTCATTTTCAATTGTCAAAGACAACATCATTCATTTTTCAAAAACTTCAAACCTAATCTTTTACTTTTGGCATATGACAAAAGGAGCACACTTTCCTTTTTCAAAAATTCAAACCTAATCTTTTACTTTTTGCATATGACAAAAGGAGCACACTTTACTTTTCAAATTTTTCAAACAAAATCATCTACCTTTTGTATAAGTCTAAAAAAGCATCAATCACTTTTGAAAATATTCAAATAAAACATGCACATGTGAAAGATGACAATAAATCATTTTTAATATTTTCAAAGTTCAACCCTTTAATCAAGGTATGCACATGTGAAAGATGACAATCAATCATCTTTCAAAATTTTCAAATTTAATTTTCAAAATATTCATGCACATGTGGAAAATGTATTTTAATGCTATATGATAAAATATTAATTTTTGAGCCTTAATCCTAATTTCGAATTTTTAAGAGATTTACATATTACTCTATGACTTTAATGTGAACTTGTTCCCTTCTTGCTCATGCTTGGTTCCTTGATGTGCTTGACTCCATTATGTGGACAACTTGAATTTGAGACTCTTTCATTCTTTGAATTCATTTGTTATCATCAAAATTCATGTGTAGATATATAATTACACAAAACTTGAAATCTTATGTTCAACAATCTCCCCCTTTTTGATGATGACAAATACTTGATAGAACCTGAAGCTTGTATTAATACTTAAGCTCCCCCTGAGAATGTGCGTTAGTTTTTCAAGCAAAAATATATAAATATAATTCCAAGCATATATAACAAGTTTAGCAATTTAAACAATGTTAATGTTCTTCTAAAACTTCTCCCCCTTTTGGCATCATTAAAAAGGATCGGCAGCAAATAAATGGACTGAAGAAAGCGGTGCGTTAATAGACACTGTAGATAGTTGAAAAATGGAGCCGTCTGTGACCCGACAAGTGCTGCAAAGCCTCGAGGCCTAACTCTATGAATTTAGTGCAGCTGAAGATTTAAACAATCGTCTGATGTTGTTGACAAACGGGATTGAAGGTTCTAAGTTTCTATAAAAAAAAATGATCATTTTCACCTATCGGATACAAAAAAAAAATACATCACTTCTTGACCTGAGTTCTGTTTTTCCATAACGATAGAATGGCCGAACAATTCTCTTCCACTAATGTTCCAGACTTGAATCAGGAACCCTTGACGCATCAACCATCAATCTTCTCTCCTGAGGCCGTCAATACCATGATAGGAGCAGAGAACTAGTTTTCTAGTAGGACTGATTCTGAGATTATTGCAAAATAAAGAATGCTCAATAGTCAATATGCTGACTCTGTTACGATCATGTCTCGGAGGTTAATGGCGAGGATGAGTGAGATTGATCATCTTAACATCCAAATATCTGAGTTACGACAGAAGTTTGCTAATAAGGATAGAGAGAATAAAAGGCTAAAGCAGGAAAACAAAGAGTTGAAAAAATTTACAGATTGGTATGCTCATGATCTGCAACCACGAATAGAGGAGCTGGAACGAGAAAGGGTTCAGATACAAGGTTAACATCGGCAGATAACAGCAGAGGTTCATCGTTTACTAGAAAAATAGAGAGAATCTACTGTTAATCTCGCTGGCTTAGTAAGAAAACTTTTGACAATGTGTATCCAGCATATCTTGTATTTCTTTTGACTAAATAAGATTTGAAGAGACAATTGTTTGTCTTGTTCTTTATGCTATCTCTATAAAATCAGTCTTAAAGTTCATCCGATTTGTATCAAATCTTATTCTCATCTTTATAACTCATCTGCATTTCTTCAACATTCTCGCTTTAAGTTTTCAATTCTTTTCTCAATGGCTCATTCTTCTAACATTCCTTTAGATTCATCCATGAGGTATTCAGCACCTCAACCTCCTGTCCTTTCTGCAGCTACCATTGGTGCCATGTTGCAGCAAGAGAATAATAGTTTGGCTAATAAGTCAGACTCCAATGCTATTTACGACTTGGTGAGTCTTGGGACTCGCTACTCATCCTCTATTGTTGCTTTTTCCCAGCGAGTACAAGCCAAAAATCATGAGGTTGAAAGGCTTAAAGAACAAATTGTTGTACTTCAATGAATTGTTCAAGAGTCTCACACAAGGGAAGGAATCATTCGGCAGAAGAATAAACAGTTGAAATCTCTATTAGATTCTTCATTCTGCTTGCCAGTTCCCATGGATAAGGATGACATGATATTGTATGAAGAGAATGAGCGTCTCAAACATGAGGCTAAGAACCTCAAATTTATGTAAAAGTATTTAAAAAATATCTTTCTATTTTTATGAACTCTGATCTATCTTTTAAGAGATATTCATAACATGCATCATACCTATTTCTCTTCTAATCATACATAATCTATCTTCTGGTAAAGGTTTTGTGAATATATCTGCTAACTGATCGTGTGTGTTTGTGAACTCTAGTACTATATCGCCTTTCTGCACATGATCTCGAAGAAAATGATATCTTATTTCAATATGCTTAGTTCTAGAATGTTGTATTGGGTTCTTCGAAACATTTATAGCACTTGTATTATCACATTTGATTGGAATGTGATATACATGAGTTTAAAATCTTCAAGTTGTTGCTTCATGTAAAGAACTTTAGCACAACAACTACCCGCAGCAACATATTCTGCCTCAGCAGTAGATAGTGCAACAGAATATTGTTTTTTACTAAACCAGGAAACTAGTACATGACCTAAGAAATGACATGCTCCACTAGTGCTTTTTCGATCTATTTTACAGCCAGCATAATCTGCATCTGTGTAGCTGATTAGATCGAAAGATGTGTGCTTAGGGTACCATAACCTTAAGTTAATTGTACCACTAAGATATCTAAGAATGCGCTTAACTGCAATTAAATGTGATTCTTTTGGAGATGATTGAAAGCGTGCACATAAGCACAAACTAAACATAATATCTGGTCTACTGGCTGTTAAATATAATAAGCTACCAATCATACCTCGATATATTTTCGAGTCAACTGGCTTACCGGATTCATCTTTATCAAGTTTCGTTGATGGGCTCATTGGTGTTCCAATTTCCTTAGCACTTTCCATCCCAAACTTCTTCAGTAATTTCTTAATATATTTTGATTGATTGATGAATGTCCCACTTTTTGCTTGCTTAATTTGCAATCCGAGAAAGAATGTAAGTTCTCCCATCATGCTCATCTCAAATTCTTCCTGTATAGTCTTAGCAAAAACTTGACACATATTTTCATTAGTAGCACCGAATATTATATCATCAACATAAATCTGAATCAAAAGAATATCATTATTTTCATATTTAATGAAAAGAGTTGTGTCGATTTTTCCTCTTGAAAAACCTTTTTCAATCAAGAAACCACTGAGTCTCTCGTACCAAGCTCTAGGAGCTTGTTTGAGTCCATACAGTGCTTTTGTGAGTTTGAAAACATGATTTGGGGAAATATGATTTTCAAAACTTGGAGGTTGCTCAACATATACCTCTTCATTTATAAAACTATTTAAGAACTCACTTTTAACATCCATTTGAAAAAGTTTGAAATCTTTATAACAAGCATATGCAAGTAGCATTCGAATAGCTTCTAAACTTGCGATTGGTGCATATGTCTCATCATAATCGATTCCTTCTTCTTGATTAAAACCTTGGGCTACAAGTCGAGCCTTATTTCTAGTAATGATTCCGGACTCATCTTTCTTGTTTCTAAAAACCCATTTTGTTCCAATAATAGTATGATTTTTGGGTCTAGGAATAAGTGTCCAAATATCATTTCTTTCAAATTGATTCAACTCTTCTTGCATAGCTAGAATCCAAGATTCATCAAGAAGTGTTTCATCAATATTTTTAGGTTCAATCTGAGATAGAAAAACAGTATGATTGCAAATATTTCTAAGAGATGATCGAGTACTTACACCTTGTGAAGGTTCTCCCAAAATTTGTTCCACTGGATGATCTTTCACAAATTTCCACTGTTTGGTTGCATCTTGTATTAAATTTTGATGATCTTTCCTGATGGCTCCATGTTGAACTTCCTCTATTGTATTCTCTTTGTTGAGATTGAGACTTTCCGTGTTATTTATAACTCCTGTTTCTTCATCAATAGATTTCTTGGAGAGTGGAGAATTAGATTCATCAAATACTACATGCATAGATTCTTGTACAGTCAAAGTCTTTTTATTGAATACTCTATAAGCTTTACTATTAGTAGAATACCCGATAAAGATACATTCATCAGATTTTGCATCAAACTTGCCTAAATTATCCCTGTCATTCAAAATAAAACATTTGCATCCAAATACATGAAAGTAACCAATGTTGGGCTTTTTCTTATTCCAAAGCTCATAGGGGATTTTATCTAATTTAGACCTTAGCATAACTCTATTTATAACATAACATGCAGTACTTACCGCTTCGGCCCAAAAATAACTAGGCAAGTTGTTCTCATTGAGCATTGTTCTTGCCATCTCTTGAAGAGATCTATTTTTCCTCTCTACTACCCCATTTTGTTGAGAAGTTCGAGGAGCAGAAAAATTATGCACAAAACCATTTTCATCACAAAATGTTTCAATATTTTTATTAACAAACTCTTTTCCCCTATCATTTCGGATACTTGAAATAGTATAGCCCTTTTCATTTTAAATTCTCTTGCATAACTTGGTAAAATCATTATGTGCCTCATCTTTATGAACAAGAAAGATGACCCAAGTATATCTAGAGAAATCATCAACAATAACAAATGCATAATATTTTCCTCCTAGACTTGCAACTCTATTTGGTCCAAAAAGATCCATGTGTATCAGTTGCAATGGTCTAGTAGTAGAAATATGTTTCTTGGTTTTAAAAGAAGTTTTTGTTTGTTTACCAAATTGGCATGCATCACAAATTTTGTCTTTAAGAAAAATTATTTTTGGTAAACCTCTCACAAGATCATTTTTTGAAAGTTTGGAAATAAGTTCCATGTTGGCATGACCTAATCTTCTATGCCATAGCCAACTAGTTTCATTTTGAGCTGAAAAGCAAATAGCATCTTGTGAGGTAATTTCTTCAAAATCGATTGTATAAACATTATTGTTTCTAAAAGCAATAAAACAAATATTACAATCATGATCATTCAAAATAATGCACTTATCCATTTTGAAAGTAACTGTAAATCCTTTATCACATAATTGACTTATGATCAAAAGATTATGTTTTAGACTTTCAATAAGTAGAACATCTTCAATTATGAGAGAAAATTCATTACCAATTTTACCTATTCCCACGATCTTCTCTTTCGAGCTGTCTCCAAATGTCACGTGTCCTTCTTCTTTAGATCTAAGATCAAAAAATTTAGTCTTGTCTCCCGTCATGTGTCTTGAACATCCACTATCTAAAAACCACTTGTTTTTACTTGTAGATGACTTCATGCATACCTATAAAAACAATTAAAATGATTTTTCTTGGTACCCAAGTTTTTTTGGTCCTTTATTTATTAGTATTAGAAGAAACAAGATTTTTAGGTACCCATATGGCCCTAATAGTCATTGTATGATTTCTTCTAATAGGACAAGTATGATAATTATGACCATTTCTATTACAGAAATTGCAAATAGCATGTGACATATATGAAGAACTTGAATGATTATAATAATATCTTTTTTTGACAAAATTATTTTTATGAAAAAAATTTTGAATATTGGTCTTTGATGTAGAAGGATTATCAAAGAAATTTTTATAAGGTTTGTATTTTTGTTTTGGCATATATCCCAAACCTGCCTTGTCAAAAACACATCTTTGACTACCAATAAGTTTTTCAAAATTTCTTTTTCCATTCGTAAAGTTTTCAACAATATTTTCTAAATCGGTTTTCTTCTTATTCAACTCAAGATTTTCATCTTTCAAAATGATACTTTCTTTTCTTAAAATATCAATTTCGTTTGTTAAAGAAGAATTTTTCTTTTTCAAAGCAGTATATTTGATACCCAATTTTTCAAATTCCTCATAAACCTCTTCTAAAACATTTTGTAATTCTTCATATGAAGGATCTTCAATATTATCAAGATTTGTTACCTCAATGTCATCTTTAGCCATAAGACAAAGATTTGCTGATTCTCCATTGCTTGCTTCACTATCTGAGCTACTTGAATCATCATCCCATGTAGCTTTCACTGCTTTCTTGCCCTTGTTTCGATCTTTCTTTAGCAGAGGACAATCTGGTTTGATATGACCAAGCTTATTGCATTTATAACAAATTAAAGTGTCATTTTACCTGAATCTTTCTTGGAAAACTTTTTGAAGGATTTCCTCGGAGGAGTTTTATTTTTCTTTAAGAACCTCTGAATTCTTCTTGTTATCATCGCAACTTCTTCATCTTTGTCTTCATTTTCCTTATCGTCATCGCTTTCACTTTCATGACGAACAGCTTTAAGTGCCAAGCTCTTCTTTGGCTTTCCTTCTTCTTCTCCTCTTTTCAATGTGTACTCATGGGTGATAAGTGACCCGATGAGTTCATTCACTTCAAGCTTCTTGAGATCTCTAGCTTCAAGAATCGCTGTCACTTTTGATTCCCAGCGTTTTAGTAGAGAGTTGAGAATTTTTCTTACTATCTCCACCTTGGAATAAACTTTGCCAAGAGCTGTCAAGCTGTTTATGATGTTAGTAAAACGAATGTGCATACTAGAAATAGATTCATCATCATTCATCTTAAACATTTCATATTCATGAGTAAGAATATAAATTTTTGATTCTTTGACTTGTGAAGTTCCTTCATAAGTAACTTCCAAGTTATCCCAAATTTCTTTTACCGTAGCACAAGTCATTATTCTATTAAACTCATTTCCATTGAGAGCATTAAATAATAAATTCATAGCAGTTAAATTCAAAGTATAAAGTCTATCGTCTTCACGATCAAACTCTTCTTCTTCCTTTTTGACCTTTACTCCATCAACCACTTTTGTTGGAATATAAGGTCCATTTACAATGCATTTTCAGATTTCTCGACCTTGAACATGAAGGAATATTCTCATTCTAACTTTCCAGAATGAGTAATTATCTCCACAAAAGAGTGGAGGCCGACTGCTAGATTGACCTTCACCAAATGAAGCTGAAATGTTAGCCATAAGATCTTAACTCAAAAGATAGTTAATCTTATAATAGAGCTCTTAGCTCTGATACCAACTGTTACCCAGATGACTAACACAAGAGGGGAGGTGAATTGAGTTGTATTAAAAAAAATAACAATTATAAATCAAATATATAATATAAAATATAAACAAAATATAAAATAACAATAAATATAAAGAGTAAGGGTAAGAGAGAAGCAAACTCAGTATGTTAACGAGTTTCGGCCCCACTGCCTACGTCCTCGCCTCAAGCTACCCCTTGAGGATTCCCGAATTCACCATTCAATCTCCTTCAGGTGGAGATAGAAACCTATTACACCTTTGAACAACACCGCTACAAAGGATCCGTGTAGAACACCCTCTACACTTGCAATCACCTTACACGTGGTGATTCAACTATTCCCTGTGTAGAATACTTTTTACACGCACAAGGGTTATACACACATTTTTTCTAATACAAGAGCTGATAGTAGGTAGGTTATCAAAAAACACTCCTCAATGAGTGAAATAAGAACAATACAGCGCAAACTATATCTCTCAAAATGAACAAGAATTAAGGCTCAATGCTTAGAGAAGAGAGAATGAAAACTTTGAATGAATGTTATATGCTCTGGATGTTGTGAATGTGAAGCTCTCAAATGATCTATTTATTGGCATATGAGACTTCATATTCAAATTTAAAAAGATTCACGTGTCAAAGACAACATCATTCACTTTTTCAAAAAATTCAAATAAAATGTTCTTCCTTTTCAATTGTCAAAGACAATATCATTCATTTTTCAAAAACTTCAAACCTAATCTTTTACTTTTGGCATATGACAAAAGGAGCACAGTTTCCTTTTTCAAAAATTCAAATCTAATCTTTTACTTTTTGCATATGACAAAAGGAGCACACTTTACTTTTCAAATTTTTCAAACAAAATCATCTACCTTTTGTATAAGTCTAAAAAAGCATCAATCACTTTTGAAAATATTCAAATAAAACATGCACATGTGAAAGATGACAATCAATCATCTTTAATATTTTCAAAGTTCAACCCTTTAATCAAGGTATGCACATGTGAAAGATGACAATAAATCATCTTTCAAAATTTTCAAAATATTCATGCACATGTGGAAAATGTATTTTAATGCTTTATGATAAAATATTAATTTTTGAGCCTTAATCCTAATTTCGAATTTTTAAGAGATTTACATATTACTCTATGACTTTAATGTGAACTTGTTCCCTTCTTGCTCATGCTTGGTTCCTTGATGTGTTTGACTCCATTATGTGGATAACTTGAGCTTGAGACTCCTTCATTTTTTGAATTCATTTGTTATCATCAAAATTCATGTGTAGATATATAATTACACAAAACTTGAAATCTTATGTTCAACACATTCGAATGTTGTGCTCGTTTTGAGGGTAAATATGTTCAAACGTTTGGTCGTACATTCAAACATTATTTGATAATTTTGTGTAATTACATTCGAACGTTAGTTCGAATGTTTTTTATATACATTCGAATGTACAGATCAAAAATACTATTTTCATAAAATTAAAAAATATACAAATTGTATCATCATATTACACCATCAAATTAACAACTAACAATGTTTTATATAATTACAAAATTAAATATTAAAAGTCCCACAATGCGAAAATTGAATTGATTTCATTTCTTCTTCTTTTCTCGCCCACTGCGATTCTGCTGTAGTGACATAACACGATCTATCTGGACTCTCATCTCTCTCTACACTTGTTCTTAGACTTTACTGCGCGTTCTTTCCTCCTAATCTCTCTGTTGCTCCTGCCAACGTATCTCTAAATTAGACTGTCACTCCAAGAGAGACTTCAACTCTTGCTGTCTTGACCTCATATATTCATTTGATAAAGAAAATGCAAAATAAGTAACTTTTTAAAAGAAATATAAATAAAAATTAAATTATTGACATGTTGTATAATTTAATAAATTATTTACAACATATTTAATAAAAGTTCACAAATTTATTCATAATGATATCATATATTTCCACAATATATAAACATATTCACAAATAAATTCACAATATTTCACATATCCTCAACAATTTTAATAAATACTGTAATACATAAATTCACAATATATAAACATATTTCCCATAGACTAAACTAATTCACAAATCACATATACATATGCACAATAATAACTAATTCACAATACGCCATAGTCACAAAAAAATAACAACAACATATGCTTCAAATTCACATACATAATTGTAAAACATATTGATTTTAATTCATAAATATACACCAATATTTATATTTTCATTTTAAGAATAAGCATACACACAATACAATTTTTCATTTTAATTCATCATATTATATAATCCATATCCAAAAATTTCTTTCTAATTCATCAATATAAACAATTCAATTCCTTCTAATTCATCAATAATATCCAATTCACAACATATTTACAATATATATATAATCAAAATTTATTACTTAACTCACAATATTATACCCATATCCAATCTTTCAAAATCCACAATCAACTCATATTATACACATCAAAATATTCATCATTATCCACAACAAAATATATAAACATATTAATAAAGTTTAGAAATATACCTATCACTCACAATTTCCTCTTACAAATCACAAGTTTTGAATAAGTCACAACAACCAATCCTTCAAAAAAATCACAACACTAGCTAGTTAATGACATATATATAAAACACAAAATAAATATCATAAAATTGCAAAACATTCAAAGGAAAATTTTTAAAATATTTAAATATATTCAGAAAATATGAAAATTGAGAAAAGGTTAAAAAAAAAGGCACAAATGTGCTAGCGCTCAAATGGAGTGGTGCTACTCAGGCAGCAAAATAACACCACTCTATATAATATAATAGTGTATATATATTATTATTTAATAGCAACATTTGAATGTAAACGATCGTTGAGTTTCAAACATGCCATTGACATTCGAACGTGGAATTTATATACATTCGAATGTTTAGGATATATGTTCGAATGTTTCTATACCACATTCAAACATTACTATCACATTTGAATGTGGTGTAAGACGTTTGAATGTTAACCTTTGAGCTTCGAACATGGTAAAATACGTTCAAACGTTAACCCTTTAGTTCCGAATAATACACTTAAGTCCGAACGTTTAAGTGGGAAATGTTCGAATGTAACATTATTTTCGTTCGCATGTGCATCTATTCATATCACATTCAAACGTTTAAATGTAAACACGTTCGACCATTTGAGTGTTTGCCAGTCCCATTTGAACTCGTAGTCTTATACGTTTGAATTTTACTTATAACATTCGAATGTGTACGTCTAAACCTTCGAACGTTATCAGTAACAATTTAAATTTTATTACAAAATATTTATAACTATGGTTCTAATGTTTTGTTCTTATTAATTCAAGATTTGGCTTATCTTTTGACAACAAGGAAACAGGCCCGAGAGGGAGCCAACTCGGACACTGCTCAGCTTGGGGCCTGAACGTTCATGGCCGAACGAGAAGTATTAATATATTGTTAATATTATTTAATGTATCTATTGTTTTCAATTTCAATTCTCAATTATCCAATTTTAATATGAAATCATTGCGCTTCAAATTTCAATCTCTTTAAATTTGTAATAATTGTTCACAAATGATACATTATTTTATTTAAAAACTACATAAAATTTAAATTATATTCATATTTACCAAATACTCTATCCAACGTTCGAATTTCACTCACTAACGTTTAAACGTCACTTATTAGCGTTCGAACGTTGGCGTAAAAAAATATTACGTTCGCACATAAAAATCTTTAATGTTCAAATGTCCATTTAACATTCGAACATAAATTTACCTACATTTGAATGTCAAACGAATTCTCATCTAGATTTAGTGACGGTTTGTATAAACCGTCACAAAAACTAATTTTTTGTGACAGTTTGGGGACTGTCACCAATTTTAAAGTATCACTAAATCTCAATTTTGTTGAAGTGCTTTGATGGTTTTAATTACGTATTTATCCATCTCTTCTGGCCGTGCATTGCTTTTTGTCTTGTACATTTGTTTGCCATTTGTTGCCATTTTCTCTACAAACATAGCAGTGCAATCGTCATTTAAAGGAGAACCCTTCTTTATCCAATGAATGTATGGACACATCAACAAGGTCCTACATCTTCCTATTCCAAGCAAGTTGCCGTGTCCATGATATCTAATTGGCCCTTTCAAACTCTGATAGAGGGCAACCGTAAGAAGAAGAGATAGAGACTTACCAACGGGCATCATATCAGCAATACCGTGCACAACAGCCTACGTGGCGATAAAAAGAAAAATACAAAGAAGTGAAAAAAAAAGAGAGGCAGCAAACATAGAGAGAGAGAGAGAGAGAGAGAGAGAGAGAGAGAGAGAGAGAGAGAGAGAGGGGGGTTAAGAGAGGGAAGAAAGAGGTGGTCAGAGAGAAGCTTACTAGCATGAGGTGGCATGAATGTTGCGACGTGTAGATCGGGGTTGAGCGAACAAGGAGACAACGGTGGCAACACAGTGTCTGTGACGCCCCCAAAATCCCCACGCCCGAACACGGGGAAATTGAGACGTCCGGATGGTGACAACCCGGGTCACCATCCCATCGACGGGTGCCGAGTGTGTGCAAGGCAACAGATGTGTACAGAGAAACAAGCAGCGGATAACGAAAGTCATAACTAAGTACCAGAATTTTCTTAACGTAATACAAGCTGTTTAAAACATACATAAATAAAATATTACAAAACACCAATACAGTTTTAACAAATAAAAAAGATAGCATCAGCAACCTGGCGGAGCCGCATCCTCGGGCTCAGCCTCCTCCTCTTCGTCTTCTAACTCTGCACCAAAAGCTACGGAACCACGAATGGTACCGCAGGTAAGTAAAACCCAAACACTACCAGATAAAAACACATAACACTCAAACAAGATGCATGAACATGCCCAATGCACAAAGCCCAAAAACGCCAGTTTTCCACACACGCCAAAAACCCGTTTGGCCCAAAACATATCCTTTCCGAAAAACACGCCAAAAGTCACATTTGGCCGCCAAAAATCCATTTGGCCCAATATCTCGCCGGAAGTCCATCCGGCCCAATATCTCGCCAGAAGTCCATCTGGCCCACGCCAAAAGTCCCATTTGGCCTCATAAACCATTATCCAATTTTAACCGTATGCACCATGACCTCCCCTAGGGGTCATCCGCACACCCTGGCTCCAGTGTCACACCGTAGAGTACCACCACGCATGTGACACCTAACGAGCGATGCCCAGTTCTGCGCCTCCCGCACGTGCGTAGCCAAGCATCCTCTAGCCCTCGCCAGCGAAGGGCCACGGAGTCAGTGAGTAGGGCGATGCCCGGTTCCGCGCCCGGCGCGTTCGTAGCCAAGCATCCCCTAGCCCCGCTCCCGTCATCT
Source organism: Carya illinoinensis (assembly GCF_018687715.1). Lineage (NCBI taxonomy): Eukaryota > Viridiplantae > Streptophyta > Magnoliopsida > Fagales > Juglandaceae > Carya > Carya illinoinensis. The sequence goes on from NC_056761.1 coordinate 37,967,232, forward strand.
CTCTCGACAACTCAGGGGACATCACTCAGTTTATTCCGCTCCCGAGTGACCAGAGGAGCTCCACCGAGATAATAACCCATCCCGGCTTGGGCTCGTGATACACACACACCCGTAAAACCACTCACGCCAATACACAGGCTTTTCACACATGAACAAAAACACACATGCATGCACCATGAAATGCCATATCAATGCATAATAAATTAACCAACCAACATAAATCAATTAAACAGACAACTCCGTCCTCCATCCATCCGACCCCCGAAACTCCACGGACTCAGTCCGGAATCAACAACCAACAACAGTAAATAAATTGAATGAGCGATATATATTTAAATCTGAAAATAGGGTTTGGAAAATACTTACAGCGCTATACTGCAATTTTAGAAAACAAGCGGCGGAAAAACAGCAACGTCACAGTGAAAATTCACTGTGGCCGTGGGTCTGAAAAACCCACTTTTGAACGGGGACAAACTAGGACACGAGATTGATAGGGAATGGTCTAGGGATGGTTGTGAAGCTATTGGAAGCGACGGACGGCCATGGGTGGCGGCGGAATCGCCGGAAATGGCCGAAAATAGCAAATCGGAAAACAAGCTCGTAGGAGCTGCTCCGGTGGTCGTTGGAGGCCGGAAATGGGTGGGTTAGGACGGCAAGGGACCAGTGATGAAGTGGTGAAGAAATGGTGGCCGGAGGTGGAGCGACGGCGGCGGATCAGAGTGAAATCCGTGCGGCCTTGTTGGGCTTTTTCCGGCCAAATGGCCGGCCGGTTGGGGGTGGCTTTCGGAGGGGTGGTGCGCCGGAAGGAGGGGGAACTTTTGGGACTGGTGGGGGTCCGGTTAGTGGCCGGACGGCGATGGGCTGGAAGAGAGAGAGAGCAGGCGCGGGGGAGAGGGAGGAGAGAGAGAGCACGGGGGGGTCCGGATCGGGGAGAGAGAAGGAAAAAAAAGAAAAAGAAGAAAAAAGAAAAAGAAAAAGAAAAGAAGGGAAAAAGAAAAAGAAAAAAAAGAGAAAAAGGGAAAAAGATGTGAAAAGAGATGAGGTCCAATCCTCACTCCGGGAAAACGAAACAAATCGCCAAAAAGATTAAAACCACAAAACAACTTAAAGAAATAAAACACAACCTCAAATAAATTAAATTAAATTAAATCCCAATTTTTAAAATGCAATTAAATTAAAATAAAATAACTGATATATTAATTAAAATAAAAATAATTATTTCAGCGAAAATACACTTAAAAGCGGGTCATCACAGTGTCATTACGCTCAACCATTGTCTTCTACACCAAGAAATTTCTCTACATCCAGTCCAACAATCGTAGCCAACTGCCATGCCCAAGTCCCACCTCCCTCAACTAGTTTCAATGTTGATGACCAAACCAAGCACCATCCAACCTAAACACCCTTGCTTCATAAACCTGAAATAGAGTAAATCGGTGGTAACTAACCTTGCCAAAAACTAGCACAAGTCCCTCCATGTGCATGTTCAGTACCTCTATTCCACGCAAGGCCCACTATTCACCGCCTCTTAAAGTTTTTGTGAACCGACCAACCACTATTTTGCATGAAAACCACTACTACACAATCTTGACCAACAAGCTAGCTTCCACATATGACTGACAGAGTGCGTTGGAGAGAGAGAAAGAAGTAGACGGTAAGAGAGAAACGTCAGGCAAGGGCCAAGGAAAAGATGAGAGGCTTAGGGTGGGTTTAGGTGTTGAGAAGTGTTGAGGAGAGTTGTGAATAGTAATAAAAAGTAGGTGAAAAGTAATAATAAAGTAATGAATAGTAATAAAAAGTAGGTAAAAAGTAATGAATAGTAAAAAAAGTAGGTGAAAAGTAATAATAAAGTAATGAATAGTAGTGAGAAGTGTTGAAGAGACTTCAACACCCAAACACAGCCTAGTGCACCCCTCAAAACGCACCATTTGGTATTTTATTTTTCTTGGGTTGGGCCTCACAATTATCCTATATTATTTATTTTTTATTTTTCATAATAATCTCAATTATTACTTGTATTTTATATATGTACTCTTTTATAATAACTTTTGTTTCATTTCCACATTTAAGTTTTTGTCCCTTTGTTCATCGTTAAAATGTAATTAACTTTTCTCTTATTCTACTATTAATGAGAATATAATAATAATAATAATAATAATAATAATCAAGTAATAAAATCCAAAGATTTTGGTTTATTGAACATTTGTGGGATATTAATAACTCATATTTTTTCTTAGAGAATATAACAACAACAACAACAACAATAATAATAATAATAATCAAGTAATATAATCCGAAGATTTTGGTTTATTGAACATATGTGGGATATTAATAACTTATATTTCTTCTTAGATTTAAAAATAATAGAATTTTCCTATTTAATATTATTTGAAGAAAATAACAATTATCTTCATATTAGTTTTCTTAGTAATTCATAAAAATAAATCATAATCATTGGACTAATAATATTTTCATTTTAAATTATTAAAATGATTAATAATACTTTTTATCCTTTAAAGATTTATTTTGGTAAGAATATCTTTTTTATTTTCTAAGATCAACAATTCAACATTACTATTCCAAATTTGAAAAAAGTAATAATATTATGCTCAAGTTCAAAATGAAAAATCGTCTTTACATTTTTTAAAAATATTTTATTACTATATGGTATCGTTGCATAAAAAACAATTGTCTTCCTATTATTTCTCCTAATAATGAATCATACTGAATAATATTTTTTATACTAACATTGCTTTCATTTATATATATATATATATATATATATATATATTTCTTATTTTTTAGATTTCAAATTAGAAGTTTATTTTTACATTTTATCATCCCATCAACAATTATATCCATTTAGTTTTCTGAAAAAATTAATAATAATATATTTTGTTAATTTATTATTATTATTATTATTATTATTATTATTATTATTATTATTATTATTATATTATGATTTCAATATAATGAGTTTTAAACATTTGATTTGTTATATATTCAATAATTTTACATTTTTTGTTTCCTTCAGTTTTTAAATATAATTATAATCATTTGTAAAAGTTGTTGCATAAATTTATGACTATATTTACATCTATCATACTTATTATATAATTAATATGCATCTTAAAATTCATATTTGCCATATCAAAAATGCAGTAGCATTTTCAATGGGGGATACATGCCTTGCACGCAGGCTAACTAGTAATATATAAAAAGGTTTATTATAGAATTAAAACTAAAGATATAAATACTACATCTATCACAACTCACACCAAAATACAAAAATCATTTTCAAGAAAATATTCTCAAGTGATAAACCAATAGCAAAAACGTATTTATTTTCTTTAAAACTATTTTTTGTTTTACCTTAAAACAAACTTTTTAAACCAAAAAACAAACAGACCCTAAGATGTGATGATTGAATGAAAATTAGATGATAGATAATTCCTCAATGTTAAGCCATTTAATTTTTAGCAGTGCTACTCTGCAGCTTAGAGTGCACTACTCTTTTTGACCGCTAGGCGGTTTTTTATTTTTCACATTTTTTTAATATATTTAAACTGTTTAAAAAATAAAAAAATACATTAATATACTTAAAACTATTTTTTTAATTATTAAGTAAAAAATAAATAAAAATTATAACCAACGGTGAGGGGGCTAGGGGAGCAGACATGGTAATGTTTTTCTTTATTTTTTACTTTCTTGGCAGGGTTGCCTATGTCAGATAGAATTATCTTGAAGAATTGAACGAGGATGTCACTGCAAACCAAATTGGCCAATATGATTATATGACCAAGATCATTACAAGAAAATGACTTTTCGGGTTTCCAGGACGTGGGCTTACCACGTTTTTCACTCTTCATGTTGAGATTTTCACCTTTAAGTCTTTAATTATTCGAACTAAAAATTTTTTTAAAGTGTAGATTAAGAGAAAAATAAAAACATAAAATATGTCTTTAAAAAAATAAGATAACTTCTACAAGCTTACATATACAAGATATTATATAAAATAAATTTATAAATTAATATCGCTTAATAAAATTTATTAAATCTACTTTATAATAAAATAATTTTACAATTTGATATATCACATCAAGCCATATAAATTTACGAGCTTACCTTTGTAATTCTCTAAAGTATTTTCTATAAAATAAATAAGAATAGAAACTAGTTTAGTCAATGACATTCTTAACCCTATGGTCAGAATTGCTAACCTGAAAAATTAGAGCAGTTTGGTTCCTCAATTTCTCTCAACTCATTTTATTTAATAATTATAATTTTTTTAAATTCTAATATAAAATATAATAAATAATTTAATTTTTTTAAATTTATAAATAATAATAATATTAAAAAAATAATATTTTATTAATATTTTATTTAAATTTTAATTTTTATCCTAACTAAATTTAGTTTAATTCAATTTAATTTAACTCAACTCAATGTTTAAACGTAGGTTAAATATATAATAATAATAATAATAGTCTTACCACTATTCTATCACCATTTTATCATTTTTTTTAATTTTTTTTTAAATTTTTTTTTACTTAATGATTAAGAAAGTGACTATTAATAAAATTATATATTTTTTAAATTTTTTTTTGATGATTAAATATATTAAAAAATATTTTAAAAAAATAAATATATTATAAATAGTAAAGTGATGATAGAATAGTGATAACTCTGTCATTACTCAATATATATTTAGATGTGAACGGTCTATTCGCTGTTCCGACAGTTTTTGTTTTTATTTTAGAACAACTCATTAGTCTAATTTTCAAAACAGGCAAAGTCGTGGAATTGGGTTTTATTTTTTCTAACGTGGTAGATATATTTACACTCAGAAGCTTGAAAAGTCATCCATGGAATAGAGAAACGCCGCCAAACTCAAACGCGTCTTTCCCGAGATAGTCATAGGACATTTAATTACACGCGATTTACTTCGAGCGCTCCTCTCTGTTGACTACACCCTTAGCTTCCAATCCCTCTCTTCCTCTCATGGGTTTCCAAATCCGAATGGTTTTTGGTCGCCTACCATCCACACGACTCAGATCCACAGGTTCATGGGCTTTTATCTTCGTCAACCCGCCATTAATTCCATCACCTCAACGATTCTTTGCCGGTTCCAATGAGAATTCCGTTCTTTTTATCGATTTTCTTGATACCCATATGCTCAATTTTGCCCGGCTTCTCGATCTTTCTGGTCTCTGGCCAATGTTTGAACGATCAGAAAGACTTGTTGCTCAAATTGAACAACAGCCTCAAATTCGATATAGCTTCCTCCACAAAACTGAGACACTGGAATCCGAGTTCCGATTGCTGTGGGTGGCAAGGTGTAAGTTGCAGCAGCGAGGGACGTGTTACTGGACTCGACCTGAGCGATGAATCCATCTCGGGAGGACTTGACAATTCGCGTAGCCTCTTCAGTCTTCAGTACCTCCAGAACCTAAGTTTGGCATATAACAAGTTCAACTATTCTCTGATTCCGTCAGGGCTTGGCAAATTGACGAATTTGAGACGTTTGAACCTATCAAAAGCTGGCTTTGCAGGTCAGATTCCGATTGAGATTTCACGCTTGAGAAGGTTGGTTATCCTTGATTTATCTGCCCTTTCCTTCCCTGGAGATTCTACGCTAAAACTTGAGAATCCAAAATTAAAGATGCTGGTTCAAAACTTTACGGAGCTTACAGAACTTCATCTTGATGGTGTCAACATATCAGAACAAGGGAACGAGTGGTGTGAGGCTTTATCATCATCAGTGTCAAATTTGACGGTATTGAGCATGTCAAATTGCAATCTTTTAGGCCCTTTGAATCCCTCCTTATTAAAGCTTCAGTCCCTCTCAAGTATTCGTCTGGATAATAACAACTTGTCTGCTACAATTCCAGACTTCTTCGCGAATTTCACAAATTTGACGTCCTTGCGTCTCAGTTCTAGTGGGTTGTTTCACACATTTCCAGAAAAGATCTTCCAGGTGCCTGCACTAGAGGTTCTTGACTTGTCTAATAATGTACGACTCGGTGGTTCCTTGCCAGATTTTCCTCAGAATGGGCATCTTCGAACCCTGGTACTTAGCCACACAAATTTCTCGGGAACATTGCCGCATTCTATTGGTAACCTTTCCATGTTGTCTAGAATGGATTTTTCAAGTTGCAATTTCAGCGGATCAATTCCAACTACAATGGCAAATCTTACCCAATTGCTTTACCTGGACATGTCATTGAACAATTTCAGTGGACCAATTCCATCCTTCAGCAAGGCCAAGAATCTGACTCAGATAAACCTTTCTCATAACGATTTAACCGGTCAGATTACTTCTACTCACTGGCAAGAGCTTAAGAATCTGGTAAACCTTGACTTGCGTAACAATTCTCTGAATGGGAAAGTTCCCGCTTCTCTGTTTTCCCATTTATCATTGCAGATTCTACTACTTTCCAACAACCAATTTGCTGGTCAACTAAATCTATTTTCCAACATTTCTAATGTACTCCACACCCTTGATTTGAGCAGCAACAATTTGCGAGGGACAATCCCTGTGTCTGTCTTTGATCTTCAAGGTCTTAAAACCCTCTCACTTTCTTCAAATAATCTAAACGGCTCAGTCCAGCTAAATATGATCCACCAGTTGACAAATCTTTCCAGTCTTGATCTTTCCTACAACAGCTTCTCAATTGAATATGACAGAACTGGTTCTCCGGCCCCCTCCTTTCCCAACATTACTACGTTAAAATTGGCTTCCAGCAAGTTGAAAATATTTCCTGATTTTTTGAGAAACCAATCCAAATTAACATTTCTAGACCTTTCAGATAACGAGATTGGAGGAGAGATACCCAACTGGATATGGAAATTACCTTCTCTTCTCCTGTTAAATCTTTCTTTTAACAATTTCGTGAGTCTAGAACGATATTCACTCAATGTTTCTTCTCTGAGTGTCCTGGACATTCGTTCCAACCGACTCCGAGGGCAACTCCCAGATCTCCCACCATTTGCCACGTATTTGGATTTCTCGAAGAATAATTTCAACTCTATGATACCCTCTGACATCGGTGACTTCCTTTCTTATGCTTATTTCTTCTCTCTTTCAAGCAATAAATTCAAAAGGAGCATCCCTGCATCGATCTGCAATGCAACATACCTCCAAGTTCTAGATCTGTCTAATAATTCCTTCAGTGGCATGATTCCGGAATGTTTGGTTCGGATGAGTAAGACTCTTAGGGTGCTAAATCTAGGGAGAAACAATCTCCATGGAAAAATCTCTGATACATTTCCAGACAACTGTGTATTGCAAACTTTAGATCTCAATGGAAACCAACTTGTAGGACAGGTACCTAGATCTCTGGAAAATTGCACAAGGTTAGAGGTCTTCAATATTGGTAACAACCACATTGAGGATATCTTCCCATGTCACTTGAAGAACGCATCCGTATTGCGTGTCCTTGTTTTGCACTCTAACAAGTTTAACAGGTCCCTTGGTTGTCTAGGGCGTAATGCCACTTGGCCCATGCTTCAAATTTTGGATGTAGCTTCGAACAATTTCACTGGTAAGCTTCCAATAAAATGCTTTCGTACCTGGAAGGCTATGTGGAAAAGTGAAGATGAGGCCGAATCAGAGCTCAATCACCTTCGATTTAAAGTCCTGGGATTTGGTAACTTTTATTATCAAGATGCGGTCACAGTTACCGTTAAAGGTCTAAGCATGGAATTGGTGAAGATTCTAACGCTTTTTACCTCGATTGACGTTTCCTGCAACAACCTGGAGGGGCCAATACCAGAAGCATTTGGTGGACTCTCAACACTATACGTTCTAAACTTGTCGCATAATGCTCTTTCAGGACAAATCCCAAAATCTCTGGCAAACTTGGCACAGTTGGAGTCATTGGACTTGTCAAGCAATAAGCTTACAGGGGAGATTCCAATGCAACTTGCAGAAAATCTTATTTTCCTTTCAGCCCTAAACCTCTCCTTCAATCAACTGATGGGGCCGATTCCGTTTATCAAACAGTTCGGTACTTTTTCAGAAAGTTCGTACTTAGGGAACGAAGGATTATGTGGCTTTCCTCTTAAGAAAAATTGCAGTGCTGGAGGGACACCACCGTCAGCAGCACCAAAATCTCCAGAACCAAGATCATATATGCCGATTGGATTTGATTGGCAGTTCATACTGACTGGGCTTGGCTTTGGGGTAGGAGCAGCATTGTTTGTTGCTCCCCTGATGTTTTGGGAGAAAGGAAGAAGATGGTACAACGAAAGCACTGATAAAATTATTCTGCTGACTCTTACAATGATAGGATTGTCTTACACGGGCAGCAAAGATGGCAAGCTTGAGGCAGATGAAGACATTGAAGATGACAGCATAGAAGACTATGATGATGAAGATGAAACGGAAGATGAAGAATTTCGAGGGCGATACTGTGTGTTTTGTTCCAAACTTGACATTAGTAGGAAGAGGGTCATCCACGATCCCAAATGTATATGCCGTAGCTCACCTCTGATCTCTTCCTCTTCCTCTACATCCTCGTCTTCTCCATAGTTTGGTTGTGCCATCAAAGTACATCTTTCTTCTCTCTCTTGTCTTTTTTTCTTTTCGCTTTTGTTTTATCCATAGAATTCACCTTTTTTGTGTATACCTACAGAATTATCGACCCCAGAGAGGGAGGATGAGTAGATGATCCAAACATGTAATTGAGTAGCCCTTTCAGTTTAGAAATAGTCACCTTTTGACCTAACGTGAGAATGGGTGTTTCTTTCCTGGTATGATATGGAAAGAAAGCATGGCAGAGTCGTGTGGAAAAGCTTTCAGGAACTTCATCAAACAGGTGGGCGACTCATTTAACTTGTAAAGAAACCAGAGCCACCCTCAGCATGCATGCCTGAGCACATACAATAGCTGATTCCGCAATAAAGGGAAACAATGATTTCATGTGAAAAGGTTTCATTTGATTCGACGCCACAAGCTTTGTACCACCATGTGCTTGATCGGGCTTGAGGAACACCACAAGTGCAGCTTTCTGTATGCTTCGCGTGCCCGTTGGAAGTCTGTTGCCCTTTTGATGATTCAAGGTTGCTAGATGAACTGTATGTGTATCGTTTATAAGATGGCCAAATCGATCATTCGTTTTAAGAAAGAGGTTCTCAAGTGATAAGCAAGTTTGTGCATTAATTCATGCATCGATAATTTTTTTATTTAAAAAAATATTAAAAAAATTTTGACAAAAAATGAAAATCTTATATCTCATTAAAATTATTTTTATTTTTAATTTATATCATTTTGTTAAACATATACCTTATATATTAATATTAGTGAGTGAATTGATACGCTAGTTCTGCTAATAAGAAGATTTTTCCTCTTAAGAGTTCTAATGACAGCCAAATCGAATGTCATAAGCAACCCCTGAAACTTGCACTCGAGGAGAGAGCAGCAAAATTATAAATGCCAATAAAATATTAAGTTATGAATGAAATCCCACCACGTGATAAGCCGATGAGTCTTGTACACACCATTATGGTATGACACCTGAACATTTATTAAATTTAAAAAATAGAAACCACATAGAAAAGACATAAAATGAATTAATTATACTTTAGAATTAAAAATAGATTTTCAAAAAAACATAAAAAAATTAAAAAATGAAAAAGAAGCTGACCGTCAGTAGTTGCTTGGCAACCTCTTGTTCGCCACCCATTGGGCAGAGAGGCCACCAGCACTAGCAGCCACCCACTGGATTATCTCACCCAAGTGCACCGTCCTTTTTCTTTTTTCCGTTACTTTCGCCTTCAATATGTTTCTTTTTTAATTTGTTAAAGTTTTTAAATTTATATAATATATGTTTTATATGTTTTGTTTTTATATTTCACGTTTTTCAATTTTATTTTCTTTCTAAATAATTTTTAAAACTTTTGCTGATGCAAGATGCTGAATGGATATTTTCAATATTTTAAAAAGGAAAATACTCTAACTATAAAAGTATTACATAAAAACAATCCCACAAACCGACGTGGCTTGATGTGCTTCGTCAGACTATAAAGTTATTTTTGTGTAATTTCTTTATTGATGTAGCAATATTCTGAAATAAAATAAGATAAACTTCTCCTGGCAATCTAAAATAAAAAAATATACATATCCAAAATATAGCTAGATGGGTAGATATGTGTTTTCTAAATTTATTTGATTATTTAAATTAATAATTAATGAGATCATAATAAATAATCAACATATCAATTTTGGAATGAAGTTCTCTCTCTCTCTCTCTCTCTCTCTCTCTCTCTCTCTCTCTCTCGGCGTCTCTAACAGGTTGACATACAAAATTCTTTTTTGCTTGGACATATCACAGAAGATGTATACATGGCCTAGCCTCTCGGTTTTACCTATCCCCAATTCTCAAATCATGTTTGCAAGCTTTGCAAGGCTCTCTATAGCCTCAACAAGCACCACAAGTATGGTTATCACGCCACAATCAGCGCCTCATTGACCTTGGATTCGATGACACTAATTCAAATTCTCCCATGTCCATCTATCAGGATGGATTATTGATACTACTTATACTTTTATACGTCGATGACATCATTGTCATAGGTTCTAATCTTGATGCTATCTCCACTCTACTTCGCAACTTGAGCTATGAATCTGCAGTCAAGGACTTGGGCGAGTATCAATTCTTTCTTGGCATTGAGGCTCTGTCTATCCTGGATGGTTTACTTCTTATGCAGTGATACTAAATCATTGACCTCTTATAGTGTGCAGTTCCAACAAAGGATTAACACAAAGAGGATAAGAGATTTGCTAAAAAACACAGAGAAAATGACTCTGATTTTCAATTCAAAATTATCAAAATTCAAGAATCTTAGAATCAACCTACAAGCTGGGTTGTAATAGCTATAATTCAAAAATATCATATTTTTATCAAAAATAGCTAAATCCCAATAAACACACTAAAAAACAAATACGCAAATAAACAAGTAATTTGCAAAAAATATGGCTAAAACTGGGTTCAAAATCACTTCCTAAATAGCTAATTTTGGCCTAAACAATGATGCACACCAAGCATAGTTGGGTGACCACAACGTGTGTGCTGACAAGAGCTTTTCGAATTGAGGTTATGGGCGATTCCAATACTTATAGCCAAAGTTATGGCCAAAATACAGACACGTGCTCAAAACTATCCCAAATCAAGGAAAGATCACTGTTTCATGCTGTACTTGCACTGACATGCTGTCTCGAGGTGGTTCAACGCCATCAACATGCAATATGATAGCTCAACATCATCTGACATAGATCCTCTTGCATCAGTCGCCCCAAGTTGGAAATAACGCACCCACGAGTTCACAGTAGCACATCAAGATTCATAAAACAAGGACTTAAGTGTTTTACGTTGAATACATCAGAGGTCTTCAAATGGTTGGGGAGGCGCAACTTGTATGCATTATCATTGATCTTCTGATGAAGCTCACAAGGTCCAATTTTCCTATCTTTTAGCTTATTATACTCTCAAACTGGAAAATGATCACGAGTTAATACTGTCCAAACAAAATCACCAACATCAAAAAGTACCTGAAGACGATGGCTGTCGGACTAAACCTTGTACTTGGCACTACGCTCGTAGATGGCCAACTTCACTTGCTCATGGATGCCCCGAAGTTATTTTGCCATCTCATCAGCCTTGTGATTCAAGCAACCAATACGTAAAATAGGAGCTAAGTCAAGCACACCCGATGGGTTCTGGCCTTAGACAATCTCAAATGGGCTCAACTGCGTGGTTATGTTCTTAGGCCTGTTATAGGCAAATTCTGCTTGTGATATAGCCAAATCCCACTACTTTGGCTTAGTCCCTGCCAAACTCCTCAAAAATTTAACCAAACTCCAACTCACTAGCTCGATCAACCCATCTATCTAGGGGTGGTAGGCGCTGCTGAAATTCAACTTTGTCCCCAATTTCTCCCATATACTTCTCCAGAAATAGCTTAAGAACTTGGTGTCACGATTTAAAGTGATTGACCATGGATTGCCATGCAAAGGAACAATATCCTTGAAAAATAGATGAGCAATCCATGTATCATCCATTGTTTTTCTGCAAACTACAAAATGGGTCATCTTAGAAAATTTATCAACCACAACCAAGATAGAGTACATGTTGGGTTCGGGGTAAGCCTAACACAAAGTCCATACTAACATTGAACAAATGGGCTTTAGGAACAGGCAAGGGAGTGTACAAGCCCACACTAGTGAGAACCCCTTTGGGCTGCTGGCAAACAAAGCATCGCTCCAGGTAACGAGCCACACCACTGGTCAACTTAGGCCAATAGTAATCAGATGAGATTAAGGCCAAAGTCTTGTCTCACCCAAAGTGACCCTCACTATGAAGTTCACTAATAATCTACTATCTTAGTGAACAATCTGGGATGCACAACTGTAATCCATGAAATAAATAGCGATTAAGTAAAAATAAACAGTATATTGACCATCATTTACCTCTCAAAATGTCTTCCCAAATGAAGGATCTGCTGCATATAAATCACTGAAAGTGTCAAATCCTACAAAATTGGTGTTCATCCCATGACATTCCTCCCGACTAAGGTGCTCCCAGAATAGAGCACAATTGTGATACGAGTGGAATCAGATTCGTCATCTCCTATTTCACGACAACCGATTTTCTATGCGATAGACGCTATATGAACTCTTGAACCTGTCTCTTCAAATCCTCAAACATCACATCCTGAACGCTACGATCACTGTGTGGGACTTCCTTTTTCAGAACTTGCCCATGACGACCACGACCACCAGGCATAGAAACTGAAGAGATTTAACCCCAGGAAAAATGCTCAAGCTTTGATGTCAACTATCACCAGACATAATTTAGATTAATTTTGGAGGCTAATTCCAACAAATGATCAACACAGAGAGGACAAAATATTCGCCAGAAACATAAAGAAAATGACTATGAGGTTTAGTTCAAAATTATCAAAACTCAAGAATGTTGAAATCAACCCATAAACCAGTTTGTAATAGCTTTAATTTGAAAATATCAGGTTTTTACCAAAAAGAGAAAAATCCCAATAAACACATGAAAACTGAATACGCAAATAAAGAAGTAATCAGGAAAAAATCGGATCCAAAATCACTTTCTAAATGGAAAATGAAATATTAAAAGACAAAAATATCTAAAAATTGAGATTTGAAGGAGAAAACAGCTAATGTTTGCCTAAAAAATGATCCACATCAAGCTAAGCTGGATGACCACGACATGTCACACGCCACGAGAAATATAACAGAAAGAATATGTAATAGAAAGAACTAGAGAAAGAATGAGAAGAAGCAAAAGAGAAATTGAATTCTAATATATATTTTCTTTTTACTTCCGTATGCTAATCAATGTCTATTTATACACTACTTGATCTACTACGTAAGCCATTATGACCAATACAATTTCGGGCTTTGTTAACCCATCATTTATTTACAATACATTTCCTTACTAAAAAGGCCCACTGCACATAACCCATCATTAATTCGGCCCATCCAAGCACAATGGTCATATGATGGCTTAATCTCACGATTAAGATTCCATACCATGTCTGATCTCTTGTTGCCCTAGCTGCCACTCTTGATACATGACAATCACTCCCCCTTTCAAAACACCTTGACCACAAGGTGTGGGAAGGCCGCCTTGAGAGAATGGAATTCTTCCCAAGTTGCATCTTCAGTTGTCTGACCTTGCCACCACACCAACAACTCCACCAATGCTCAATTGTGGTGCTTACAGAGCCACCTGTAAAGAACCTCAGCTGCTTCTGGTTTAATAACCCTCGTTGCATTAACTGGAGGCAACTGCGGTAGAACCGTCACAACAGATCCCAACTTTTGTTTCAATTAAGACACATAGAAGATTGGGTGAATCTGAGATGATACAGGTAGTTGGAGATGGTAAGCAACTTTTCCAATTCTTTGGGTCACTTGAAAAGGCCCATAGAAGAGTGGAGCTAGCTTGAGAGATCACCGCTGTGATACAGACATTTAACAGTTACCGTTGTAATAAAAGGTAGACTCAATCACCTTCATTAAAAATCTGCACATTTCTCTTTAGATCTGCAAAATTCTTCATACGATCTTGTGCACAGTGCAGGTTGTCCTTTAACAAATGTAGCATCTGATCTCAAGTTAATAGCTACTAATCTACATCTGCCACTTGAATGGTGCGAGGCATATAGGATACCAAGTGATGTGGAGGAAATTCATACACAACCTCAAAAGGGGTCATCTTAGTTGAGCTATGCACCGAGTTAGTGTTCCACCACTCTGCTAATGAAATCCATTGCACCCAGTCCTTAGGACGATCTCCAACAAAGCATTTGAGATAATTTTCGAGACTCTTATTAACAACCTCTGACTACCCATCTGTTTGTGGATGGTACGCAGTACTATGGCACAACTGTACATCATGAATCTTAAAAAGTTCTCTCCAAGAATTGCTTGTAAAAATAGGATCTCGATCAGATACAATAGATCTAGGAAATCAATGTAATCTGAATATACGCTGCATGAACAATTGGGCAATAGTTTTAGCAGTATATGGATGTAATAATGAAATAAAATGATTGTATTTAGTCAATTTATCCACTACCACCCAAATGATTGAGTGACCCTTTGAAACTGGTAGACCCTCAATGAAATCCATTAAGATGTTTGTCCAAGGCTTACTAGGAATAGAAAGGGGTTGAAGTATCCCACTGAGCAGGTATTGCTCCACCTTAATTCTTTGGCACACATCACAACTTTGTATGAACTCCTTAACAACACCCTTAAGACTTGGCCAAAAGAAATTCCTCCTCACCTTGTAAAGGGTTTTTTCAACTCCAGAATGTCCACCCTCAGCACTACTATACAGTTGAGGTAGTAGTTTCTAAATAAAGATGGAATCATTAGGTATATACAACCTTATCTTGTAAAATAGCATATCTCCTTTAACATCATAACTAGGAGATAACATCTGACCCTCAGCTAACTTCTTACATAGTTCCTATAGATGAGAATCGTTAGCATAGCTTCATTTAAGTTCTGACAACCAATTCATAGTAAGAAATGAAATATGGAATAAGGAAGTAGATTCTTCAAAATGTCTGGACTCTAGAAAGGGCATCCGCCACTCTATTTTCTTGCCCTTTTTTGTACTCCACAACAAAATCATAGCCTAGCAACTTCGTGATCCACCTTTGCTGCATAAGAGTACCCACCCTCTGCTCCAAAAGATACCTCAAACTCTGGTGGTCAGTTTTAATGACAAAAGACTAACCCAACAAATATGGCCTCCACCTTTGTACTACAGATACTAGGGCTAGCAATTCCTTTTTGTAGGTAGATAAGTTCAAAGTTCTACCCTTCAAGGCTTGGCTGAAAAAAGCCAAAGGCCTTGAATCTTACATCAAAATTGCTCCAATACATGAACCTAAAGCATCACATTCAATCACAAAGCTTTTGGAGAAGTCGTGAAGAGCCAAAACTGGGGGTTTAGTAGCTGCTTCTTTCAACTTTTCAAAGGTTGTCTGAGCCTCTCCACTCCACACAAAACCATTCTTCTTAAGTAGGACAGTAAGGGGAGCATCAATCCCGCCATACCCTCTAATAAATTTCCTGTAGTACTCAGTTAAACCCAAAAACTCAAAGATTTAATTGTTGTAGATATTGGCCAGTCAACCATGGCTTGCAGCTTAGTAGGGCCAACTTTAACTCCATTTGCATAAATAAAATGGCCCAAATAATCAACCTCAGTACACCCAAACTTGCATTTACTCATTTCTGCAAACAACTGATTCTGCATCAATAACTCCAGTGTAATCTTCAAGTGCTGAACATGTCCAGCCTCATCTCTACTATACACCAAAATATCATCAAATAATACCAAAATAAATTTTCTCAAATAGGGCTTAAAAATGATATTCATTAAGGACTGAAATGTCGAGGGCACATTAGTCAAGCCAAAAGGCATGACTAAAAATTCATAGTGACCCTCATGGGTCCCGAAAGGCGTCTTGAAAATATATTCTTCTTTGACCCTAATCTAATGATAACCATATCACCAGATCATAAATCCAGCTTAGAATAAATATGTGACCCAAACAACTATTCAAGCAACTCTTCTACAACCAAAATAAGAAACTTGTCCTTTATTGTTTCATTATTAAAAGCCCTATAGTCTATACACATTCTCTAGCTACCATCCGCATTCCTCACTAATAAAATTGGAAAAGAGTATGGACTTTTACTAGTATGAATCACCCCATTTTGCAATAGTTCCCTTACTAGGGGTGCTACCCGCACCATACGGTGCGTGGTAGACCACCCCCCCCCCCCCCCCGGCATGGGGCGGATGGGAAAATTTTTTCCCGTCCCCTGCCCCCAGTGTCCGGGGGCGGGGTACCCCGTCCCGCATGACGGGGTGCAGATTGGGAGGCAATCCGTCCGCCCCTCTGCACCCCTACTGGGCCTTGGGCCCATAAGCAATTTCTGGGCCAAAAATGGCCCACAAGCTTTTATTTTTGGCCCAAAAAAGCTTGTAGGCCATTTTCAGCCCATAAAATTATAAGTAAAAAGAAAGAAAAAAATTAAAAACCAGAATAAAAAAAAAAAAGTGTCTTAGATGGTAATTGATTTTATGGCTAATAAAAGTTACTAGTCTAAAAGTCTAATACCTAATAAACTAATAATAATAACTAAGCTATTACAAAATTGAAAGACTAAACAATTACAAAATTACAAACATAAAAGTGTCCAAGAGACATTGTATCAACATTACAAATCATTGAATACAAAATATGAACAAATAATTAAAAATTGAATATTCTAAAGAGGGACTCAGAGAGCTGTCAGCTGTGACTTGTCTTTGACTGTGACACTTGGGGCGGCCTGGGCTTGAGCACATTTTTATGTTGCAGAGGTGCTAGACGTCGTTTCATGTGTTACTACAAGAATTAATATTAAAATTAATAACGATGAAATCGAAATGAATATAAATAAATCAAAATAATAAAATAAAAAACAATTACCAGGTGGTCCAAATCCAGACTGATCACCACCCTCATCGGTCTCCTTAAAATCTAAAATATCTGGAACATGAATATCTTTTCCTATCGTTCAACTTTGTGTGCATATCAATGCCTTTACAGTTGTAGGAGACAATGAACTACGAAAATGATCCAATATAGGACCTCCGGTACTAAAAGCTGACTCTGAGGCAACGGTGCTAATAGGGATGGCCAAAATACAGTGGGCAATCTCAGAAACGATGTGATATTTCTTTAATGCATTCTTCCACCATCCTAATATATCGAAATTATCATCATCATCTTAGACCATATCTGCTGACAAATAATTGTCTAACTCAGAAACCACCTCCGTAGATTGATGGACTAGTGTGAGATTCTATATGAGGGTCTTAGTCCACAGCATTCTGCGCTTCTTTGTAGAAGGCCCTGTCACGGTGTCTGTAGAAAGCGGTGGGGTAGGTGTATGTGTCTTGGATGTAGTACCACCCTTAATTGCATTAAACTCATCATATAATTTAGTTAGGGTATCTCAGGCCAATTCACCAATAAGTTCAGTCCATATCTGATCGTGAGCAAGTCTCAACCCATATAACAAGCCTGAAACTTTCAGACGAGGATAAAAAATAACAGCCACATATAACAAAATATTCATTCTAGTCAAATCTCCCCAATACTTGTCATATTTTAGCATCATGGTCACTGTCATCTCCCTCATCCTTTCATTGGAACCCCTACACATATCTTCTAATTCTTCTTTCACCCTACATATTTGTTGACAAAACCCATGGGATGTAGGGTACAAAAAACCAGATATATTCAATGTGACATCGTAAAATAATCTGAGAAAATCAACAAAAGTAGAAACTACCACCCAATTATCATTATTAGGCTTTCGTAATTCCCCGTGCTCATCAAAGTATTTGACATATTGGATGTCTTCATCACCCAATAATTGAAAGGCTCTCTTATATTCTTAGGCCGCCTCCAACATTAAGAAGGTTGAGTTTCATCTGGTAGGAACATCAATACAAAGACCCTTCTTCGATGTTATGCCCGCAGCCTTTGCAGCAATTTTGAATTTCTCCAATCTAGAAGGAGAAGATATCACAAATTTCACAGCCATTCTAACTCGTGCAACGGAGTCATCAACATCTTTCAACCCCTCAGTCACAATTAAATTCAAAATATGTGCAGCATATCTAACATGCAAATATTCACTACTCAAGAATGTCTTATTTGCATCTTTCAGATAATTCTTTAGATATCCCAAGGTAACATCATTAGACGACGCATTATCAACCGAAACAGTCAAAATATTTTCTAACCCCCACTCCTTTATTGCGGCCTCCAAAGCCTTCCCAATCGTCTCACTTTTATAATCAGTTATTTGACAAAATCTAATAATCTTTTTGTGAAGAACCCAATCAGAATCAACAAAATGCATAGTCAACGACATGTAATTCATATTTTGGATAGAAATCCAAGTATCGGTAGTGAGGCAAACTATCAAACCCGCCAATTAGTCCCTCAAAACATCTTTATCACGGAAGTACATCTTTTTAATATCTTTTGCCACAGTGTAACGAAGGAAGTACAAATCTCGGTTCCAACTCTTGGACAAATTCTTGGAACCCTTTACCCTCCACAAACTAAAAAGGCAGCTTGTCCATGACAATCATGCTAGCTAACTCCCTTCTACACTCATTGGGATTATACTTCGTACACCCCTTCAATGTTGGACCCCCGGCCCCACTACTCACATCCGCCATTTTAATATCTAGTCTAGATTGACCATTCTCTATTAAGGATTTTAAAATTGGACTCTTCTTGCATTGTTCCTCTAAATGGACTTTCAGCTGGGATGTACCATGTTTCCTATAGTGACATCCATAGATTTTTCCACAGTGATTACATTTAGCTTGTGGGTTGTTAGGGTCACCACCCTCTAGTTTGGTAAAGTATTGCCAAACTATAGATACAGGTTTCTTGCCCTGTGTGGGTATCGAGACAGGGCAAGGTGTACTCCCTGTAGGGGTAGGAGTAGGGTTAGGTTCTAGGGTAGGGGTATTGGCTGGTGCAGGCGAGCTACCACTGAAATCTGAAGACATTCCTGATTCTCCAACAAAAAAAAAAAAAAAATCAAAGTGCAATCCAACACAATCATCAAAAACTGCATACAAATAGTAGACCCACACATCTTTTTAATTTTTTTTTAGGGGTTTCATTGTTTGAAACCCCAAAAGCCCTTTAGGGGTTTCAATCAATGAAACCCCTCAATTAACATGCATGCATTTTGATATATATGTTACAAGCTACCAATTAACATGCATCATCATGTATATGTAAAAAATTTCCTTCATGTATTTTTCTCTTAAAGATACTATAAAAGTACTCTTAAAAACTGATCATACAATTTAGTGCCCAAACCCTAAATTAATTGAGGGGGTTTCATTGATTGAAACCCCTAAATTCAATGAAACCCCTAAATTGAATTTAGGGGTTTCAATCAATGAAACCCAAAAAAAAATTAGGGTTTCGGATTGGAACCTTAATTTAATTTAGGGTTCCAATCCGAAACCCTAAATTAATTGAGGGATTTCAATCAATGAAACCCCTAAATAAAAAAAAAAAATTAGGGTTTCAGATTGGAACCCTAATTTGTGAGTACTCCCAGTGTCTATGAAAATTACTACCCACAGCATTCCAATTCTTCCGTTCACTCTCATGGTCTTAGGCCTACTGCTCCAGTAATAGCATTCAGTGATATTTCTGGCCTTTTAATCTCATCTAAGTAACACAAAGATTAATTAGGCACATATGTTTCTTTCTCAATCACCTCATTGCTAAATGCATAAGGAAACTCATCAACAATTTCTTCAATCAAGAACAGCTTAGGACTCTCACACTTGTGCCCAAGCACCCACTTCAAGTCACAGTAATAACAGAGGCCATTCTCCCTTCTATCTTTCATTTGAGCTTGAGAAATCTTCTGCATAGGTAAACTATTCTTGCTACTATCCACCCCAAAAACCGATGGATTCTTAGCAAATCCCCATGCTACATAATTGCTATTAAACTTTTGTGGTTTCTTGCTAATCTGAACATTTGCTTCTTAAATCTTAGCAAGACCGTAAGCTACTAAAAGATTTGTAGGGTTGAACATCCTAACAGGTAATCGTATCTCATCTTTAAGGCCGCTCAAAAAACAACTCAACTTATAATTTTCTGATGAACCCCTTAACCTGTTAGATAAAGTTTCAAACTTAGCTTTATAATCTTCCACAGAGTCTTGTCAATGCTTCCATTGGATCGTCATAAGGGCTAGTCCCAAGCCTTAGTAACAAGGCCTTAACAAACACATCCCAATCTGTCAACAATCCTGAATCTTCCAAGTCTTGAAACCAGATAAAGGCTCTGCCCTTTATATGAAATGATGAAAGAGGTCATCTTTGTTGATGAGGAGTGTTGTAGTAAGTGAAGAAATGGTTCACTTTGTACAACCAACTTGCAGGATCCTCACCACTGAAGGTAGAAAAGTCAATTCTTATGAGTCTAGTATGTGCCCCATTACTTACTTCAACTGTAATATCCCCATTATGATTACCTGCTGATGATGTTTCCCTATTCCTTCCTAGATCCGCCCTTTGCATCTCTATCGTGAGTCCTTTCAACTGCATCACCAAGGACTCCAAAGTTCTCTACTGCGTATCAAAGGATCTCTTCAAAGACCCAACTTCCATCTCCAAAGCCTTCTGATGGGATTCTGAAGACTTCTTGAAAGTAGAAAAATAATCTTGCAACCGATTCAACCTTGTTCCCTCAGCCATGGAGAGCAACAAATCTTTACTTCTCTGATACCAAACTTGTCACACGCCACGAGAAATATAAGAGAAAGAATATGTAATAGAAAGAACTAGAGAGAGAATGAGAAGAAGCAAAAGAGAAATTGAATTATGATATGTATTTTCTTATTACTTCCATATGTTGATCATCAATGTCTATTTATTCACTTCTTGATCTACTATGTAAGCCATTACGGCCAATATAATTCTGGGCTTTGTTAACCCATCATTTATTTACAATACATTTATTTACTAAAAAGGCCCATTGCACATAACCCATAATTAATTCGGCCCATCCAACCACAATTGTCATATGATGCCCTAATCTCATGTTTGAGACTCCACGCCATGTCTGATCTCTTGTTGCCCTAGTCGCCACTCTCGATACATGATGCTGGGATACATACAGGGTTAGTTGCCCTGATGAAAAAAGGTCCACCGGGGCCTTTTGTGTATTTCTAGTTCCTAATATTCTCTCTTGGAGTGCTAAGAAACAACACACTGTAGCTCGCTCGAGTACTGAAGCTGAGTATCGAGCTCTTGCTAACTTTACTGTTGAAATGGTTTGGTTTCGATCCTTAGTTTGTGAGCTTGGAGTTTATACAGATAAGCCACCGATATTATGGTGTGACAATATCAATGCCACCTACCTCAACGTCAATATTCCTGCCTTTCACGTTGGCACTTAGCATATAGAACTCAACTTAGATTTTGTTAGAGACAAAATGACATCAGGCAATCTTGACATTCGATTCTTATCGAGTAAGGATCATATCACTGAGATCTTATAGGGGCTGTTGAAGCATTATCATGCAAGTATATGATAAAGACAAAGCCCAACAACAACGCGATAGAGATCAAGTTGACAAGGACATAACCCAGCAACAACTAGATAGAGATAGAATTTCCTAATCTGATTGATCCCCAATATTTACATGATTGTATTTGTATATGGTTTGATGATTATCCATACTCTGTATACTCTATAAATATAGTACAAATTCTCTCTCTCAATTAAAGAGTTTTTTCAAACAATACACTTCAATTGAGTGTATTGTTATAGACAAAATGATTAGAGACAAATATTTTACGGTACTCTTGTATGATGTTTAGATTGAAATTGAAATATTTTATCCAAAACTTTTTGAAAACTGAAAGTCTCAGTATTTGATGCAACAAGAAACTTTCATGAAAAATCAAATAACAAGGATAATTGAAAGAAGAAAATTAATATATATATATATATTTATATAATTGAAGAAATGGAAGTGCCCCCAACTCATAACACTAATGAAATGAGCTGCATTATCAATGTATTGAAGGCCAATGCTACAATGCCTCCCAAATGTGCCTATAACTAGGGTTGTTCACCCTACACGCACCAGACTGAAATACATTGTTCCAACCCAACCTGAAACCAATAAATTCCAAACGGAAATAACCGATTTTTTGCACTTATCCGCTTAACCGAATCCGAAAATGGTTCGGACGGAAATGGGTACTCCGACCCATTTTTTTTTTTGGGTTTGTGGGAGAGGGGGAGAAATTGCGTGTAAGATTCTTGAAGGAGAGAGAGAGTATTAGATTTAAGCAATAAAAAGGGAGCAAAAGAAATACCTTGACCTAAAAGTTTTCCATAAAAAAAACCATTTAAATGCCCTGATATTTTACAGAGACAGCCAATGCCAAGTAGATTTACGCAAGAATGGGCTACAAACGTTTTGTGTGGAATATCACTAATATTCTCCCAAATTACACCATTAAATTAGGATAAAAAAATTGATTAGGATCTTTATTTCTCATTGTTCTAAAATCCAATGCCAAGTCCCAGTAATCAAAAAAGCAATTACCCAAATTGTCAAGATTTTTTAACAAGACACATCCAACAACTTCTTTACTAGATATAGGCTTGCTTGAATTGTCAAAACTTCCTTCCTCAGCTACCAGCCATTATCAATTTAGCAAATTATGAAAAACAATAATAAAAAGTGCCACTACTTTCCAGCTTTTAGAATCAAAAGCAGCCAAACTCAATGAGACAAACAACTCATGAACATTTATAGAGTTATAGCCCACGAACATTTGCAGAGTTATAGCCACTATTATAGAAGATTTGAGATCTAAATGGGGCCATTCTGTTGCCCAAAATGGAAAGCACGACTATAATCACCCAACAAAATATGTTTACAGAGTGTTGTCAAAACTTTGAGATCTTGAACTTTCAAAATCCACTACCGAACTTTGAGATCTTGAAGAACCTTCGAGGGCCTTGGGTTCACCTTTTGACTTCAAGAACCTTGGCTTGATCTTTCGACTTTGAGAGAAACTGGAAGACGGAATAAGAGAGAAAATGGAGCCAGTGAGAAGAGAAATTAGTATAGAAGAGATAACATAAGAGGAAGAAGAGAGAGAAAAAAAGTGAGAGCTAGAGAGGCGAAGAGTAAAGAGCTTTGCTACAGGTACCCGTCGTTGGGTACCTTTGGAGGAATCGCTGATGTGGCAATATACCACTCAGCCTTATCTTTAACTTATATATCAGTATACGACAATAACAGGTCTTTCACTTCTTTTTTTATTTTATTTTTTTACTTCACTTTCTCACTCTCTCCCTCCTCTGCAAAATAAACATGATTAACCCAACTCACTGAAACATTCTTCTTCCTCCATATTTACATCAAAGCTTTGATTTTTCTGAAACAAATGAGCGCGAAAGTGCAAGATAATATGGGTCTTGAGATTTGTAATGAAAATACGGAAGTTTTAGATAAAAATCATAGACACAGCAAAAAAGAAAGCACAGATGAGAATGAGAGAGAGAGAGAGTGCTTTGAAGACTTCAGGAAAACTGTTTCGTGAGTATACGAGATGGGTGCTGCGTTTCAGATGAGATGAATAAATAAATAAAAAATAGAAGAATGCTTTGAAGACTTGAGAAAAATTGTTCCATGGGTATACGAGATGGGTGCTGTGTTTCAAATGAGAAAAATTAAAAAAAAATAAAAAAATTAGAAGAGGACGAGATTTTAGATGCGAAGGAGAGAAAGATGAGAGGCAGTCTTTGTGGTTCTCTTCTATGTGTCTTCTTTACACTCTTCAATTCAAGAAGATTTTAAACCGAAGGAGTTGTGAAAAATCGAAAGAGTTGTGGATCAGCTGCATTTTAAATTTCAACTGGGACATTTAATAATGAAACGGATCGTTTCATTATAACACGTGGCTATACGTGTACGCGGGAATTCCCCCACCCCGTGTGCAAGCAGAGTTTTTCAAGAGTAAATGACTAAGGGCTTTTTTGGCTTTTACATGGAGTGGACAAGCGGCTTACCAGATGAATTTTTTGGTGCGGGTATTGGGTAATTACCTGATATTAATTGTTTAAATTTGGTAAACGGGTAAAACAATTCCAAAAACCAAAGCAAGCAAACGGTTCAGGTATTTTTGATGCGGGTCAGGTTGGAAAATCGGGTCGGCTCGGGTCCGTGGCTATTTTGAACTGTCCTACCCATTGTTTTAAAATTCGTACCGTACCGGCCGGTACGGCTGGTATATTCCGTACCGGCCACCGGACCGGTACAGAAATTTTGTAATTTCGTACCGGTTCAAATACCGGCCGTACCGGCCGGTACCGGCCGTACCGGCCGAGATTTCGGCCTGTACCGGCCTATGTACCGGCCCGTACCGGCCGGTATTTCGGTTTCGTTTTTTTTTGTTTTTTTTTTTCATTTTTTCAAACTACAAATTTATTTTTTTACCCCCAATTTAGACTAAACTATTTATAATTTATATAGATATATGTATTTATGTATAATTTATTTATATATAAATTATTCTTTTGAAATATAATTAATATATATATATATTTATATATATAATTTATTTATATATCGACTATCCCGAAACGGTACACGAAACGGTACCGGTACCGAAATATTTCGTTCCAGTGCCTTGACCGGTACGGCATCCGGTACGGTATTCAAAACATTGGTCCTACCTATAGCACAATTTCACTTTCTTTTTTTAATATTTTCTAAATATTGTTAAATATTTTTAAATATATATATATATGCAAATTCATTAGTAATCCCTTTTAAGTATAAGAGAGGGCACATCTGAGGAGTCATCCAAGATTCCAAACTTTCCATTAATAAAACTTACAAAAACAAAAATAAAGCAGCTTACACATAAAAACCAAGCCACGTGATTTTTAGATGGGAAATTCATAACAATGCCATGGAGTTCTGAAATTGATTAGCTTTCCATGCGTCACTTCGGCGAATATGATATATGACTGGCAAATGCTTACAAGATCAAATAATACTCGCGCGTAACATGCAGTATGAAAGCTTCTGCTTTTCGGGGAAGCATCGGATTACCAAACTACATCACCAACAAGCACTTAAGGGACCAGAGATCAATGATAGTATTTCACATAAGGATCCAAAGACAAGGTCTCTTGAGATTGGAGGCAGGAATTCGGCAATGGTCCTGGTGGTGATGGTTCCTCTTGGTCCGCTAAACTGTTTTGTGCATTAAAGGTCTGTTGGGAAGGAAAAGAAGAAGCAAGGTCTAAGCAAGATGTATCCTCATCGAAAAAGCTGATCATGGTTTGGTGAAGCCAAATTTGAGTCTGGAGGAACTTCACGTAGTGAATAGCCTCTCCCAACATTGACACCGTGTCCATCTTACTCCCACCAGGAACTAAGCTCTGCAAGATCTTGAAACGGTCACTGATCCTGTGCCTCCTTTCCCTAGCAGCTACGCTTTGTGGATCAGTCGAGAGCTTCACTTCTCTGCTTCTCTTCCCACCTTTCTTCTTCTCTTTGATGCTGTTTGCCACTGAAGAAAACTCAGAGCTAGGGTTAGCAGTGGAAAAGTTGTCCATTAGCAGCAATAAGACACTTCAAACTCACACACCGCGAGGCGCGAGTGTTCAGATTCGAAATTGGAACTGAGAAACGAGGGTGCCTATTGGACATATTTATAGAGAGAATGCTGCTTTGATATGTTGAATGAATGGATGACATATCGTCATTCTGTCAATCTTTGGCGGAGGAGACGGATGTCTACCGTAGGGGCCTAGACCCATCAGGCAGCTAGCAGGTCTCTTCATAAATTAGCATACGCAAAGGTTTTTGCTTTGCAGATTGCATTGTTAAAGTAACTGTAGGCATCCTCTTCTAGTTTAACTAGTCTTCTTTAACGTCTAGTCTCCAAGATCGAGTAAGGTATTCAATCTGAGCGAGTCCGTTCTTTCGTTTTTAAATATTTTTTAAATATTTTCAAATATTTTAAAAAATACAAAAATATACTACTAATAACGTTTTAAACATTTAAATAAAAATTAAATTGCACGAAGGGTCAAATCTAGGAAATAAATCAATAGGCCAATTAAACTAGCATTTTCCATATCTTAATCACAGGTGTGCTTCCATCTAATTAAGGACGAAGTTGTTGCGGGATTTTTCAAGTACCGTACGATTCCAACAATTTTAACTTCGGGTTTTACTGTTTGCTGAAAGAGAATCACTATTCAATATTCATGTTTGCTCGCGTTACTTGATTATTACCTCTCGTTAAGATCAGGGAAAGAAAAGGAACTCAATGGCTCCTCAGCTCTTCCTACAAAGGGAATTTTGGGGACAAAGGTTCTTCGACTGTTTCTAGATCGAAGCTAGATCCATTACAACAAAATGTGTATAGCGATTTGGTGTGGCATGTAGGATATTTCTTCGCGCATCCATTAGTTCAGATATTTTTGGGTACATATATCAGTTGCTCCCATTCTCATGGTTGAGTTTTTTTATTAATCCTTACATAGGACTTTGAGAGTTTTCGTTTGTTGTACTGTAGAGTACTTTGCAGGTGCATACAAGGCCGATGCAATCCTGCTGCGTCCTTTAGTTGGCAGGTGGCTACAGTACTAGAGTCTATGACATTGAGAATTTTCATGGGTATCGCATTGTAGAGATTGTCGGGAGATACATCATGTGGCCGATGCAGATCCTACTTCGCTTGGATTTGAAGTAATTACCAAGGGAGCGGCCTACATCAGGGAGTTGAATCCTTCTGGTATCTTGGGTGACGATTCCTTGCTTGGGTTTTACCAATTTTCTATGTGCATGGTTTGTAATGAGTGAGCGATCAGTTGAATAGGTGAAAAATAGAAGTGTATTCCTAGGGAAACTTTCCATCTCTTTATTTTGTTTCTACACAATCAAACAGAATGATTTCATACATATGAAACTTGCAGCTTGGTCAGCCTTGTTAATTTGACCTTGCTTGTGGTTAGGTTAATTTGCATGTGGACCTGTGCAGCGGCGGAACCAGAAAATTTGGTTTGGAGGGGGGGGGGGGGGGAATTACAAAAAAATAATTTTGGAGGGGTCAAATACTAATTTTCATATAGTTTACTTGATAAAAGCACCTTCAAAATTATAATTTTCCCCTGACCTGTGGTTGACATGATTGCATGTTTGGTCTTTTTTTTCTTTATTTGGTTGACCTTGCTTATATGGCTAGGTTTGTTGCTAATTATAAAAGCATGTATGTATGGTTACAAGGCTAGAGAAAAAGTACTGCATCCTTATCTTTGAAAATTAAAGGAGATAGATTATACATGAAAAGGAATCCCTTTGTTCTCGTCACCCAGTACAATATATCAAGTTTATTCGTAAGATTATGGTGGTTGTAGATATATTATATATATGGTAGGCATAATATTTAATTGGGGCCAACAAGCTGGTCAGCATGAAAATGTTGTGAACGTGATTGTGATTGTGAATGGTTCAATAATCCAACGAAAACTTCTATTTATTCTTTATTCAGCAACATAAATGGTGAAACGGAAAGTTCTCAGAAAGCAAGACTGAAAAAGCTGGCGTCAGTAGTACTCGATATATCGAGATGGATAGCTAGGGAAAAGCGAGAGAGAGAGACCAGGGCAAGCAAATTAAAGCACACGAGGCCCCGGTTTTCACATCGGGGGTGGGTAGAACCCTAATTATTTTTTCTTGTTCAGCTGAAAAATTACCTGCTTCACCTGTCTTCTCAAATCTAGCTAGCTTCATCAACACATACATATATCAGTCTCTGGCTCAAAAAAAATGAAAACAAAAAAGACATCAATCACAACTTTGTGGTGCATGTGATGCAATGGTACTGCAGAAGACTTCCAACATGAATCAATAGGTTCGTTCATTAGGAGCTCTTGACAAGACCACTTAACAAAACCATATCAAAAGAAGATAAAACCAGAACAGTCTTCAAAGCTGGGACAACATGGCAGGTAATAAGTGTCCCTTGGATTAGCCATTTCATCGAAAAATACTGAATACAAGGGCCCGCGGCCAGCAGTATTTAAGGTGAGGCAGCTAATTAATAGCGTGGAAACATGGGTAAAACCAAGTATGATTAGTTTTCTGCAAGAGCAGACAGACTATGCTCTTCAATTCTCTTTTGGTGCGTACAGGGTGGCCTTTGTTTTGAGGTTCTTGAGTAACAGAAATCCGTGTCTCTGACTCTTGGCACCTCAGCTTCTTCTCTCCCATAACTAGTTTCACCAACTAGGTCCAAATATTTGGTCAAACTATACTACATATTTTTAAAGCGCTACCCATTTATTATTTATAAGGTATTAAAAAAATTTTTTTATCATTTTCTTTTAAGTATTTTTTTAATATCTTTAGTCATTAAGAAAAAATTAAAAAAATATATATAATTTTACTAATAATCACTTCCTTAATCATTAAGTAAAATAAAAAATTAAAAAAAATCAAATACAAAATGAGTAGTAAAATAATAGTAATCCTATCATTTTCCAGTTTTAAAAATTTAAAAAGTAGAGATACAAGAGGCAATACCTATATGCTATATATCTAATTTTTTTATATAGTTATTATTGTCCATCTAAAGTTTTAGGTACAGTTTAAATTTAAGAATCATCTCATTTCATTTTATCTAATTATTATAATTTTATCAAATTTTCATATAAAATATAATAAATAATTCAATTTTTTCAAATTTTAAAATAATAATAACATTGTAATAATATTTTTTTAACTTTTAATTTTCATCCTAACTCACTATCTAAATGACACGTTAGACACGCATTTAATTTATGCTTAGAGGGTGTTATTGTAAAGCAATTTTAGAATTTATCAATTATCCAAAATGTATTTATTACAGTAGACACTACAACAAAAAATACTTTTTGGGACAATTTCTTTTTGAGACAAAATGAAAATCATCCCAAAAAGTGAGATTTAGGAACGAATTTCATATTTCGTGCCAAAAAAATGATGAAATGTTTGTAACGTTCTAACGCGTTCGAACGGTCTAGTTAGGGATGAAATATTTTGTCCCAAATAATTAAATCGCTCGAACACTAATGATTCACCATTCGAACGTCTAAATTTAACCATTCGAACCTAGATTTTGGCGCGTTAAGAAAATTTTTTTTAGAAGAAAATTGCTAGGGATGTACAGAAAACTGAGAAACCAGCCGGAACCTATCAGAACTGCCGCCGGAGTGGGGAACAGGCCAAAACTATCAGAGAACCGGTCGGCCAGCGGTAGGATTTAAGCCAAACCGACGTTGGCCGGTTCGGTTCGCAGTTCGTCCAAGGAAAAATCGCTGAACTGGCTGATATCAGATACCTCTTATTTTTTTTAAATCTGTGTAAATGAAACGACGTCGTTTCGATGACGTATGATACAAAAAAAAATAAATGCAACGACGGTGCCGTTTAGTCTAGGGTCAGCCAGAAGATACACCCCTTTCTTCTCTTTTTTTCCTTCACCAGTTCGCCATCACCTGACCTCTGCTCTCTCTCACCCACCTCTACTCTCTCTCTCTCTCTCTCTCTCTCTCTCTCTCTCTCTCTCTCTCTCTCTCTCTCTCTCTCTCTCTTAGACTCTCTTCTCTACTGTAATTGGTGAGACCACAACCTCGCACGCGGGCATGAGCCACCACCTCCTCCTCCCTCGCTGTTGAAGTCCCACTGCACTAAAGGAAAGGGGAAACCGATCCCCAAACCGTCGAACCGATCGATGCCGACCAATCCAACTCCGGCCGGTTCTCTTCTTCCCTATCGATCGGTTTCGGTCAAGATGTTTGGAGATTTAAGGTGTCGGTGGGGTGTCGGTTTGCCACCGAAACCGACGCCGAACCTTCGATTTTCAGCCCTAAAAATTGCTACATCGTTCGAACGTGTCAATTTAACCGTTCAAATGATGAATCAGCACTGTTTGAACTTGATTTGTAGGGGTCGAACGGTGACCGTGGTTTTTTTTTTTTTTTACAGATTTATATTTATATTAACTAGTAATTATAAGAAATTGGTCAATTAAATAATAGGAATAATATAAATTAATAATTATTTCAGAAAATATAAAATAATACTATTTCATAATTAAATACTGAATTTACAAAACACAAAATATTGTCCATGCTAAAAACAAAAAATCAATAAATAAAAGATAGAAAGTACTAATTAAGACCCCAAGTCTTTGCACACTTCCTCGACTGCAGCTATACGTTCCTCTATTTGTGTCAGTCAAGTACTGATAGTGACCTGAGTCGCAGACATGGCATCAAACTCTGTACGTAATGCAATAATCTCTGTACGAATCACAGACACAATAGAATGGATCTCCATACGCACTGCATCGATCGCCGCTGATGTCTGTTCGCTGATCGTTGCACACACAATCTTGGCCATCTCCTCACAAGTAACATTGTGTACTGATGCCTCGGTTTGTGTGGATGTCTCAGCAGCTGATACTCCATGATCTGCCGGCTGTGCATCTCTCTGAGGATCAACCGGTTCTGGAACATGTCCATGAAGACGCAGTCTCGAGTGTCCCATGCTGCATGAGAGGGTGGTGTTGTTTATTGGTCCCATCGGCTCCCGTTTACACTTGACAACATCAGGCACAACACCAGCAAATAGCATAAATCGGGTGATCAGGATTCCGAATGGCAATATGTCCATCAAAATGTACTGGGACTCTGATCAAATCCTATTGAATATATACTCGACCAGGTCGATAGAAATGCCACGAGCGACCCGTATCATAAATTTCATCCGATCAATGCCAACTTCTGTCTTGTGTTGCCGAGGGTCAATGTTATTGGCAATTATCAAATTCAAGATCTTGAAGAAAGAAGATAGATCTGCATGTTTGATGCTCTTTATCCTGTCATACGATGGAGCATCTAGACCAACAACCAAATCCTTCACCTCATGATCAGCAAGGGTATCAACCACATCAGTATAAACTGATGCCTCCTCCTCAGCTGTCTCCACATCAGCTGAAGGATCAGACTCTCTAGGCACCATGTTCGGATATGCATCTGGCAGCCTAGGAATACCGAGATGCTCAACAAGTTCATCCCGTGAAAATACAACTGAAACTCCTCGGACAGAGATCCTATATGCCCCTCCGTCATCTGGGCTGGCACTACCGAGCTCTCTATAAAACTCAGCAACAATGTCAATATAGGAGATTGGCTCCCATGCTTCCTCCCGCTTAGCTAGGATAGGTCCCCAACCACGATCGCTAAAAACTAATGGCAGGGAATGACCCTCCCAAACAAGACTCTGGAAATTAGAAATTTTCACCAGTCGCTCTAGTGAAACAGTGCTCTCACTGACTGGACCACTACTAGTCTTAGTAGGATTGTGTCGCTTACGTTCTGCCCTAGAAGAAGACATTATAATCAACCTGAAATTTACAATTAAAAATTAGATATATAACATTAACAATAAAAATATAATAAATAACTATTCACAGTACTTCATACGAATAGCAATTTAATAAAGTGGGACATTGTAAACAACATAATTTTTAATAAATAATATTAGATTATTAAATATTAATTAGATTAAGATTAATAGAAATTTAATATTTAACAAAATGTGATAAATTTCTATATTAATTTAATTATAATATAGAAATTATTCTCGTTAAAATTTAATGAAACTATAATATGGAATAAAAATAACAATTCACTAATATTATTACATTTAATTATACCGTTTGAACTCCTAAAATAGTGCTCGAATAGTACACATGTACAGTTTGAACGTATAAAAAAACGTTCAAATGTCATTGGATTGGCTCCTATAGTTTGAACGTGTAAAACAACGTTCGAATAGATAACTATAACCGTTCAAACTCTCAATATAGTGATCGAACGATACCTGTACAGTTCGAACTTATAAAACAATGGTCAAATGGGGTTGGATTGGGTCTTACCATTTCAACGTCTAAAACAATGTTCAAATGGTTAGTTGATACCGTTCGAACGATGTTTATAGCGTTCGAACGGTATGCGAATCGATTTCTTTTACCAGGCCAAATCGACTCAGCCATTGAAATCCATAGAATCGATTTTTCACCAAAATAATACATAAAAACCTAAATAAACCTTCCTACAATGAATTAAAGCAAATCTACGATGAGTATTGATGGATAAATTGCTTTATCCTAATTCAAACAAATAATCCATCAAAAACCTAAATATAATGGTAAAATGGTTAGAAAAAGAAGAGTACCGGTTCTTAGAGGAAGAGGCTTCAAGTGGGTATTGTTCACGAAAACGGAGTTGAACGGTGGAGATGGACGGTTAAAGTCTTGAAAGGAAGTTGGAATGTCTCCATTTGGCGTCCATGAAAATGAGATATGCGGCAAGTTATATATGCAAAAATGTTCAAACAGTATCTTAATATATTCAAACGGTAACTGAAAATTAATTTTTTATGATATTATTTAATATATTATAATATATCATAATAATTTATTATAATATTAAATATTATATACTATAATATATGTTATTATATATATTACACTATATATTATGTTTAATATAGTATACATTATATTATATTTAATATATTATATTATATATAATATAATATACTATAAGTTATATGATGTACTAGTATAATAGTACATCACACTATATATAGTATAATATAGTATACTATATTATAGTATTATATAACATATATGTGATATTAAAGATCACACTATATATAATAGTAAATATATGTTATGACTTGTTTAATATATTAACATATTATATTTTAGTTATAGGCTAATTAGATGACACGAAATATTCTAGCACTATAGATGACACTATATATGATAGTATATAGTTGTTATATATAATTTAATATATTAACATATTATATTTTAGTTTTAGTCTAATTAGAATACACTATATATGCTAGTACTATAAATGACACTATATATGATAGTATGTACATGTTATACTAGAAAATATTATATTATCATATTATATTTTAGTTATAATCTAATTAGATGATACTATATATGCTAGTACTACAAATGACACTATGCCATGATGCCATATATATAGTGGTGTAACCGGTCGGTTCGGTCTGGTTTTGGATAAAATATAGGACCAAACCGATATGTACCGGTTTTATATTTTCAAAAATCGATTACGCACCGATTACTCCACTTAACCAGTACGTCCGGTTTTACCGGTTCCGGTCTGGTTTTTCAGTTTTAATATATTAAGTATATTAATATTACTAATGTATTTACTTATAAAAAAAAGTATTACTAATGTATTTATCAAACGAAATATATTGAGAATTTATTAGGTAATAAAATGTATTTAATATATATATTTTATATTTAAAACATATGATCAAATAATATTCATGTTTAAGATTAAAATGTTATGTTATAAATTATAATATATTATTTCATACATAATTATATATATTATATATAATATTAAAAATTAATAAAATATGTACAATATATGAACTGATCCGGTCCGGTTCGGTGTTGGAAAACATAAAACCGATTCCGGACTGGATTTGACTGGTTTTTAAAATAAAAGAACCGATTCCAAACCAAATCGGTTGAAAACCAGACCTAACCAATCGGTCCGGTCCGGGCCGGTTTTCTGGTTTGTCGGTTTATTCTTATATAGTCTAATATATATACTTGACTATAATATTAGATGTAGTATGATATTATATATTATGTTATAGTAAAATATAATATAATATATAATATGCTTGATTATATATTATAATCAAATATTACTATGTTACTAAACTATAGGATATTATATATTATATATTAATGTTGTTATTTTATTTAAAGGTATAGTGCAAAATTTTTTTTTACTAAACATTCACCAAACCATTTGAACTCTTAATAATAAGTGTTTGAACGTTTTGGTAAACGGGCATTACCGTTTGAACGTATAAATATATATTCGAACGTGAAACTTCAGGAGGAAAATTTTTCCCGCTTCATTGTTTCACTTTCGAACGTTTAGCAAATAACCGTTCGAACGTAAATGTTTAACATTTACACGACAGAACCTCACAATCCCGCTCTCCTCCCACCACTCTCAGTCTCGCTTCCAGAGGCAAATCTTCCAACCAGCGCCATTCTCCATCAATCTAGCCTCCAAATATTAATAGTTTTCATCTTACTCTTATATTTTCAGATTAAGAGGTTATTTTTACTGTGTTTTGGAGAGTATTTTCATTTTTGGCATAACGGTCTCCTTGCATTTTTTCATCTCTCAAAACCAGGTACATATATTGTCTTATTCTCATTTTAGTTTGAATATGAGTGTTTTCGTTTGCTGTACTAAGTTTGTGATATTTTATGTTTTCGTTAGCTGTACTGAGTTGGTGATTATTGGGATTTTCGATAGTTGAAGATAACTGGAATTTGGAATAAACTCATTCGAACGGTATATGATTAACGTTCGAATGAGTTTATTATGTTCGAACACAGTATAACACCGTTTGAATGGTATGCTTAAACGGTGTTAAAATATTAATTAGAAATTAGAATACTACTAACTCTTTAAATCTTTCAATTTCAATATTAATTAAAATACTTCTAAATCTTTAAATTAAAATACAAATAGTCAAGATTTAATAATACTTAAATACTTAATATTTAAATTAATAAAATGAATTTTAATTAAAATACAAGTAGTTAAGATTTAATAATACTTAAATACTTAACTATTGAAAGAAATAAAATGAATTTTATTTAAAATACAAATAGTTAAGATTTAATAATACTTAATATTGAAATTAATAAAATGAATTTTAATTAAAATACAAATAGTTAAGATTTAATAATACTTAAATACTTAATATTAAAATTAATAAAGTGAATTTTAATTAAAATACAAATAGTTAAGATTTAATAATACTTAAGTACTTAATATTGAAATTAATAAAGTGAATTCTAATTAAAATACAAATAGTTAAGATTAAAAAGTCTTAAATACTTAATATTGAAATTAATCAAATGAATTTTAATTAAAATACAAATAGTTAAGATTTAATAATACTTAAATACTTAATATTTAAATTATGGAAAAAAATGAAGTATTTTATGTAAAATACTACTAAATTTTTCAATAATACTTAATAATTAGAGTTTTTGTTGTATTGTTGTATAAATAATATGTTGTTACTGTTTGATACATATTAGCATATCTTGCATTGTTTGTTCATCAAAATAAACTTTAGACCCGTTTGAGAGTTATCAATCTGGATGAATGCTTGATTGATAACTCTTGAATTGTTCAGAGTGGACAGTTTGGGATTGTAAAATAATTCTCGCAAACTATCGAACTATATCTGTTATTTGTCCAACATTAAGATTTTGGTAGAGTCGTCCCTTGTTCTCCAAATATGCAGTTTTGGTGATGGTGCATCGACGTGTTAATCGTCGGTGCACACAACCAGACGAGCATATTTGGAGAACTATGGAGAGATGCTGCCGGAATTTTGTTGGATGTGACAGATAATAAAGAATAGGTTTGCGACTATGATCTTACAATCCCGAATGGGTTAGGACCAATTACCCTGTGAAAGGTGGCATACTCCTTGATTGATACTTGATACATGATACATGTTGGTTTGTTGATGCACACGTGATTGTTTGTAATGAAGATAGTCGGCATGGATAAGAGTTGAATGCGAGTTAGCGATCGATTGGGTCAAAATTACAATGTATATGCTGAAGGTGTTAAGAAATTCTTAGAGTTTGCATTGGGTACATGTGATAGAGATAGGTGTATTAGATGCCCATGTAGAGAATGTAGGAATTTACGTTCTAATAAGATAGACTTGGTGAGAGAGCATCTGTTTGTCAAAGGTATTGACATGGGTTATACTGATTGAGTCTTACACGGTGAACCATATCCAACTTCATTTGAGGTTCCACATAAAGAAGAAGATATCGTGAAGATGTACAACATGATATTGTTGGAGATGAATACGATGAGGATATGGACCAAATGTTAGGTGACATCGGTGCGGGAATGTTTATGGATGAAGGTGATACGGACACATCAATTTCAAATGATGGGGGTCATAACACTTTTGTACGATCGTGGAATGATTCACAACGTGAGCTATATCCAGGATACAGAAGACATAGTAAGTTGTAATTTACCGTAAGACCGCTTCACATAAAATTAATGTGCCGATTATCTATTAAGACTGTCAATATGTTACTCGAGCTGTTTAAAGAGGCACTGCTATCAGACAATACTTTACCTCGTAACTTCTATGAAGCAAAAAAGTTGAAATGAGAACTTGGATTTGATTACAACGTAATACATGCATGTAAGAATGACTGCATATTATTTTGGCAAGAGAATGAGCAGTTGAACGAGTGTCCCATATGCCACGAATCAAGATGGACATCTGACAAGCAAAATGTGCCATAAAAGGTAGTATGCCACTTTCCATTGATATCTATATTACAACGATTATATATGTCACGTGCAACGGCTGTAGACATGAATGACACTCATAAGACAGAATTAGGAACGATGATATTTTGTCACATCCTGCTGACTCTCAGGTGTGGAAGGAATTTGATTAGGAACACCGATGGTTTGCTGAAGAACCGCGTAATGTGCGACTTTGGTTGGCAATAGATGGATTTAATCCATTTGGGAACATGAGTACTATTCATAGTACTTGGCCAGTTGTACTTATGCCGTATAATCTATTACCGTGGAAGTGTATGAAAGATCCATATTTCATGATGAGTTTATTCATTCCAGGTCCAAAATCACCGGAAAATGATATAGACATACACTACAGCCATTGATTGCAGAATTGAAAGATTTGTGGGAGAATGGGGTTGTCACATTTGATTCATCAACATGCAAGTCATTCAAGATGCATGCTGTCATATTATGGACAATAAATGATTTTTCAGTTTATGGAAACTTGTCAGGTTGGAGTACTAAGGGGAAAATGACATGTCCAACTTGTAACAAACATACTTGTGACGCCCCCAAATCCCCACGCACGGACACGGAAAAATCGAGACGTCCGGATGGTGACAACCCGGGTCACCACCCTAACGACGGGTGCCAAGTGTGTGCAAAGACAACATATGTGTACGAAGAAACACGCAGTGGATAACGAATGTCATATAACTAAGTACCATAATTTTTTTAACGTAATACAAGCTATTTAAAACATACATAAATAAAATTACAAAACACTAATATAGTTTTAAACCAAATATAAAGCATAACATCAGCAACCCGGCGGAGCCGCATCCTCAGGCTCAGCCTCTTCCTCCTCATCCTCAAAACCTGCACCAAAAGCTACAGAACAAAAAATGGTACCGCAGGTAAGTAAAACCCAAACACCACCAGATAAAAACACATAGAACTTAAACAAAATGCATGAAGCATGCCCAATGCACAAAACCCATAAAACATAATTTTCCACACACGCCAAAAATCCCATTTGGCCCAAAAACACATATTTTCCAAAAACCACGCTAAAAGTCACATTTGGCCTCTATAACCGTCTCAAACCAAAATCCATTTTATCCGTATGCGCCATGACCTCCCATAGGGGTCATTCGCACACTCTGGCTCCAGTGCCACACCGCAGAGTACTACCACGCATGTGACACCTAACGAGCGATGCTGAGTTCCACGCCCCGCGTGTTCGTAGCCAAGCATCATCTAGCCCTCACCAGCGAAGGGCCATGGAGTCGGTGCGTAAGGCGATGCCCGGTTCCGCGCCCGGCGCGTTCGTAGCCAAGCAACCCCTAGCCCCCGCTCCCGTCGTCGCCCAGCGACAACCCAGGGGACATCACTCAGTTTATTCTGCTCCCGAGTGACCAGAGGAGCTCCACCGGGATAATACCCCATCCCGGCTTGGGGTCGTGATACACACGCACCCGTAAGTCCACTTACGCCAATAAACAGGCTCTTCACACTTAAACAAAAACACACGTGCATGCACCATGTAAATGCCATATCAATGCATAAAAATAAACCATCAACATAAATCAAATAAACAAGCAACTCCATCCTCCATCCATCCGACCCCCGAACTCCTCGGACTCAGTCCGGAATCAACCAACCAGCAGATAAAATTATTGAATGAGCAATATATATTTAAATCTGAAAATAGGGTTTGGAAAATACTTACAACGCTATACGGTAATTTTAGAAAACACTCGGCGTTGCAAACGGCGGAGAAAAAGCAAAGTTACAGTGAAAATTCACTGTGGCCGTGGGTTGTAAAATACCCACTTTTGAATGGGGACAAACCAGGGCTTGGGATTGATAGGGAATGGTCTAGAGATGATTGTGAAGCTATTGGAAGTGGTGGTTGGCCGTGGGTGGCGGCAGAAATGGAGGTTGATGGCCGGATTTCTCAAAAAGGAAAGCTAGCTCGTGGGAGCTGTTCCGGTGACCGTTGGAGGCCGAAAATAGGTGGGTTAGGACGGCAAGGGACCGGTGATAATGTGGTGAAGAAATGGTGGCCGGAGGTGGAGCGACGGCGGCGGATCGAGCCAAAAACCGTGTAGGAAGGAGCTCCGGCGTGAGAGAGGAGGAGAGAGAGAGGGACGGGGTCGACGCGGGAGGAAGGAGAAGAAAAAAGAAAAGAAAGAAAAAAGAGAAAAAGAAAGAAAAAGAAAGAAGAAAAAAGAAAAAGAAGAAAAAGAGAAAAAGGAAAAGAAAAAGGAAAAAGGGAAAAGAGGTGTAGGAAAAGAAGATGAGGTCTAATCCTCATTCCGGGAAAACAAAACTAAACCGCCGAAACGAGATTAAAAACCGTAAACGACTAAAAGAAATAAAACACATCATCAAATAAATTAAAAACTAAATTTTAAAACGCAATAAATTAAAATAAATAAACTAATATATTAATTAAAATAAAAACAACCATTCAGTGAAAATACACGCGAAAGCAGGTCATCACAATACTAAATCTGAATGGCTCACTTACGGGAGGAAATTATGTTTCATAGATCATCGTCGATTTTTACCTGGTGACCATAGATGGGGGAAAAATTCACAAATGTTTGATCGTACTGTTGAATGGGGCCAACCTCCACCATATTTGTCTGGTGAAGATGTACTTGCATAATTTATAGATTTTGGTTGTAATGAATTTGGTAAAAAACAATGAAAGAAAAAACGAGCTACAAATGAGTTGAATTGGACAAAGAAGAGTATATTGTGACATATTTGAAGATCCATATATTAATTACATTTTATAGCCTAATAAATTCTCAACATATTCCTTTAAATCTATATCTAAATAACTATATGAATAATTTTTTTTATGACACATTGGCGTTTGATTAAAACTGAAAAACCATATTGAATTGGATTGAAACCAGTAGAACCAAAAATATCGGTTTAGGAGGATAATCGGTACAATATCAATTATTGAAATGCAAAACCGGTGTGGTATATATTGGTTTGGTTTCAAAATTTGTCTAAAATCAGATCGAACCAGATCGGTTACACCCTTAGTTTCTATAAGCAAAGTCAGGAGTTGATTGAGGAAGAAGTCTTTCAGGTACGTAGTGCTTGAACGCTTGAACCCTAATATTAAAAACTTGCATTCCATAAACTCTACTTATATCTCTCTTATTCCAAAACTTCGGGAAGCTTCAAAAGTTGCAGACTTTCATCCTATCAGTCTTTGTAATGTCTTGTATAAGATTGTTGCAAAAGTTCTTGCAAATAGGCTGTTTGAATAGTAATATAAGATAAGATGATGATTTGTGAATAGTAGTGAAATTGTTTGTGAATAGTAGTAAAATTGTTTGATTAATTAATATATTTTATGAGATTTTCAAAAATGAGAGAGAAAAAGTTGAATAAAAATATTATTAGCTTTCCATTAAAGCGCTTGGCAAACGTGTAACAGAATATGGATTGAGTAATATATATAAATTTAAAATATTATTAGAATATAATTGTTTTTGAAATTTGGGAAAGCTTAATTTTTTTTTTTGCGATTTATTTGGAAGTTTGAAAAAGCTGTAGTGATTAGTTAATGATTAGATGAAAAAGTTAAAAATTTAAAATTTAAAAATGTTTCTGTTTGTGATATTTGGATATTAAAATGAGATGTGATGAGAAAAGATAAGTTGAGAAGATTTTTCTATCCAAACCAGGCCTTAAACATACCGTTCCAAAAATCCTTTAACCTAACCAAAGTTCATTCCTCTCGGGCTGTGTAACAACAAACAATATTCTTGCTGCACATGAAGCCTTTCACACAATGAACGCTTTAATGAGGTGTAGGATTGGTTGTATAGCATTAAAGCTCTATATAAGTAAGGCATATGATCAAGTAAAATAAAGTTGATTGGAAAAAACAAACGAACATTTCGTTGAGGGGGTGCAATCATTGGAAGGATGCAACATGTAGTATCTTAGTATGACACACTTGGGTGGAGGGGGTGATTGTTGAGGTCTACCCATGTGCATTGGAAAGCATTTAGCATATCTAGCTATGGTATGTGTCCGTTCACTACATTATATTTTGTGAAGGGAGAAGCTCAACCTCTCCTATAAATAGGAGAGAATTGCTGAAGCAAAAATCATCCAACAAGAGGAGTTCTGAGTGTGAGTTTGTAGTGCCATTTGAGAGATAGAGAGTTGTGTTTGAGAGAGTGTTTGTAATCTTGTACAAACACATTGAATATTGTCTCTATCTATTTTGTGTTTGTTTTCTGAGCAGCCTTGGGCACAACAATTGGTATCAGAACTTCGGTTCGTGCTACCTAGAAAATTCTAGTTGATCGAAATCAACTTTTGATCACACCACAACGTTCCTCTCGTCAACACGGATCCCTTGCCGCAAACGGTATCGAAAACGACCACCGGAGGAGCCCGTACGCGCCTCTAGAAGTCGAAGAGTGTGATTCACACGCCTCAGTCGCAGCCAGAGGAAGAAGACGATTGAAACCGACGCGCCCATGCGCATCGGAGGTTGAAGACGCGTGCTCAACACTCTCCCACGCGCCCCCACACGCCTAGGGAGTTTTCTATGCGTGTTCAACACGCTTCTCACGCGCCAACCAGACGCTCTACTATAGTGCGTGTATCTCACGCACCAATTGATCTGCATCGTCCTTTTTCAGAACCTTGTTGGCTTGATCTAAGCCATTTGGAGTCTGATTTCTATGGTTAAATAGTGCTTTTCAACTGTTTAGATCATTCTGGACTCATCCGTACGGTTATAATTTTGAAAATTTTTGTCTAAATTTTTCTAAATTCATATGGAAGGTTCTGGAAGAGATAGGAACTCTGGAAATGCCAATAGTTCTGGGCGTAGGTCCATAGTTTCAAATGCCAAGTTTGAAGTTGAGAAGTTCAATGGAACCAGCAACTTCGGCATGTAGCAGTGTGAAGTTATGGACGTTTTGATCCAACAAGAGTTGGATATTGCATTGGAAGAAAGACCAGATGATATCACTGAAAAGGATTGGAGGAAGCTTAATACTCAAACTTGTAGTACAATCTGGTTATGCCTTACCAAAAAACAGAAGTATTTTTTCATGAGAGATACAAATGCAAGGGAACTTTGACAGAAATTGGAGGATAAGCTTATGAAGAAGAGCATTAAGAGCCGTTTGCACTTGAAGAAAAAGCTCTTCCTATTCCAACTTCGTGAAGGTATTTCCACGTCTGAACATCTAAATAGTTACAATCAAATTCTTGCTGATTTATTAAACTTGGATGTTGAAATCTAAGATGAGGATAAAGCTTTAATTTTGTTAAATTCCTTGCCTGATACATATGAGCATTTAATTACTACTCTACTGTATGGGAATGAAAAGATCAGTTTTGACGATGTATTTAGTTCTTTAATTAGCAATGAGTACCGCAGAAAAAATAAGCAGGTTCAACTAGATACATCAAGTGAAGCGTTAACAGCAAGAGAGAGACCACAGTCAAGGTATCCTGGAAAGAAGAAAGGTTTTCAATTGAAAACCCGGACCACATCACGTGGTTCATAAGTCAAGAGAAAACTCGCCAGAGACGAGTGTTCCTTTTGTCACAACAAAAGACAATGGAATAAGGATTGTCCCAAGCAGAAGGGACAACAGCAGAATCAACCCACCACAGCCAATGTCGTGGACAGAGATGATGAGTCAGATTTTGCCTTGAGAAGTTCATCATCCATTTGTCATTCCGATAAATGAATTATGGATTCCGGATATATCTATTACATGTGTCCTAATCAGGACTGGTTTACTAACTTCACAAAGATTGAGGGTGGAGTAGTACTTATGGGCAATGATAGTACCTGTAAGACTCAAGGAATAGGTAGCATTCGATTGAAGATGCATAATGGAAGTGTCAAGACTCTAATAGAAGTTCGGTACGTTCCAGACTTGTGGAAAAATCTCATCTCACTTGGATCTCTAGATTCAAAGGGATTTAGAATCACCATTGAAGACGGAACTCTCAAAGTAGTAATAGGAGTTCAGGTGGCCATGAAGGGTTTGAGACGAGGAAACTTGTACTTCTTGCAAGGAAGTACTATTTATGGAATAGCTTCCACATGATGTGAGAAGCTAAATGAGACTAATCCCGACACCACCAGTCCTTGGCATATGCGTATGGGACACGCTGGACAAAAAGTTTTGCAAACACTAGTGAAGTAAGGCTTACTCAAAGGTGCCAAGACTGGTAAACTATCTTTCTGTGAGCACTGTGTATTGGGGAAGCAGATGCGAATCAAGTTTGGAACCGTTATACACAATACACAGGGGATACTTGACTATATACACTTTGATGTTTGGGGACCTACCCAAAATGCATCTTTGGGAGGTAAGCATTGGTTTGTAACTTTTGTAGATGATTATTCTCGTCGTGTGGGTGTATACGATGAAGAATAAAGATAAAGTACTGAAAATCATCATTGATTGGAAGAAAATGATTGAGACTCAAACTGGTAGAAAAATCAAGCGGCTCAAATCTGATAATAGAGGTGAGTACATTTCAGACCCCTTCATGGAAGTATGCCAGAGAGAGGGAATTTTCAGACACTTCACGGTACAAGGTACACCGCAGCAGAATGGTGTGGTAGAACTACTGAACCGTACTTTATTAGAGAAAGTGCGATGTATGTTACTAGATGCTGGATTCTGTAAACAATTTTGGGCTGAAGCTGTGACATATGCCTGCCACCTCATCAACTGACTACCCGCAGCTGCCAATGACGGGAAGACACCCATTGAAATGTGGAAAAGTACTCATGCTACTGATTATGACTCTTTACACATTTTTGGATGTCCTGCTTACTATGATGCTCAAGGAAGTGAGCTTGACCCTAGAGCTAAGAAAGCAAAATTCTTAGGTTTTAGTACTGGTGTAAAAGGGAATAGACTCTGGTGCATAGAGTCTAAGAAGGTTATCATCCGT
This sequence comes from Carya illinoinensis, assembly GCF_018687715.1. Classification (NCBI taxonomy): domain Eukaryota; kingdom Viridiplantae; phylum Streptophyta; class Magnoliopsida; order Fagales; family Juglandaceae; genus Carya; species Carya illinoinensis. Next base: position 38,010,855 of record NC_056761.1, read on the forward strand.
AGAGATGTAACATTCAACGAGTCTGAAATGCTTAAGTCACATAAGCATAAAGATTCCAATGAAAGCAGCCATGATAGCGAAACACCTGGTGATTCGCAAAAGGTGAAGTTTTCCATTCAAAAGGATTCAGGAGAAGCAAATGGAGAGCACATACAAGATGAGGTTAATAGTCCAGTCACAGTACCTCCAATACAACCTGAATCAATAGCAACCAATAGGCCAAGATGAAAAAAACGTGTACCAACACGTTTTGCAGACTACGTGACATATGCACTACTAGCTGAAGGGGGTGAGATCCCAACCACTTACAAAGAAGCCATACAGTCCAGTGAACAAGCCGAATGGACAAAGGCGATGAATGAAGAGATGCAGTCTTTTCACCAGAACCAGACTTGGGAGTTTGTGCCGCTTCCACAAGGAAAGAAGACAATTGGCTGTAAGTGGATCTTTAATCAGAAAGATAATCAAGCTGCTAAAAATGGAGTGTGATACAAAGCTAGGTTGGTAAACAAGGGCTACGCTCAGACAGAGGAAATTGACTATAGTGAAGTATTCTCTTCTATTGTGAAACATTCATTCATCCGGATATTGCTAGCTTTGGTTGCACAATATGATCTTGAGTTAGCACAGCTTGATGTGAAAACAGCTTTCTCACATGGTGATCTGGAAGAGGAGATTTATCTATCTCAACCAGAAGGTTTTAAAGAAGCTGGAAAAGAAAATTGGGTCTGCAGTCTGAAGAAGTCTCTCTATGGCTTGAAGCAGTCACCTCGGCAATGGTACAAGCGTTTCGACCGCTTTATGATGGACTTGAAATACACTCGTTGCCAATACGATCACTGTGTGTATTTCAAAAAACTTGCAAATGGATCTTTCATTTATTTACTTTTATATGTAGATGATATGTTAATTGCATGTAAAAGCAAGGGGGAGATAAATCATTTAAAAACTCAGTTGAGTCATGAGTTTGAAATGAAAGATCTGGGAGAAGCATGGAGAATATTGGGGATGGAGATCGGCAGAGATAGGGTGAAAGGCACAGTTCACCTTACTCAGAAGCAGTATCTGAAGAGAATACTGCAACGCTTCAACATCGATTCGAAGACGAAGTTGGTGAGTACTCTTATGGCCCCTTATTTCTAGCTCAGTGCATTACAGTCTCCTAAAGATGATGAAAAGCGGGACTACATGAGGAATGTCCCATATGCAAGTATTGTTGGAAACTTAATGTATGCCATGGTATGTACACGATCTGATATCTCCCAGGCTATTAGTTTAGTTAGTTGCTATATGTATAATCCTGGAAAGACTCATTGGCATGCGGCTAAGTAGATTCTACGGTATATTTTAGGGACCGTAGATATTGGTTTGAAGTTCGAGAAGAGTGAAGATAGTCTAGTAACTGGATATGTTGACTCAGATTATGTAGGTGATCTTGACAAACGCCGATCGACAACTGGATATGTGTTCACTATGACTGGAGGACTAGTTAATTGGCGATCAACTTTATAGTCTACAATTGCACTATCATCCACTGATGCTAAATATATGGCTGTAACAGAAGCCGTGAAAGAGGTCATTTGGTTATAATGATTGGTAACAGACTTGGGCTTTAAGTAGCAAGAGGTTACCATTTACTGTGACAGTCAAAGTACAATTCATTTGGCCAAGAATCAAGTGTATCACTCTCGAACAAAACATATAGATGTCCGTTTCCATTTCGTACGTGAGATATTGGAAGAAGTGGACATTCTACTTCAGAAGATTGGCATTGAAGATAATCTAGCAGATATGTTGATGAAAGTCATCACTTGGATCAAGTTTCAACACTGCTTGGATTTGATTAATATCTCACACTGCTAAGCACCTACGGATGCATTGGCGCCTTAGGGCGTATTTGATAGCGGAAATCTTTCATGGCAAAAACAAACGAACATTTCGATGAGGGGGTGCAATCATTGGAAGGATGCAACATGTAGTATCCTAGTATGGCACACTTGGGTAGAGGAGGTGATTATTGAGGTCCACCCATGTGTTGAGGTCCACCCATGTGCATTGGAAAGCATTTAGCATCTCTAGCTATGATATGTGTCCCTCCACTACGTTATGTTTTGTGGAGGGAGAAACTCAACCTCTCTTATAAATAGGATAAATTGCTGAAGTAAAAATCATCTAACAAGAGAAGTTCTGAGTGTGAGTTTGTAGTGCCATTTGAGAGATAGAGAGTTGTTTTGAGAGAGTAACTGTAATCTTGTACAAACACATGGAATATCAAGTTTTCGCTTCAGTGGACGTAGACAAATTGCCGAACCACTTAAATACTGTCTCTATCTATTTTGTGTTTGTTTTCTGGGAGGCCTTGGGCACAACAATATAGTTGATAACCTACTGTGTCCTATTTCTGCAAGACGAAGAATCTGTTGCTCATGTTCTTTGGTTATGCCCGACTGCCCAAGATGCTTGGAGTATTAGTTCCTTAAAAGCTACAGAAGTGTATTAGTGAAGGTGAGGACTTCTACCAGATTGTAACTCAAGTGCTGTTTGACAAGCTAGCTCAAGAAGAGTTTGCATGGATTATTAGCAGTTGTTGCAAGATCAATCTGGTGGCGAACAAATCCTATTTCTTTGAAGGGGATTTTACTAATCCGAATGTAGTTTTCATGCCGTCTCAGCAATCGTATGTATTGCAGCATACCAGTGCTACAAGTTGTTATTCACAAGGCCCATCTACTATAAGTCGTTTACCCTCTACTGATTATACACGAGAAGAAGGACCTGACTGAGAGACTAGAAGCTTCTATTCTTATTCTTTTTTCTGTTATGGTGACTTAGAAGAGGAAATCAGCAGCTCATGAACCTACTTCAGCATAAGGAATTTTCAACTGCTTGTCCCTCTGCAAATCATGCACAGGTTGTTCATCGACCTATTTCAACTGAACCTAAAACTTCAAAGATTTCTGGTATACCTCTCTGCCTCTCTGTTTTTAATTACAAACCTCTACATTCTTCTAAAATTCCTTGGATAATAGATTTGGGTGCCACAGATCACATGATATGTAGCACTTCTTATTTTTCCTCTATTATTTCAGAGGTTTCTTATTCAGTCAAATTGCCTAATGGTACTTCCATTCTTGTCACTCACTTAGGTGATGCTCAGGTCACCAAGACTATTCTTCTTAAGAATGCCTTGTGTGTACCATCGTTCTCATTTAATTTAATTTCTGTTAAAAGACTCATAGAATCACTCACTTCTTGTTTGTTTTTCTTGTCTAATCATTGCTTCATTCAGGACCTTTCCACCTGGACCACGATTGGGATGGGTGAAGTCAAAGGCAGCCTCTATCATCTTTTGCCAGAAATTGTTCCTCCAACTGCCCTTGCTGCAACTTTATCATCTATATCAGCTACTTTTTCATCCATATTTGCTTCTGTCATGAGCAATAGCAACTCTTCTGACCTTTGGCATTGTCGCATTGGTCACATTTCTAATTCTGCTTGATTTAATTGATGATCTTGATGTAAAAAGCACTTACAGTTCGAGTAAAGTTACTCCTTGTTATGTTTGCCCTATGGCTAAGCAACACAAACTTTCTTTTCCTATCAGTTATCACAAGACTCATTCTATATTTGATATGATCCATTGTGACCTTTGGGAGCCATGTTCTGTACCTACCTATGATGGAAGTAGGTTTTTCTTAACCATTGTTGAAGATTTCTCACGCACCACTTGGGTTTATTTGCTCCATACCAAGTCTGAAACAAGAAAATGCCTTGAGTCCTTCTATAATATGATAGAAACACAATTTGACACTAAAATTAAAGTGCTTCGAAGTGACAATGGGGTTGAATTCCAAATGACAGATTTTTTTAACCAAAAGGGCATCATTCACCAAAGGTCTTGTGTGGAAACCCCTTAACAAAATGGAGTAGTTGAGAGAAAACACCAACACATCCTAAATGTGGCTAGAGCCCTACGATTCCAATCTGGTTTGCCTTTACATTTTTGGAATGATTGCATCCTCACAGCAGTCTATCTCATTAACCGAACCCCTACTCCTTTACTTAACAATAAATCACCCTATGAAGCTTTGTTTTCCATCAAACCCACATACACTTACCTTAGAATTTTTGGATGCCTTTGTTTTGCAACAACAATCTCCCATGGTCGCAAGAAATTTGATCCAAGAGGCAGGCAGTGTATTTTTCTGGGTTACCCCTTTGGAGTTAAGGGCTACAAGCTCTTGGATCTTGAAACACATACCACCTTTGTTTCTAGAAATGTTATTTTCCATGAACAAACCTTTCCTTTCCTTTCTCCTCAATTTACTAATCTTAAACCACATCATACAGAAGCTACTCCCTCTCCTATTTTTACTCCTCCTCCACCTAATTTCCTTGATTATTCTCCTCCCACACCTTCTTCATTTCCTTCTAATTCTTGTCCTTCTAATAACACTCCATCACCTTCCACCACTATACCTGATGCACCACCTTCTGACAGTATAATTTCTTCACCTCCTGCACCTCCATCTTCTTCCAATGAACCTATACTTCGCATGTCAACGAGAACTCGAACAGCCCCTCACTACCTTAAAGACTTTCATTGCCAGCAGGCTGTTTTGACTCCCATTTCTCAGTCCAAGATTCAGGTATCTCCTCTTTCCTTTACTTGTTCTTTTCCATTGCAAGATTACTTGAATTATGATAAATTTTCCCCATCCTTTCAAGCCTTTTCTTCATCTATTTCTACTGTTTTTTAGCCTACTTGCTACAATCAAGCAGTGAAAAATCCTGACTGGTGCACAGCCATGGATGCTGAATTACATGCCTTAGAACAAAACAATACTTGGGTCCTCACAGATTTACCTCATGGAAAAGTACCTATTGATTGTAAATATGTGTATAAAGTGAAACACAACTTAGATGGCAGTGTGGAAAGATTAAAGGCGCGTTTGGTTGCAAAGGGCTATACTCAACAAGAAGGCATTGATTACATTGACACTTTCTCACCAGTAGCCAAAATGGTGACAGTAAGATGCCTCTTATCCATTGCTGTAGTTCGAGGTTGGCATTTGTATCAATTTGATGTCAATAATGCCTTCCTCCATGGTGACTTAGAAGAGGAAATCTATATGAATAAACCACCTCGCTATTCCAAAGGAGGTCCTAATCAGGTTTGCAAATTGTTAAAGAGTCTCTAGGGCTTGAAGCAAGCCTTTAGACAATGGTATGCTAAACTCACCTCCCATTTATTGGATTTTGGCTTTTCTCAGTCCAAGGCAGATTATAGTCTTTTTGTCAAGACAACTAATGACTCTTTTACAGCTCTTTTAGTCTATGTCGATGACATACTTGTGGCCAGTGACTCCCATGATTCTATAGTTGCTCTCAAAGTCTTCTTGAATGATCACTTCAAAATTAAAGACCTTGGTCCTCTTCGCTACTTTCTTGGTATTGAAGTTGCCCGTTGCTCTCAAGGAATTCATATTTGTCAACACAAATATGCTCTAGACATCCTTGCTGATTCTAGTACTTTAGGTTCCAAACCTGTCAAAGTGCCAATGGACCAGAACTTAAAACTAAGCAGAGCAGCTGGTTCTACATTGAAGGATCATTCCATTTATCGTTGGTTAGTAGGGAGATTGCTTTATCTCACTATTACTCGCCCAGATATAAGTTATGTTGTCCATACATTGAGCCAATTCATGGCCACTCCTACGTCAGCTCACTTGGCTGCTGCTCACAAGGTGCTCAAGTATATTAAGACAGCTCCAGCTCAAGACGTTCTATTCTCTGCTGCCTCTTCTCTGCAACTTTCAGCTTATTGCGACTCAGATTGGGCCTCTTGCCCTGATACTTGTCGCTCTGTCACTGGATACTGTGTACTATTAGGCAACTCTCTCATTTCTTGGAAGTCTAAAAAGCAGATTGTGGTTTCACACTCTTCAGCTGAAGCTGAATATATAGCTATGGCAACAACATGTTCTGAGCTAACTTGGCTTAGGTTTCTTCTTATTGATCTTCAAGTTGATCACCCTTAAGTTGCACAACTTTTATGTGACAACCAAGCAGCGCTTCTCATCGCTGCCAATCCCGTTTTTCATGAGAGAACCAAGCACATTGAGATAGATTGCTATTCAATTCGAGACAAAATCCTTGATGGTTCAATTTCTACTTCTCATGTTTCTACACATCTGCAACTTGCAGATTTTCTAACTAAAGCTATGCCTTCTTCAATTCTTCACTCTCATTTGCTCAAGATGGGAATAGTAAACTTCTATTCTTCATCTTGTGGAGGGGTATTGCAGCATACCAGTGCTACAAGTTGTTATTCACAAGGCCCATCTACTACAAGTCGTTTACCCTCTACTAATTATACTGATTATTAGCAGTTGTTGCAAGATCAATCTGGTGGCGAACAAGTCCTATTTCTTTGAAGGGGATTTTACTAATCCGAATGTAGTTTTCATGCCGTCTCAGCAATCGTATGAATTATTGATTGAGGTACAAAAGAAGAAATTGCATATCCCTCACTTCATAGCTAATTAGTAGATGGATCTACTTGCTAACTGCTATAAAGCTATTGAGATGTGACAATTGATTCTTAGGATAACAAGAGTAGGTGTTATTGTTCGCGACTGGAATGTTCAAGCAACCTTGGAAAAACCATTGCCATTTTGTTTAGAACCAATATGCTTTTTTGCCATGATCTATGAAATGCTATCCGAAGGTGCTATGCTTTTTTTCCAGTTTATATATACTATTTGAAGGCGACTCTTTAAGTGGTTAATAGCTAAATGATTCAAATGTTGATCTCCGTAGATATGGACGTACAGTTGATCATTGAGGATGAAAAAGACAAGTTTTTTTATTCTAATATTGTTGAGGAGACCAATTCAACAGACAACAGCGCTACGATATTGTTCATTATGTAATCGATAATATTGTTGAGGCAAAGATATACTGATTTTTTAATCAATGAATTGTATGGTTCTTTAAAAACAAAAACAGCATTAGCATCGGGAAGAGAATAAAAAATGCGGATATTAAAAAAAAGGTTCATTAATCTCACGTTAGGGAGAGAGACACACGAGTCAAAATTAAAGACGCTGCATAATTAATAGATCATTAGAAAATGGCCATCAAGACAGCTTCTCCCAGCACATGCCCTTGAATTGCATCCAATAGCTTGTCTTTCGTGACCTACAACGCACATAAAACCCAGATCAGATTGAACTTAACAAGAACAAAAAACTGTCGAGTTCATATTATATATACATGACACACGACATTAATGTCCACATACAACGACAACTGCTGCATACAGATGCAGATACGTTCCTACCTTGTTACCAAGATGAAGCTGATCATCATCCAAAGCATAAAGTTTGAACTCGAAGCGGTGGCCATGGGAGGGCAGCTTGGGCCCGCGCCAACCCGGGACCTTATAATCATTGTACCCTTCTTTGATTCCAGCATAGTCGCCACCCACTTCCTCTTCCTTCCCAGAGAAACCCTCGGGAAGACCCTTCAATGTCGGAGGAATGTTGGCCACCACCCATATCGTCCATGGGACAATCGGATCACTTGGGTCCGGAGCATCGATGTCCTGAACCACAAGAGCCAGGGCCTTGGTTCCATCGGGCACGTTGTACCATTCCAGTGGCGGAGATATATTTTTCAAAGCACCTTGACCTTCCTCTGTATACTTCCTGGGAAACTTTCCGTCGTGGTTTATTGTAGGTGACACCAGCCTGAACTCATCGCTAGCCATCTTGCGCTCTAGTTAACCAATTTGTACCGATTTTCTTCCAATCTTGCGCTCGCTCACGGCTTTAAGGTCGAAGTTGAGGGGTTGATCAATTATCGATTAGCACTTTTGGGTTTTGTGGTTTGGAAGACACGTGGTGCGAAGTTTCGTGTTGTCGAGAGAAGGTGAGAGAAGCATTAAAGCAGGGACACGTAGTGTGCGACGTGGGGGACGGTGGAACGTCGTAGACAAAAGGCGTGAGGAACCGGTCACTCTAGAAATGTCGCGTTTTGCTCAGGCTGCCGCTCGAAGCCTTTTTGGGTTCCACATATGATTTCTTTTTAAAAATAAGTGCAAAGTTGATATTTATTTGATTTTATAAAATAAAAAATTTTATTATAAAATAAATTCAACTTATCACATTAAATCATGTATAAGTTTATTTTTATAAAACATTTATGTATCTTAATCACTTTTTATTATTTTTTAATAATAATTTCTATTCTTTTAACAAAAATACGTAAAACTTAAACATACTCAGATTTTTTCCAGTATTGTTCTTTGACATTAACAAATCTTTTTGAGACGTTAAGAAAAATCAAAATCCCGTTTCCTTTGAAAGTTAAGATAAGGTAAAATGAGATAAAAAGATTATGTAAAAAATAATAAAATATTTGATGAATAGTAATTAAATAGTTTAAATTAAAATATTGTATGAAATTTTAAAAAAATATAGAAAAAAAATTGAATAAAAATATTATAAAATTAAAATATTAATAGAATATTATTTTTTCAATATTATTTTTATTTTGATATGTAAAAAAATTAAATTATTATTTTATATTTTATTTAAAAATTAGAAAAATTATAATGATTAAATAATAATTAAATTAAAAATTTAAAAATATAAAATAAAAAAGTATTTATATCTAAATAACCAGTCCTAATTGGGATAGGGTCCTCAAGAAATGCATCATAAGAAATGCATCATAGGCTTTGTAGCACTTCTCTCTCTCTCTCTCTCTCTCTCATTTTTAATTGTGGTTGGGATTTTTGACTTTGATTATTAGGTTATGAATATTATATCTAAACATCAAATCTTTATATATGCTCATTTATTTCTTAAACACGTGAATATTTTAAAATTTTATAAATAATAGTAAAATAATTTGATTAAAAATATTTTATTAAATTTTAGAAATTGAGAAAAAAAAATTTGAATGAAAATATTTTTAAAAATAAGTATTATATTTAAGATTGAATATATAAAGTTAAAAATTTATTTGAATATTATATTTAAATATTATTTTTATTTTAAAATTTATAAAAATCTCACAGAGCATGGAGATTTATTTTTTAGTTTTATTTCACACAACATATATTTCATTTGAGGGTGTTCCACTTCTCTTAGCTCTTTAATTTATTTAATTACAAAATTGATTATTTTAAGCAAAAAAACCATATATATTATTGAACCACCAAGAAAAAAAATGTCCTGAAAATATCAAACATTGTGAATCAGTGAATGTTTTATAATTAAATAGAATAACTTGGCAGATCAGTTGACTTATAATCAAATTAGTATATTTTTAAATTACAGAGTGAATTCTATAGATAATATTCTTTTTTGGAATAAAAATGGAAAAATTTATGTGCATAATCATACATCATTAATATGTTAAGACCAGATTATAAATTAGATTTGGATAATTAAAGAGAAAATAGTTGCAGGAGGGAAGACTTTTTATTTATAAAATATTACAATAATTAAAAAAATGATATTTGTAGTCATAAATATGTAATTATTTTTAAAAAATAATAAATATATAATTTATTAAAAAAATTAATTTTTTTAATAATTAATTTTATTATTTTTTAAAATGATTGTATAATATTTTTATATTTTATAATAATATTAAACATTTATTTAATTAAATTCCTCCTCTTTTAATTTTTGTAAGCGGGAAGGGACCACGTTAGTAAGAGTACTGGGGCATCACGGGTCATCATCTAAATCGGATCCATCTCTATATTCGTTCCCCATCCCTCTCTCTCGTTCTCTCTCTCTCTCTCTCTCGAACCTCGTTTGATTCACTGGTCAGACACAGTCCACCCTTTGTAGAAGACAAGGATCTCCCGCTTTCCCCTTTTGTGGTATTACGATTCGAATCGGTTTTGTCGCGCTTTCTTTGCGATGGGCAAGAACTCGAATAAGCACGCGCCAGTGTCGGCTCCGAACGAGATCGAGTGGGAGATGAGACCTGGTGGCATGCTCATCCAGAAGCGACACGACGACGGCGGAGGCGTTGCTTCTCGTGAGCCTATAATCAATATCACTGTCTCTCACGGACCTTCCCGTCACGAGGTCCATGTCCCGGCCGACTCTACTTTTGGTAAATTTTCTACTCTTTCCCCTCCTCGCCTTATGCCGCATTCTATTACCCATACGAGAATTGAAATTGTTCACATTTGGCTTCGTTCTAGTTCTGATCTACGAAGATTTCGATTTCATCTCGTATATTTAATGAACTCTATTTGGTAAAAAAAAGTTGGTTTCATCAAAATATTCTTATCCATTTATATATTATCATTTTGTGTTTTTTTTAGAACGAAGATTCAACGTAATTATTAGAATAAGGCCTCGTTTGTTTCTTCATATGAGATTAGATGATATCAAATTAGATTAGACGAGATATGATGAGATAAAAGTTAAAAATTAAATAAAATATTGTTAAAATATATTTTTTTAATATTATTTTTATTTTGAGATTTGAAATATTCGAATTGATTATTTTATTTTGTGTGAAAATTTGAAAAAGTTGTAATAATTAGATAAGTTGAGAAATGTTATGAAAACAAACGAGACATAAGAAGAAATCCATAATCTTTGTTTTGTGATTAGGATTTACTGTAAATTTTGAAGATTTATGATAATTGTCTGATATTTTTGCGCCATGAGTTCTTTAATGTCATATAGGCATCAATGACGGTATTATTGTACTATCTATAATGTTTTTTTCACATCACCGGTCCAATTATGAGGCGTTTTGTTGATCTAGGAGCAATTGTATTCAATATGCAGATATTCTGTGAAACTCAAGACATATTAAATAATTGTTCACTAATGGATTGGTTAAATGTGCGCTTCAAGCCACTTACAAATATATTTTCTGGGAGATTTTCTGACCTACAAAAAATGCTAAAGTTCGATGGCTAATCTCTACTTCCTCATAGTCGATTATGGTTTTTTTGTGAGATCATATCATTGATTTTCTTTTGGAGATGTTTTCTTTAGTGTTTGTACCTATTACTTGAACCTGTCAGGTCACCGGTGTGAACTATAATGTTTTCTTATTGATGTTTTACCACGTTTACTTATAAGTTTTTTAATTAATGACAGGGGATATAAAGAATGCTCTTGCACAGAAAACTGGTTTGGATCCTAAAGACCAGAGACTGCTGTTCAGGGGAAAAGAGAAAGAGGATGAGGAGCATCTGCACATGGCAGGTGTGAAGGATAGGTCGAAGATTTTGCTTTTGGAGGACCCCGCTAGCAAAGAGAGGAAGCTTGAGGAAATAGGAAAAAGCAATGAGATAGGAAGAGCATCTGGAGCAGTTGCAGAAGTCAGAGCAGAGGTTGATCAGCTCTCAGAAAGGGTAGACTAATCTGATTTGAAACCACTTTTCATTAAAGGCTATATCCAAATGTTGACCCAATTGCATCTCTCCATCTGTGTAGGTGGCTGCCTTGGAAGTGGCAGTGCATGGTGGGACCAAGGTTGCAGACAAGGAATTTTTAATATTGACAGAGTTGCTCATGAAGCAATTACTGAAGTTGGATAGCATTGAAGCTGAGGGAGAAGCAAAATTGCAACGAAAGTCTGAGGTTAGTATTGTATCTCCATGATCTTACAGGTTGGATATTTTATCTGTCCTTGTCTGGAAATGTTACTTTTCACCCATGGATCCGTTCTTTTTAATTGGAGATGATATTTCTCAATTTTATTATGACTCTGCATAGAATGATGCACTATGCGTGATGATCCTTGTTGCCAAGTTGTTTTTGATCCCATATTCTATATTATGGTGTTCCATGTATTTGAGAATTTTCTTTGAAACATGTATAAAATGCATGTATAGTAGAATGAACAATATCCATATTTGTTTGGAACGCACGCACCTGCACTAATCTAATGCGCTTGTGTTTTTAATATAATTGTAAATTTCTGTACTTGTTGGAAAATTGGAATGCCCAGATTTATATTACCTTTTTCTTTATAGGTAATAAGAAATTTTATTCCAAGTAAATAGGCATAGCCCAAGTACATGGGAAGTGTACAAGAGAATACACCTAAATACAAACTAAAGCAAAACAAAATTAAAGAACAGCATTACAAATATTCATATCCCTCACTAGATTGTTCACCCAAAAATTTAAAGTGCTAAAGAAAAAATCCCTAAATTCCCCCATAGTGCGTTCACAATCTTGGAAACACCCCCCGTTTCTCTCAAACCATAAACACCAAAACAAACACAAAGGAATCATCCTCCACTCAGCTTTATTGCCTCCACAACCTGCAGCACCTTCCCAACTAGCCAAGAAATCCACCACATGGAAGGGCATAACCCAAGCAATGCCTACCCTTGCAAATAACTCATTCCACAAAACAGTCACCATCTCGCAATGAAGAAACAGGTGGTTAACAGATTCACCAACTTTTTTACACATGAAGCACCAATCCATCACATATAAACCCCTTTTCCTCAAATAATCAGTAGTTAATACTTTCTCCAGCGACACCAACCAGCAGAAAAATGCAATTTTACTGGGCACTCTAGCTTTCCAAATGCATTTCCAGGGGTATGTTTTATTACCATGACTGTTTAAAACCTTATGATAGGAATGCACAGAGAATCTGGACTTATTATCATTAACCCACAGCATCCTATCCTCCCTGATCATATCAATCTTCGAATTATAAAGTTTTACATAAAAATCAGCAGCTTCACTCACTTCCCATGCTTTACATTTGCATGCTGCATCTAAAGCATATGTAAAGCAGTTACATTTTACTTTTCCTTTATGCATCATGCTAGTCCTGAAAAAATTAGATGAGGTAACCCCTAAGGGTTAACTCAAGTGGTTTGGGTCTTGGCCTTGATGGTATGCTTCCTTCAAGTCTTAAGTTTCAAAACCTCTTGTATGCAAACAATTTCTAAAGGCTGTTGGATTGGTAGAATCTTCCCTTGAATTACTTGAGGTGCGTTTGCAGAAAGCTCTTTGCCAGGGCTTGTGTACCACTGGATTGGTCCGGACTTTGTATCCGGACAGCCAGTGCCAATAAAGAAAAAAAAAATTAGATAAAGAATTCCAGAAATGCATTTCGTTTCTTTGAAGGGAGTTTTTTGTTGTATACCAAATGCTCCTTATGATTTTCCCTAGATTTACACCATCTACACTTTAGCCTAAAAGTTTGTTTATTGTACTAGTATACTTTTTTGTCTGAAACTTTCAAGTTATTGTGGAACTATAAATCTGCATTGATAGCCTTGGATTGTGTGTCCGAAGGCTAAGATTAATTACTTGGTTGAAAAGGTACGCCGTGTTCAGAACTTGGTGGAGACACTTGACAACCTGAAGGCAAGAAACTCTAATCCGAATAGCAACAGCAGCAATGCTGTTTCAGTATCAACCAAATGGGAGACCTTTGACTCTGGAGTTGGAAGCTTGACGGCCCCACCCCCGTCATCTTCAACAAAAATAACTCAGGATTGGGAACAATTTGATTAGTCTCATATGTCTTTATTGCAATGGTCTATAGAAACAAGGTATGTAACATAACTTCAAAATAATGTAGAATAGAAATATTTTTTTGGTGCTTCATGCGAGTTTGATGGGAAGAAGCTATGACCCAAATCAAATCTTGCAAGCCCATAGCACACAGCAAGGCAAGACGGCTGTAAAGGCAAAGAGTATCACTAACTCGGGGATACCTTTCACGCCCAAGTAGTGGCGTAGATATTATCTGTTATGCATGGTCACCCTTGTTCGGCCATTCAGGAACGGCTAGAACCAGCCCTTGCTGTTATCCTGATGGAACAGCAAAACCATTTGCCATGGTTGGGTTGAGCTTCAAGCATCTGGTTAGGGGCGAAAGTAGATCAACTTTCTGCATGTGTGAAGGCTAACCTACGTAAGTACCTAACCACATAGATGCATACAAAAGATCATGTATGTTATCGTGTATGTGTAAAACGAAGCCCAAAACAGAGAAGTCTTCAATTTAATTCAGTAAGTTGAAAATCATAGTTTTAAACAAAAGTTGTCTGTAAAATTGAGAAGTTATGTGATAATACCATAAAGAGATATTCTATTCAACAGTTCTATACCACACATGTTTAGGACTTGACTATTTCTACCATAAATGATAAAAAGTACGAAGGGAAGATTACATCTTGGAGGGTAGACGTCTGGACTGTTGTGGGCATGTGGCATCAACTGGGACGTGAGCCCACCAGAGGGAAATGAAATATTCCAATTTCTTTACCGTCACGCAATCATAAACCTTCAATTTCTTTTGAAAAATCAGAAATGAAATTTAAATGATCCAGCGATGACGTCTTAATTAGCTAGTAGTCGCCCTCGTGGCTTGGTCGGTGTGGAAACCTTCGAATATAGGACGAGAACTGATTATTAAAATGATAAATAGTTTTAGTTGGCAATGACTTTTCAACCTTTTTAATTATATGTTTTATCTGAATGTTGGAAATACGACTTGGTCCTGTATAGTACGTCGACGTTGCTTACATCCTATGCAAATGAACCATGATCACCTGTAATTGTTGGTTTAATTGTAGTAATTAGGAAAAGAGACCAAAATGTAAAGGACAAAGTTAAAAGCTAATTCAGACTGTCATAGACTATCAGTACTAACTAACAACATGTTATTTTAGGCATTCTGGTCCTACTTAAATAACAACCGCTTGACATATACCAGCTCAACATGTTTGTTTAAGGATGGCAACATTTAGAATGGAGAATGGTGTTTCTCTAAATTGAGTAAGTATCGATGATTAATATTATATGCTCAAAAGTATTTTCAAATTATTAATAAGTGATCATGAGGTCCCATTGTCGACCCATTCCTCGTCTTAATTTCTAGTATATCAATTTTTCGTTTCTTGATGTTATAGACCAAATTGATATACGAAAAGTGAGTAGATTAATTGCAGGAAGAATATAAAAGAATAACTCAATTCCAACGTAACACTTGTTTGCTATATTAAAAAAAAAAAAAAAAAAAAAAAAACAAAAACTGATACTTGCAATCGTGAGTGTGTAAACGTCGTACAATTACTATGAAAAAAATGAATAAATACGGAATCTACATAAAAAGAAAATTAATTTTTTAATAATAGATTCTGCTTTTTTCAAAAAGACTATACGATACCTGCATACTTTAGGACTGTATATAGTATTACTTTAAGCAAAAAACAAACATAACAGGGTGTATTTTCACAATGCATGACATAGTGCAATCGACTATGTTCCTTATTCACCTCAACATGTAAACTATCCAATGAAGCCTGGAGCTTTATACATGATTAATAGAGTGCATGGAACATCATGTATTGAATATTACGCTAAATAATTGTACCTCAAATTATGATTGACAAAAAATTGTAGTACAAGTACTTGATGGTCACACACACACACGCATACATGTATATAGTACCCTAAGGTAGGCTTACAAGTTGATGGTCACTCCTCTTGCGTCATTGACATATGGAGATGGTACTGTTATGCCCTGCGCGTACATGGATGTATTCCAACCATGCTTTGTTGGGTCATACTTTTCCCCATCTCCCCAAAGGGCATAAGCCTCCTCTCCATGCACGGCGTCATCTCCGATCGCCAGGTCCTCGTCGGGCATCCTTAATGGAATAAACAACCTTATGCCCAGAAGAATTAATGTCGTGGACACCAAGTTCCAACCGGCAACAAACGTGGCTGCAACCAGTTGCTTGAAGAATTGTTTTCCGCCATTTCCCCCATAAAACGCACCCCTTGTGTTGCTCACTGGGAGTATGAGTGCACAGAGCTGTGGCTCAGCGAAAAGCCCAGTGAGTAGCCCTCCTAATAGCCCCGCCACTGCGTGCGTGTGAAATACACCTAAGGTGTCATCCACCTATACGTAAAATCGTAAAATTAAATGGAACCTAATTATAAGAGCGATCGACAATATTAGTGCGTGGCATGCATCCAAAAAAATATGCATTCAGCCATTTGATGATCGTAATCTAATTTCCACAAGGGATTCCATTAAGTGGTCATGGGATTAGGACTGGCTAGTATTCTTTTGACTTATGAACCATTTGAATTGTCTCATATGGAAAATCAAAGGGAAAAACGTACTATATATATATATGTATATATAATACTTTTGGGGTTCTGCAACTTCTAATTAATTTCTTTTGATTTAAACGCATTTACTTCATTGTTTGTCAAAGTTAAAAGAGATGTAAGATAATAGATCAGATTCAAACAAAAGGAAAACTGAACAGGATTTACAATTCATCGTCAATTGCGTGCAATACCACTGCATTAATATACCATCACGGTCATTTCATGTTCCCCAGTACATGCATATAATATATATACATATATATATATGTATATATCTATATATATAGCATAAGATCGTAAATAGAGTAGACGTTGTTATCATGATGAATTAATGTATTCTTGAAAGAGATTTATGATGCATGTTATAATTAATTACAATGCTGGCTATTGACATTTGACAATAACTAAAATATAATTAGTTTGTTTGGGGAAGGAGAAAATAAAGAGAGAGAAACATGAAAAACCAAAGACTACGGAAGTAGTCAAAAGTTTGAAAAGCCACGGATGTGGAGTTTATTTGGATCCGACGGTTCCAGTAGAGATACGAGGCCTTTTCCATGGGATCGTGAAATAAAGGAATTATTAGAAGTGCTGGTTTTTAGGTCGTTGTTGAAAACGACTGATTGATATTCATGTGCCATTATTGCAATGGGAACGATTGAAGATGGAAGGAAAATAATGAAAGGGGCAAAAGAATATCATGGAAAGACAACGCCGCCTGTCATGTTTGAATAAACTGATGACCTCCATTCAAAAAAGAGAAGCTGTCATTATTGTGACAATTATTTAGGTAAGATCATCATCACGTGTACCCATATATACCATCCCAACCAGTGCAACCACTAGCACTTTTGAATAAATCAAAACCAACAGAAACTTCCGCAAGCCAAAATATATATATATGACTTTCAAGCAACTTGTGCAAGTAATTTTCCGTACAAAGAAGAACATTTGACCTCGAGTTTTAGGACCCGAATTTTCGACGCCATGTTTTGTGGGATTTCCTTTCCTAGTAATAAAACATGATCTGGACCAAAAAGTGGTCATTCCAGATAGTTCCGGTTGAGATTTTAATTTTGTCTTTCAAAACCATGGATATATATACCATTTACTCATGGAAGTTTGAAACCCTCATTTCAGTTTTCGTCTACCTTTGTGGCCAGTCAGAGAAACCAGAAAACCATCACGTTTGAGACTAATTTGAATAGAAGTTACGTACGTACCAGCTAGCTTTAATCATCACATAATCATGCCTAATTTCAGAAGATTGTTAGATCGAGCTAGGCTAGAAGTGGTGGGAAAGAGCAAGTTTGCACTCATTGTCAACTGTCTAACACCTAATTAATTAATGTATATCAAGCGCATTACAAGAAAGAAAAGCAAATTAGCTAGGATATAAAAAGTAGTGTACAAAACTACGTCCGTACGTACCTTTTGTAGCAGAGTAGACTTTTTGTGAAGGACCATCATGGACACCCATGGAATGCTACCAGAAAGCATTCCCATCACTATAGCCGCCCACGATTGCACCAACCCTACAACATCACCATGCACCATGCATCCGTATATAACATTAACATGCATGAAACTACATAGAGTCCTTAATTTGTGGGGGCTGCTAAATTTTCTGATCAATATATAACACCTAGCTATAATATACCTGCTCCAGGAGTAATGCAAACGAGCCCCGTCATCATCCCCTGAACAGCTCCGATCACCGAAGGCTTCCCAAAGAAGACGACGTCCAATGAAGTCCACACAAGAAGACTAGTCGCCGCGCATATGTTGGTGTTTAAAACCGCTATTGAAGCGTCGATGTTTGCCGCGTATGGTGCCCCACCATTGAAACCTGACCAGCCCATCCACAGCAGCCCAGCACCCGCAAGCATGAGCAAGACGTTGTTAGGAGGAAACCTCTCTCTATCGCTCTTTAGCCTCGGGCCAACCTACACGATATTTATAGCAAGCCACCCAAGTTTAAGCTTCATACAAATTACTAATTAGAGGAAAACGTTCCTGAAAACATCTATATATACTATATATATACACCATTTTGATCTACTGACTGATCAAGCTCTTGAAAATTAATTTGTCCTTAAAAGTAATGTTCTAAAACGTGGAATTATATAATTATTTTTTCAATTACTTATTAGGATCTCTTGTTTGGTTGGTTTCATTTATTCTCTAAGAAATCAATTATTTAGTTATCAATCAATTTAAGATTTAAGTAAGAAGAGATTTGAAATTTAATTTGTAGTCAGAGATGATCAGTGGTTGGTGAGAGGCCGGCAGTGATATATATACTGTACCCAATAAGCGGCGGTGAAACCGGAAATTCCCGAGGAAAGATGGATGACGTAGCCGCCCGAGTAATCGATGGCACCCCAGTGGTACAGAAACCCACCGCCCCAGAGACTGAAGGCTCCCACAGTATAGGAGAATACAAGCCAAAGAGGAACAAAAGCCATCCAAGCCTTGATGTTCATGCGCCCAAGAACAGAACCCGCAAGTAGAATCATGGTAATAGCAGCAAAAGTGAATTGGAAGTAAACAAGCGTGGCCATGGGATAAAAAGGCTCCATCGTCTCGTACGTGCCGTCATCCCTCGTGTGGTTACTCTCGGGGACTTTGGCTCTGTCGATGAGGAACTTTTGGCCTAGTGCCGGCGCGCCCTTGCCCCAGAAAGGAAGGAGTTCATCGCCGAAGGCCATGCGGTAGCAGACAAGAACCCAGCAGATGAGGACAGCGGCGAAGGCATAGAGGGCCATGAAGGCGGAGTTGACCGCCCATTTCTTCTTCACGATGCTGGCGTAGAGGATGACCAGGCCTGGCATGCTCTGGATGCCCACGAGAGTGGATGCCGTCATTTGCCATGCGTTGTCGCCCTTGTTCAGCCATGGTGGGACTGCTGGGCTTACAGCTCCATAGGCCACCGTTGTGCTCATTTGATTTTGGGCGGCTCAAGTCGATCGCAGTTATATTGAGTCGGGCACTTTTATATCTACATAGATCTACCAAGTTTTATATTGAGTCGGAGACCTTAATCTCTAGGTTGGCGTGCGAGAGAAGGGAGAGGGAGAGACCTAGAGAGTGAGAGGGAGAGCCAGTCTTTTTTCGGCTGACTAAACAAAATATTTCAGAAGCATCGTTTGAAAATTCACCTAAATTTTAGTTAGCAAGTACTAATTATACATTTCTCCATGCTCTTAAATTTTTTGTGCTTCGAACTTATTATAAAAAAAAATGAATTTTTATGACTAATTTATTGTAACGAAAAGATTATCAAAATTGGTTGTCAATGACCTTTTCGTTATAATAAATTAGTCACAAAAATTTATTTTTCTTGTAATAACTTAAATTTTTCATATGAAGAATCACATGTTATGAGGCCATTAAGTTTTTGGCCATTAAAAAAAATAAATTCAAATTAAAATGAAGACTATCATTTTTATATTACATATAAATAATATATAAAAAGGTTAGTGTATGTACTTGTGAGAATTGCCGAAATATATGGAGAAAGTATATATAGTGAGTATAATATGTGAATATAATTAATCGGACATCCGAGGCCTTGAATATTATTATTATTCACACACCCAAAAAAAAACCATTCGGTATCATGTTCCACACGTGAACTGTACGTGAAATTGTGATGAAGTTGCCCATTGGTCAATGTACGGGCGTGTGGAATGGTGTAAATGTTATATGTACGTACGTCATATCCATGGGGCTACTCATTTTGACTGCCATTTTTGGTCGGCGTAATGAAAATTGAAGTACCACCCATCTTTACGATATTACCATGTTGCAGCATGCATTCCTTCTCCGTCCGGGTGCTTATATATAAAATGGGTTTTGTTATATATGTATTAATCTTTATATTAATACTGATTTTTTTATATTTATAATTTAAATCAATATTATTTTTAATAAAATTTATTTTTTAATCAATCACATTAAATTAATGTACATATTAATACATAATTATGGTTATAATTAGATTTTTACATATAAAATAGTTATTCTATAGGCAACCGCAGGTGGGAACGCTGCGACATGCCACATCAGCCAGTATTTAGTTTAAAAAAAAAAAAAAAAAAAAAAGGAAATGGAATCAAAATAAGGAAAAGTGGAAGAAAACTAGAGCTTATGCTCACAGGCCATCGAACTCTCTCTTTTGCGAGAGCGAAACCAGAGACCCACAATCCCACAATCATCAAAAGTAGAGGTAGGCAAATTGCTAAAGTAGTAGGAAACACCAGCCCCATGAGCCATCACCTCTTTCTCTTCCGGTAAATTCTTGAACTTTACAAATTAAAGAGCCACTACCATTCTAGTTATTATCCCAACGTACAAGTCTTTGTTCGGTGATTCCCTTAATGCTTTACACTGGGGCTCTCCATTTTAACCACTTGTGTACTTAAAAAGAAAATGAGATAAGAGATGGGTTTCTAGCGTGAGCTCTTCGATTATTGCTTCCAAGTGAGTTTTTTCTTAAGTTGTTTTGGGGTATTGGGATTGTTGAGCGATGAAAGACCTGCTTTTTCTTGTTTCTGGTTTTTTAGGGTGCTTTTTGAATTTTTGGAGGTTTTTACTTGAAATGGATCTGTAGTTACCTTTTGATAATGCTTTTGTGGATGCTTTTTTATACTTTGCTGTGGAGAAGACGATGGGAAAGACCTGTTTTCTCTTGTTCTGATTTCTAAGGGTGCTTTTTGAATTTTTAGGAGTTTTTAGTAGGAGTGGATCGGTAGTTACCTCTTGATAATGCTTTTGTGTATGACGATCGGGGTTTCGTGGGGATGCTTTTTTGTGGATGCTTCGTGGAGAAGATAATTGAGGCTTCGTGGGGACGGAAAAGACGAAGACAAAGACTTCTATGAGGATGGGTGTTTCGATGGTGGATGTAGCCACCAACCACTTCTATCTTCGTTTGCCTCTCAAAATTGAAACGGCGTCATTTTTAATTTGCCATGTTAGACACGATGCCGCGGGGGTTCTCTAGGCCGGTTGCAAGTAGAATTTTTGTATATAAAATAAAGAAAAATGATAGACACATTGTTAGTGATAAAGTTGATTGGCTCTTCTTACTTTAAAAGACAAGCTAAAAAATAGATAATACAAAAAAGTTATAAATTGAAAGAAATTGACTCTAACTCCAAAAATAAAAGGGATTCGTAAAGTAAATTTGACTCGAGCACTACAAATAATGAAATAAACTTCTATAAAAAAGGAGATCTCTATAAATGAAAGAGTTCTCTACGATTTCTCTAAGCACAGACTCTATCACACACATTGACTCTAAAGGATCTTCTCTCAAGGGATTCCTAAAACTCTAAGACCCAGTTTGGATACACAAGACAGATGAGATGATCATACAGTAGTTTTCCTTATCCAAATTTAAAAACATCTACTTAAATAAATAGTAACAAATTGTGAAAACTGATAGTGAATAGTACATAAACATTACGTAAACAGTAATAAACAATTTTTTTTACATCTCACTATTCAAACACATATTTTTTTACAAACTATTTCATCTCATCTTAAATAAAAAGTTTTACTACTATTCAAAATATCTCATTTCATCTTGACTAAAAAATTTTATTATTATTCAAAACATCTCATCTCATATGAACTGTGTATTCAAATAAGACTTAAATTCTTCTATTATATTAAAAGATATATAAGACTGTAAGAGATTGCAAATCGCCCATTATAGTAGATTTTTCCTTTACACAATCCGTGAACTTAGGTATTACGTTGAACAACATAAATCTCTATGCTCCTCTTTATTTATTTTTATTTGCTTATTTGTTATTTATTTCTTAGATGAACAGCAAAAATAACTTATCAAAGTCCGAATTATCATTGTGAGCCAGGGATGACTCTTTCCTCCCTTCCAGCCTATTAGATGATTTTTTACGTTAACACATACAATCATTTTTAAAACCTTTTTATACAATTATGTTTTAAATTAAGGACATTTTTATAAAATAACTTATAAAAATAATATCATTTTACATAAATATCCTTATTTTAAAACATGGTTGTATAAGAGTGATCGTACGTACGTTAATATTAAAATATTTTGGTACGTGTGTGTATATATATGTATATATATATATGTTGCTAATTCCAATTTCAAAATCTTGTCTAATTAATAATTAATTTGTAGTAAGTGTAATTAATAAAATTTTGTGGTAAGTATATACGTTGCTAATTCCGTTTCAAAACCTTGTCTACTTAGTAATTAACTTGAAGTAAGTGTAATTGGGTTAGAATCAATTAGGCTTAGGTCTGGTCCGACAAGATGCAAGACCCGGAAGTTTGCTAATCAAGATCTCCATGGAGTAGCTAGTGCCACAAAACCCTGCCATAAAAGTCTTACGAGGCTTTGTATTTGGATGTTGATGTGATTTGAGATATTTTTGTACGTTAAACTATACTTAGCATCCAATTAAATGCACACAAAATATATGCTCATTCGAATACTCAAGCAACATCCAAGAGCACACAAGTATGCCCATTTAAAGTGATCTAAAGGGGATTAGGATGTTTTCATCACTTGATGGGACACACTAGCAATTTTTTTTTTTAGGGCTTTGCTACATACAGTCGCCAGATGCAGTCGGCGTGCAGTCGACTGTACGAAATGAATATATTTTTTTTTATATTCAGGGAAACCTACATGAATTATAAAAAGTTATAAAAATAATTTTTTTTTATGTAGGTCCCGTATTAATTTTTTTTTTACAGTCGACTGCATGCCGACTGCATCTGCCTACTGTAAAAAGTATTTCTCTTTTTTTTTTTTTATCACCATAACAACAAACTAATTAATGATGAGACTTACTATTTTTTTAATTTTTCATATCCCAACTAACTTCATACAATCAAACTATAACACACCTCAAGGATTAAAATAAGATAAGATTGATTTGCTCTATTCGAATGAAGCACCTACAAGAAAATGAGAGAGAGATAGAAAATCTATATCTGTTGCCCAGATGATTAACACAAGAGGGGTAGTGAATTGAGTTGTATTTAAAAAAATAACAATTATAAATTAAATATACAATATAAAATACAAACAAAATACAAAACAACAATAAATATAAAGAGTAAGGGTAAGAGAGAAGCAAATTCAGTATGTTAATGAGGTTCGGCCTCACTGCCTACGTCCTCGCCTCAAGCTACCCCTTGAGGATCTCAAATTCACTATTCAACTTCTTTCAGGTGGAGATAGAAACTTATTACACCTTTGAACAATACCACTACAAAAGATTCATGTAGAACACCCTCTACACTTACAATCACCTTATACATGGTGATTCAACTATTCTCTATGTAGAACACTTTCTACATGCACAAGAGTTATACACACCCTTTTACTGATACAAAAGCTGATTGTGGGTAGGTTATCAGAAAACATTCCTCAATGAGTTAAATAAGAACAATACAACTCAAACTATATCTCTCTCAAAATGAACAAGGATTAAAGCTCAATGCTTAGAGAAAAGAGAATGAAAGTTTTGAATGAATGTTGTATGATGTGGATGTTGTAAATGTGAAACTCTCAAATGATCTATTTATAAGCATATAAGACTTCATATTCAAATTTAAAAAGATTCACATGTCAAAGACAATATCATTTACTTTTTCAAAAAATTCAAATAAAAGGGTCTTCTTTTTCAATTGTCAAAGATAACATCATTCATTTTTCAAATACTTCAAATCTAATCTTTTACTTTTGGCATATGACAAAATGAGCACACTTTACTTTTTAAAAATTCAAACATAATCTTTTACGTTTTGCATATGACAGAAGAAGCACACTTTACTTTTCAAAAAATTCAAACCTAATCTTTTTACTTTTTGCATATGACTAAAGGAGTACACTTTACTTTTCAAAATTTTCAAACAAAAACACCTACCTTTTGCATAAGTAAAAAAAAGTATCAATCATTTTTGAAAATATTCAAATAAAACATGCATATGTGAAAGATGACAATCAATCATCTTTAATATTTTCAAAGTTCAAACCTTTAATCAAGGCATACACATGTGAAAGATGACAATCAATCATCTTTCAAAATTTTCAAATTTAATTTTCAAAAAATTCATGCACGTGTGGAAAATGTATTTTAATACTTTGTGATAAAATATTAATTTTGAGCCTTAATCCTAATTTCAAATTTTTAAGAGATTTACAACATTACTTTATGACTTTCATGTGAACTTGTTCCCTTCTTGTTTATGCTTGTTTCCTTGATGTCATTGACTCCATTGTGTAGACAACTTGAGCTTGAGATTCCTTTATTCTTTGAATTCATTTGTCATCATCAAAATTTATGTGTAGATATATAATTACACAAAATTTAAAACCTTGGATTCAACAATATCATTCCAGATTAATTTTCCTAGAGCCCTATCTCCTTAAATATAGTTTGCAGGCTTCAACAAACATGGTTGACCCCATATGGGCCTAGACTAAAAGCACACTAAAATAACTATTGAAATGAGAACTACACTTAAGGCCTAAGCCCAGTACCCCACTACCACTAAAATTCAATTAAAACAACAAGAGCCACATGAGTAATGAAAATAACTATCTTAGCATAAGATGGCCCATAGCCCCACAAACATACAGACTTCCAACTCAGTGGTTGAGGCCTTGTACCACTTCTTGGACTGTGACAAACGCTTTCCATTCAAAGCACATTGCCCATAAGGTGCGGGTATACTTCCAAAGTAGACCTTAAGAAGCTGTTGAACCCTTGGAGTCCTAGAGCTTTTGCCAACAATCAAAATTTCATCAATTTGGTTCTTCTCCAACCTAGCATCATCCTTAGTCTTCTTGATAAGTCCCATGATGGTCTTTCTATAAGCAAATTCCTCACCTCTAATATGAGTGTCGCCATTAGGGACAAAAAATCCAAAAACACCATTTTCAATTGTCAAGAAACTGACATCAAAGGTCCCCACCCCCACCACCAAGGTAAAAAACAAATACTTTCCTTGTCTTAGCTACCATACCATGTTTCACAAAAACCCCATCATTAAGGAGTACTCAAGCAACAAGATCAGTAGGTATTTGTAAATAATTATCTTTAACCACAGTATCCTTCCAAAGCCCAATGGCCACCACATATTTCCTAATATAGCCAAAGTACTTATTCAAAGTATTTTCCTAGTATGACTGATCGGTGTCTTGAGTTGGAACAGTAATATCATCAATTAATAAAATATTGGGCAAGCTTGTCAAATTTGAGGCATATATAAGTGAAGTAGGGGCAAACGCCTGAATGAATGCAAGTTGTACCAACCACTCTTTTGACAAATATGAACCCTTGTATCCATACTTCTTGTAAATCTCCACAAACTTGTCTTCAAATCACTTACCACCAGGCCATTTCACTTGTTGGTTGATAAACATTGGATTCTTAATCTTTGGATATATTCCAACAACTCTGGGAGCATCTAGCGCAATTGAAATCTAATTTTCAAAAGTTATAATGGTAAATTGTCCATTATATTGTTGATCTCGAAAAGGATACCTATTTCTCGCTTGCAGTGACTTCAATTCTTTTATTGTGAAATCAACAACAAAAAGGCCAATGGTGTTGGTCCTTTGGACTTCATGGGTCCTCATAAAAATGCCATCTTTGGAAGATAGTATATATGTTTCAATGAAGTCTGCACCCTCTTCAGTGGCTCTCATGTATGCTGGAGCAGTTTCTTCAGGAATCTCTCCATTTGAACCTCGATGTGCTATGTTGTATTGAGATAGTATATATGTTTCAATGAAATCTGCACACTCTTCAGTGGCTCTCATGTATGCTGGAGCAGTTTCTTCAAGAATCTCTCCATTTGAACCTCGATGTGCTATGTTGTATGGACGAGAGTTTATAATGGCTTTCTAGTGCCCTCAGCTACTTTACTAGGGAGTGGATAGAGGGGTCTTGTAGTGCACCCGACAATGAGCAATAGAAATAGCAATGGGGAAAAGCCCAAAACTTCTCGTGCAGTTACTCTCTTTAATAAACCCTTTGCACAGTCGAAGATACTAGGCCATGGAATAGATGAGAAGTTAAGATGACCATGCAAGAAACCGACACCACAAAGTGAAGTTTCATTGTCCCCAATCTTATATTTAAATAGATATCCAATATCAATTGAGCCTTTAATGGCATCAATAACCACCTGACCGACCCTGGCACCATCAACATCATCATAGCTATCCCCAGTTTCTTTATTTTTCCTTGTGCCATTGATTACAAGAGTTATAGATTTATTATTTCCCAGCACCAGATCTTTATTCTTTCGTGAACGACCTCCTTTCTATCCATGATAACCAAATGCACCCCTAAGTGACCTTTCATCGAGCAATTGAAGTGCAAGGTAAAGCACAAAGAGATGATTGGCATCATGCAAAAGGCTCATGACAATATCGGATTCTCCATACATGCACTTTGGGAAACCTCTCATAATTTTCCATAAATACAAACTCCAATCCAAATTTGCATTATAGAAATGCTGCAGCAACAATGAGTGCACCCTTTTATTGCTCTTGTCATTAATGACAAGTCGTAGCCTCCCATGTCCCTCTTTTTCTTCTATTAATATAGTAGGTTGCCAACCTCTAGTAGCAACATCAACCAAGTTAAAACCACAAAGCCCTTGGACAATGACAAGGTAGGATCGTGATTGTGTGTCTCTAGTCCCAAGTTGCCCAAATTCATGAGTAACCCAAACCAACAAGAACCCATCCTCTTGGCGAGCCAGAGTATGGAAGCACCAAACACCTAATACTCTTCTACTCTGAATTCTCAAAACCACACAACTGTTATTTGAAATTTCCACGAATAGTTGAGGTGCAATCTCTGCCCATTTTGAGATGGTGAAGTGGTATGAGGGAAGGTGCCCTTCCATAGATCTGTAACGCCCTCGTGACTCGGGATTGAAGGAAATGCTTGAGAGTAGATCTTTCATTTGCTTGTCCTTGTCATCCAGAAGGTCATCATCAACCCCTATCGAGCATTTGGTTTGGAGGGACTGGAGATGATGTCATTTGGCTATAATTTGGGTTGGTTCAAATATCAGAAGAGGCATATGGAGGACTAGGAGACCAAAGTTTCTAAGGTTAGGCGTCAGAGGTTCGATTGAGGTTCTAAATGGGTGGAGTTGGTTTTGGTGGATGTTTGGACATAAGGTTCTCAAGGGTGTTGGGGAAATAGAGGGTAAATGCACTTCAAACATTGGAAGATTTAATTTTTCTACTATGTCGGTCTTCCATGGAGGATGCTATATAAGACGTGGCCATTTGTTTAGATTCCCTTTCATGAATCAATTTTTCTCAACAACAATCAATTCCTTGGTGAGATCCGTCCTAGTTGCTGAAAGAAAAAGGAAGGGAGGACAATCTGAGAGTGGAAAGAAACTCCCTAACTTTTTCGCTTCATTTTCGTTTGCATTAGTAACTCTGGTAGATGGTGTAAAAATCGTCTCACCTTAATTGATTCTCGGATAATATTTTCAATTTCTATAGAAATTTCCTCCAAGGTTGCATCAATGGCTACGTTGGTTTCAATTTTTTTTTTATTATATTAGCAATTTTATCTCCAAATATTCTAGCTACTACAAAAGCTCTTTATAGCTTTGTTTCAATTGAAAAAGTAATTCCATGATTAATTCCATGATCGATAACACGGAGATCAGTGTCTCTGATTCCATTTTGTAACACACCTTAGGGATTAAAATAAGATAACATTGATTTGCTCTCTTCGAGGAGAGCTCATCCAAGAAAATGAGGGAAAGACAAAAAAAATTCTATGTCATTCCAGATTAATTTTTATAAAGCCCTAGCTCCTAACATATAACCTGCAAACTTCAACAATGTTGACCCTATATGGGCCTAGGCTAAAAGCACACTAAAATAACCATTGAAATGAGAACTACACTAAGGGCCCAAGTCCCTTACCCCACTACTTGTTCTTGCATTGTGATACAAACACATTTTAATGGGACCTACACTTACAAATAAATTTAGATGATCTGAGATACTCTTAGCATCCAAACGAATACTTATGAATTTAATAAAAACCTAATATGTCTGAAACATTTTTTCATTAATAAGGCATGCAAAAGTTCTCTTGATCCAAGCCTTGAGCGAAAACAATATATACACAAATTGAGCCTGTTATTTTTTTACTTCTAATTATTAATAACACCAAATCATCTTTTTTATTTTTCACTTTGAAAACAAATATTTATCATGTCCTAATTATTCAAAGTGTTGGACTCTATATGTTGGGGACGTGTCTCACTTCCAATCTTTCACTGTGCAGCCGATCTTTGCTGATGAAACTTGAGGGGGCTCTTCCTGCAAACAGTCTGATGCTTAAGTCAGTCAAGATGTTATTGTACTCAAGTTATCCTTAATTACGAAAAATTACCTGTATATATAGGCTCGTTTGCTGTACATATCTCATTTTGAATTTATTGGAACGGATCACCACTTAGGCTTTTCAATAATTGAATCACTTCCTGCTATTTTTATCCTTCCGTTAAAGGTGGTGCCATGCATGTCCTTCTTCAAACTCTTCCTGACTATCTCTCTATGACCTCTAGGCCATCCTCTGGGCTTCTTGATTTTTATTGTACCATGGGCCTTCTTATACGTTCCAGGGCCCTTCGGTTAGGATGGTCCCTACAGTTACCCAGGATTAGCTTTGGCCTAAGAACGAACTGTCTCGATTCGAGCCAGTTCACGACGCGACAGAGGCTCCATTCTGAGCCACTGTTTCTTTTCTTTGGGAAGAGGCCGCCATATTGATTTGATTAGAAAATCATGGAAAACGTCTTCCGTGCCAGGGTATTCCCAACCTTGACCGGAGATAAAAAAAAAGAAGTTGGAGGTCCACGCCTTAACATTGAAGTGGTGAGTCTCAAACCGGGCCAATGCTTGCCCATTGTCTTTCTTGTGAAAGCTAAGATTGTTGCCTTTGGAAGCTTTTCTCAAGTTATAGAACGCCAAAAATTCCCCGTCCAATCAAGTCAGGATAAGGGTCCCTAAGAGGATTTAAAACCATAAGGAATACAATACAGCTGCAAAGGTACGCCCTCAGTGCAAAAGGGTATAATTGAGCAGGTGCAATGTTGAGAAGGTCCAAAATGTCGTAGAGAAGGCGACAGAAGGGTAGCATCAACCCATTTCACAGAAGGGAAACAGAAATAGACACCCTACTAGCAAAACCCTCATCGTCACAACATCTGGATTCAGGAACTCCCAAAATAACGGTTTCAGGAATACGAAAGTCTTCTCGAATCTTGGTGAAATGTTTCTCTTGGATGGCTAAACGCCATCGGTATCCAATGAAGACTGTGCCCTCAGGGACCTCGAAAGGGTTTTTAGAAACCTCGCCTTCATTGTAGGAAGACATTAAAATCGATAGGAAGATGATAGCAAGAAAGATCAAGATAAGCGAAAAACAAAGATAGGAATGGAAGGGCAGAGAGTGTAACAGGGAAATGAAAGAAAGACAGCAAAAAAGGGAAGTATTTGAAGGATAGCAAAATGTGAAGCCCCAATGGACAGAAAAAATTAAGGCAACTCTACATTGTAGAAGAATACTAACCAATGCAAGAAAGCTATCTATCTTCTCTGCCACAACAGTAGCAAATGATAGGGAGTCCTCAATTCTTTAAAAATAATAATAATAAAATCTTTTTGGGGGAAAATGAAATAGAATCAAGTGACAAGAAAAGTCGCGGGCTTGAAGGCACCAAATCATGGGTGATTTGGGCACGTGTCCGTGTCAACTTATTTTCCAAGCACCCAGGCCTATGCGATCACACCCAGCACTCTCGTGATGACAAGTTTGATCAAAAGTGAATTTCGTCTGCTAGAAGGCGAATAGAATTGGCGGGGTAATTGGATGAATCATCCCAACTGAAGAGCCCTAGAACGTATAAGAAGGCCCATGGTACAATAAAAATCAAGAAGCCTAGAGGATGGCCCAGAGGTCATAGAGAGATAGTCAGGAAGAGTTTGAAGAAGGATATGCATGGCACCACCTATAACGGAAGGATAAAAACAGCAGGAAGTGATGCGATTATTCAAAATCCTAAGTGGTAATCCATTCTGATAAATCCTGAATGAGATATGTACAGTAAACGAGCATATATATATATATATATAAATAATCTTTGGTAATTAAGGATAACTTGAGTACAATAACCTCTTGACTGACTTAAGCATCGTAGTGTTTGCAGGAAGAGTCCCCTCAAGTTTCATCAGCGAAGATCGGCCGCAAAGTAGAAGATTGGAAGTGAGACACGTCCCCAACACTATATATTTTAATAGGGTACATATTTTTATAGGCAATTTTCCTTATTCTAATAGAAGTAGGAAAATAATTAAATAAAAATTACGAATTAACTAGACCTCTGCAAATCATACTCTAATTAGAAAATATAAATCAATATTTAATCAATTAGAAATATTAACTGTAAAGGGACATAAATTACCTTTGCTGCATGCATCAATTCTTCCCCATTTTGAGAAAACTCAACCTCAAGTTTTGAAATATTAAACATTGGGTATTAACGACATGAGTGATAGCTCTAGTGATCTCTAGTACCGTCATTAATTAGTGAGATTTAAAAGACAACTCTTGTTCGCTGTGATGAGTTTTGACTACACATTAACATCAGCTTGTACCGTCACCAAAGAAATTTATGATAAGCTTCTTAGCAATCAAAGCTTTCTTTCTTTGATTTTTTTTTTTTTAATAATCAAGCAGGCTTAATATTGATCGAATAATAATATAAAGTACTTATTGTCTCATGGATGATCTTTTTCACTGTCAATATACATAATACATCTATAAAGATTATCTAAAGGTATACAACCAAAATTTAAGTTGGTTGCTTCCCATTGTGCCACTGAGTGCGCACATTGATTTTGAGATTGATAAATTTTGTTAATGCTCCAATATTCTCGAGGGTGTAGATTTTGGTGGATATCATTGACGATTAGGATTAATTGCAATATTGGTGGTGTCCTTTTTTCAATGGCTTTATAACAAGTTGAGAATCTCCTTCCAAAATGGATGGATTTCTTTGAATATATTTTGCCCATTGTGATGCTAGAAGAGCATTAGAGGCTTCGACTATGACTGGATTTGGGGATTGAATTTCTTAGGTCCATATTTCTAGGATCTTACCTCTAGAGCTACGACATATTGTTACATATGGTAGCTAGTTTTATCTTGGATTGACTTTTAATATTTCCTCCCATGCTTGCTTATAAGCTTGGTAAAGACTTTTCCAACCGGACTTTTGTAATCCTTTAAAAAAGGACAAGGATCTGTTTGATTATGGACAATTTTATTTCGCTGTCTACAAATAGAATCCAGCATTACCATTACAAAAATTTGCAAGGGATGTTTCTCTGAAGCATTCAATCCCAAAATTGGCTCAGGATTGATTATCATTAAAATCCAATCTAACATGGAGTTAATCGGTAGCGATGCAAGGCTCAAAGGCCAACTAGTTTGACTCCATAGTATTAAAGTTAATGGACATTTTATGGAGAGATGGATCATTGTTTCTTCTTCTTCATTACATGACGGAAAATTTTCTAATAGAAAGTTTAGAATAAGATTGCTTAGTCTTGCTCTGGTGACAAGTATATTACATATGACTTACCAAAGTAGTAATTTATGATGATCATGAATTTTAACTTCTAATATTTTTTGAATAATGAGCTTGGAAAACTTTGCAATGGTATACCAAAGTTTTTTGCCACTATATGGTAGGCAGTTTTCACGGAAAATTTTCCATTGTGGTTTAGAGTCCAAATCAGCAAATCATGTCTTTGGCTATTTGGAGGAATGGGATTTTTTTGGATTTCTGTAATAAGATATTGTTCAAATAGTGTTTGCATTTTCGGAGTATTCCATGAATGAGGATTTTGTATAATTAAATCAGAGACCTTCGAGAGGAGATGTACCACATTCATTTGGTGGTGGAGAGGCATTGGAGTGAAGTTTTCCATTGTGGGGATCTAAGGCTCTAACCACACATTGATTGATAATCTATTAAAGATTTGATAGTATTTACATTTCGAAAGTAGCTCTCTTGTCTTGAGAATTCCCTTCCAAATCCATTAATTTGATGATTTTGATTTAACATTATAAAAACTTGTGTCTTTGAGGTATTTTGCTGAGATGAGCGTATGCCGAATGCTTGAATTATGTTGACTCATTTAACATCTTGTTTTTGCTAACAAAGCTAAATTCTTATCTTCCATTACTCTTAGGTTAAGTAGTCCACCATAATTTTTAGGTTGACATATAGACTAACATGACTTCTAGGTCAAGTTTTTTTTTTTTGGTTGTTGGAGAAGCCCCATTAGAAATTTTTAAAGTTGGTATTCAAAGATCTACAAACTGATTTTGGCAATAGAAATAATGACATTTAATATGAAGGAATAGTGCTTGCCATTATTCTGATTAGGATGGTTTGGCCTGCTTGTGAAAGAAACTTAGATTTCCAATCCTCTAGTTTTTTGCTGATTCTCTCCATTAATTCTTTATAATTCTTTTTTTTTTCTTTTTTTGCTCTGATGAATGATGTTAGAAGTTCTAGATATTTCATCTTGGATGAGGATGTTTTGTATGGCATTATCTGATTGATTGCTGCTTTGATTGCGTGATTAGTATCCCTTGTGATGAATATTGATTAAATGTTGTGATTTATTCTTTGTCCTAACCAATCTTGATATTTTTTGTCCTAACTAATCTTGATATTTTTCCAAACTTTCAGAAATTGTTTGAGCGTTCTTTTTATTTGCTTTTTGAAATATGACTAAAACATCTTTAAATAGTAAATGTGAAATTGGAGGGTTGTTTCTAATTAGTAGAATTCCTTCAAAATTACCTTGGATTTCTAATCTAGCTATTATTCTAGATATCAACTTCGCACTCAAGATAAAGAAGAAAGGTGAGATGGGTTCACTTTGTTTGAGTCCCCTTTGTGCATTGATAAGGATTGAGAAAGATGTTGTTATGACACATTCTTTAATCATATTAATCCAACCACTACTATATCCTAAAAGTTTCATCATAATGACCAGCAAATCTCACTCTATATAGTCAAAAGCTTTTTAAATATCAAGATTTATTGCCCTTAGTCATTTTCTCCCCAATTTGTTATTTAAGTCGTGGAACAATTCATAGGCAATAGTTGTGTTTTCTTTGATATTACGACCATGAACAAAAGCAATTTGGAGTGAGGAGATCATGCGGGGCAAAGTGATTTTGAGATGATTGGCCAAAATTTTGGTGAGGATTTTGTAAATGGCATTAGTCAGGCTAATTGGGTGGTAATGGTGGGGTAAACTTGGGTTAGGGATTTTTGGAATTAGAGCAATGTTTGTGTGATTCATTTGTTTCAAAAGTTTACCATTTTTGAAGAAATTTTGTACAGCCGCAATGACTTCTTTTTTTATGATAATCCAATAACTATAAAAAATAGCATTCATTCCATCTCACCCTAGTACTTTTGGGTTTGGAATTTGTTTTAAAGTGGCAAATATTTCATCTTCATTTGGCATGACACTAAGGTAGGCATTCTCTTGATCAGTGACTTGCTTTTAAAAAATATTTTTGAGTAGTCCTGGAAATGATGGAGTTGAGGATGTGTATATGGATCGAGAATAATTAATGAAAGAAGATTCAGTAATATATTGGTCCATCGTCTAATTACTTGTGCTTAGTTTGATGGAGTTGATCGCTTTACTACACCTCCTGATAGATGTTGAGAGATGATAAAACTTGTTCCCATAGGATGTTGGCCATGAGATTCTGGATTATTGGTGCCATAGGATTTCTTCATGCTTTAATTGTTCCTAGAGATTGTATTGAAGCTGTTTCTCTCTTGCTTGGTTCTGGAAAGATGGGGAGCTACTCTATACTTCAAGAAGTTCATTTTCAATTTGTTGAATATTGACTTGAATTTTTCCGAAATGGACTATATTCTAGAGTTTGAGAGCTTCTTTTGTAGCCTTGATCTTTCTGCAAGTATGTAGGCTGGGTTCAAAAATACTGTCTGCTCCTTGCTTCTCGGATTATTATCTGACTAAGTGGTTCATAAGTCCAGAATTCTTCAAATTTGAATGAGTAAGCCCGTTGTTAATGGATTGTTGTGTTTAAAAGCAACTGATGGTGGTCTAATGCTGAGAAGTCAGATGTTGCAATGTGGCATCAATAAATAAAAATCTCCATTACTGGTTGGCTATCCTATGATCTAGTCTCTCTTATAACTGCACAGTCCTATCTATTATTAGTCCATGTGAATGAAGGGTCTATGAAACCTATGTCAATTAGACCTTGAGTTTTCATAAAAGATTTCCAATAGAGGAGGATGTAACTGGACACCCACCAAAATTTTCAGATTGGTTTAATAGATCATTGAAGTCATCTATACAGCAACATGGATATGGGAATGCTCGAAATATTGAATCCAAATATTTTCTAAAACTTTCTTTGAAGTGCCATTGAGTTGGAGCATTGAGCAAGAGCATATACATATGTAACTAACCAAGGATCATAAGGAGGATCATAATTTAAAAAAAAAAAAAAAATGAAGTAGAAGAAGAAGAAGAAAAGATTGCATTTATATTAATATTAATAGGTTCTACATCTATACCCAGATGCCACAAAAGCAAAAGGCCTCCTTTTCTCCCTGAGCCTAGAATATTTTACAAAATGGTGAAAACCAAGACTATTGACAATAGATATAGTGTATTCTATAGGCACCATGGTTTCTGATAAAAAGATGATGTCCAGGTTATATTTTCTAATATTGACCCTTAAATTTCTAATTACTTTCAGTTAGACGAATCCCTTACAATTCCATATCATTGTTTTCATGTAACTGGTGGAGGCAGTTTAGAGTTCGCCACTTCAGCTATTTTGGATCTTCCAAAAACTATGGATGCCTATGCCTTGTGATAAGGCTTTGACCAAGCTTGCTCTATGGATTTTTTTAATTTTCCCTGGTGAACCTAATTGCATCTCAAGTAACATAACTACTAGTATTAATTCCTTTGTGATAAGAATAAGATAATCTTTTATTGATGTATTGATTGTGCTTGTGGACTGAGTGGTTTGTGGCTTCTTTTTCAAGGGTTGAGATTCTTCTGGAGTAGAGGTAGTGCACAACCTTTTAACAATGCGTTTAGATTTGGGTGGAGCTGAGTGCACTTCTTTAATGGATTCTTTTGGATTTTTTAAAATTAAGCCATAATAGGATAAGCCTTGATTGTTGGGCTTAGAGGGCTAGATAGACTTAGGTTGCATGGCTTGGGGTAGGGGATTTGGTGAGCTTGCTTGTTTAAAGAAGATTCTTGAAAAATAAGCTGTGAAAAGAGAGAGTTGGGCTTACTATTTTGGGCCGAAATCTACTAAGTTTTGAATTGGATTTGTTGCACTTGATTACCAAGCACTATTGTGTGCAGTTGCTTCCATCGGGCTTGCCATACGGGTTTCTTTCGTATAGAGGATTAGAGGTAACTAGTTAGAGAGAGGAAAGAGTAATTAGCCCCCATTGATGTGAAATTTGAGCATGGCTTGACTAATGAGAGAGTTTATTGTGAAGAAATTTCCTGCTCTAATCAGGTTTGTATTATTTATTAGAAGCTGAGAAATTTATTTTTCAAGAGTAGATATTGTGGAACTGTAGATCGTTGTCACGTATTGCCGGGAATTCCATCAGAATTGATTATAGCTAGGACATACCCGATTGCTGGTATGGAAGTGGATTTTTTACTCCAATTCCAAGATTTTCTTTTCAGTTTCAGCAAGTGTAGGCCATTGAGTTCATCACTTGACTAGTTTTGATTGTTGGGTCTTGGTTGTTTCTGCATGTTTTTTCCATGATTTCTTGAATATTTTTAACAAGTTTTTCTTTGCCTTTTGCAGACTAGGTCGGATCTTGTGGTTGTAGATTTTGTGTAATTGTTTTGATGTGTGGAGGCTACTGTAGTCCATCCACATGGCTTGTGAAGTGTTGAGTTGCATTTGAGTTTTGCTAAGAAAGAGTTGGGTTGGAACTGTCTGCACGTAGCAATGGACCAAAGGGAAGAGTTTTAAGAAAGGTATAGAAAATCTGAGAATTGACTAATCTCTCCACATGCATAGCAGAAATCAGACAACCTTTCATATTTGAATGATACCTGTATGTCTTTGTGAAAAGCTCTAAGAAGAATGAAACCTTGTTTTAGAGGGTGTGTGATGTCAATTTCAACCTTGATTCTAATATATTTTCTGCATGCTATTGTGTGTCTTCTTCTACCTCAAATACATTTTCCAATGCTTTCCCAATATTTGTAGTATGTTATGGGGCATGTGGTTGATTGGGAGACCCTATATTTGCACACAAAATCTTCTATGATTCAAGTGTATTTCTTGTAGTGTTGAGTCTTGGGGCCAAGGTTTGAGGATGAGTAGATGACCTTTGAAGTTTCGTGGAGCTTGACTTAGGACTTTGTATTTGTCATGAGGAGACTAGAAAGCGAAAAAGAACATATTAACTTCCAGATCTTCTATTAGAAACTTTTTTATAAAGTTCCATGCTTCTTTGATGCTTGCATATATTCAAAATTTGTTCAGTGGATGAGCAGCTACTAAGCATTTGACCACTGCAAGACCCAAGGTTTTTTGTGCTGTTTCAATTGCAGGCTCTAGATTGAGGTCCAACAATGAGAGCGCTTTTATTTGTGAAATCAGTGAATTAATTTCCATTCGGTTGGAATCCCTTGTTGAGTTATGTGTTAGGGTTTGTTTTAGAAGGATAAGAGTTACTCCATGAAGGAGTGGGAAGACTCTAGAGAGAAAGTGGGACTTTTGTCAGACCAACAATCAAAGCTTTTAGTATTGAGAGAACCTATTTTTTTTTTTGTAATTATGAGTTAAAGAATCTGAAATCATATATCATATTCAATGATGAAGTTAAAGGTCGGGACGGAAGAAACACAACACCTAGGCATTATTTAATAAATACTAAAGTGTAAACCATATTTCTCCCCTTCATAAAATAGTAAAATAAATTTTTTAATACAAAGTTACAAATAAAAGTTCAAAAATTTGAAAATAGCTTAGTTTTGTGTATTTTTCTCATTAGTAGATAGCTTTATCACATCTAGTCTAGGTTAATTCATGCATATTATATATTGTTTTAGAATAATGTTCTTTTCTTAAGTTTGTGCTTAAAATGAGTCTTAATGCATAAATATATTTTTTTGTAGGGTTTGAGAGTAATTTTGATCAAGAAAAAGAGAGAAATCATAGAAGGTATTTACAAGAAATCGAAGTTCGAAATGCACTAGGAGACCGCTTGGACATACTTTAGTTTTTCGATTATAACTTTATACTCACATATCCAATTAATGCGATTCTTGATAGGTTGGAAAGATATTTTAAAGAGCTACAGCTTTGACATCAATAAGGATTTCTAAATTCTAACTCATGAAGCACGTATGAGGCTACCAACATAAGTCCTAAAAGTTAGGCGATTTTTTTTTTTTTTTTTTGCGGGAATCATGAAAACGTTAGGATTTCCTTTCTACCTTATATAAGCATATCATTAGCATGAAATTTAGAGGAGAGAGACCAGGAAATACCCTAGTTTATTCTTTTATATTCTTTTACTTATGGATTGCTAAACACCTTGCTAAGGTGTAGGGTAAAGTCCAACCATCTTTTGGTATGTTCTTAATAATCTGTTTATGGTTTTTGTGTTTAAGTTTTGATATTTTCGTATTGATTAACCATTCTAGAAAAGAGATTTATTCTGTATAATTTTTTGATTTATCGTAGAATCCGGGCACTTTGAATGCTTAGAATCCCTGCACATAAATTCTCTAGATCTGTTTTGCCTTCTTTGAAAAGTAATATGTGCTTTAATTGCTAAAACATCCGATGATCTTTGTATGAAGTTTATATGAGTTATAAAATAGATTGTTCAAACTATCATTAGATGCGTTGTGTGTGAATCCTGAAGCCTTAGTGTTTTAAGATATTGATATTTTTCTCCGTAGTGTTGACCTTTGTTTTTCAGCAACTCAATCAACTCTTGATAATTTTTCCTTTTAAGTTTTCTTGTCCTATTTTATTTTCTACCTTTGAATTGCAATTCTACACCCTTTCCTGTGGATTCGATCTCGGCTTGACCAAGTTATTACTTTGCGACAATCCTACACTTGGGAGCATTATTAAAGTCGTAGCAAAAATCTCTCTTCTATCTTTACAAAGTTTATTCCTTAAAATTCAAAATTAATAGCTGTTATGTCTCAAAATTTTTTTAAAAAAATACTAAAGCTTCTTTCCTATCTTAAAAGGAAAAAAAAAAAAATCTTTAGTTAACGAAAGTTTAAAATTAGGAAAATATTTTAGCTACAAAGAGATTACACAAAAGTAAACTCATAAACTGATGTAGCTTGATGTAATATGTCAAATTATAAAATTACTTTTATTATAAAATGAATCTAATAAATTTCATGAAGTTATATCAATTTGTGGGCTTATTTTGCATAATCCTTTTGTGTCTGTAGTAGTTTTCTTAAAAATAACCCCCTAATTGTAACATATATGAAACACTTATAGATCCCTTCAAAACAATAATAAAAATATGCATAGAGATTTTTTCTAATGTAAAACTCAAATATTTATTTTGAATATTTAATAAAACCTAGAAGTTTGATTTTAAAGTCTTTAAAATTCAAAAGCTGTATTTAAAAAAAAAAAAACCAAAAAATTAGATTTATCACTATTAGTTTCTTTTCATTTTTTTTTTTTGAAAATATAGGAAACCAGAATATAATTAATCAGAAGCATTACAAGCTGTTTTTATCAGGCCATATAGCTTGAGAGACAACTTTTGTATATATATATATTGGAAATAAACTTCATTTCATTCAAATGAAACTGAAGTTATAGTTTTGACTGATAAATATAACGAAAACTCAGATTACAAGCCAAACTATTCATCTGTTTGGGACTCCCATGCACACAAATTTCTTTGTGACGGATATCGTCTTAACTTCTATAAACTCTCATATGACATGACCTTTTGAGATGCGAGACTCTGTATCAATAGAGGTGTTCATCTC
Source organism: Carya illinoinensis (assembly GCF_018687715.1). Lineage (NCBI taxonomy): Eukaryota > Viridiplantae > Streptophyta > Magnoliopsida > Fagales > Juglandaceae > Carya > Carya illinoinensis. Next base: position 38,050,194 of record NC_056761.1, read on the forward strand.
AGTCCGTTTGAGCATACACCAACCTCCATCCTCCAAAGAAGGAGAGGAAAACACCAACTCACATCCTCACAAGGAGGAGCGGGACAACCAACCCCCATCCTCTTAAGGGGTAGCGGGATAACCATCCTCCATTCTCCAAAAGAGGAGGGGGTTTTCCTGCTATAGACCACAAGTCCAATAACTTATTTCTTATTATTTTAAACTAAACTCAAATAACAACATACAACAAAACGGAAATCTATAGAAAATATCAAAATATTTGAAATACACCAAAATAGAAATTGGAAAAACACAGAAAATTGAAAAAACACTAGCAAGGAGACTAAAGTGGCACATGAAGGACACATCCATGCTCGGAGTATGCAGGACCGTTGATCCTGAAGCTCCTGGACTTGCTGACCCCAGAAACGCTGCTCGTGGTGGCAACAGAGCCCTATGTGTGGTTGCGAGTGGAGACCATGCATGCACTTTGAGCTGAGCATGTGGCTCATGAGCCGCTCCTTTTGGTGAACCCTTTGATAGTCTGAAAGATCGGTGGCTTAGAAACCTCGTGGTGGGGCGCATGATGGCCACTGGCCATTGGAAAACATCAAACGCCACTTCTCCATGCTTAGACTAGAAAAATAAAAACAAAGCCCAGACACATTGACTGCAGGAAGGGAGGAGGGAGGGAGGAAGGAGTTGAAGCTCCCACCCTCCTCTGAGGTGGTTTTCAGCTTGGACTTCTAGAGAGAAGGTAGAGCTTCTCTCTCTAGAATATTAGTGCTGGCTCTCATCTTGAAAGACAATTAATGGAACTTCATCCCACCACATTTTAATACTTTCTACATTCCAAGTATAGCATGCTAATCAATGTGCAGGCTCATTTCCTAATCTATTGACATGTTGAACTTTACATTCTCTAAAGAGTTGTATTACTCGTTTCATTTCTTTCAATAGATTCCCTAGCATTGAGAATTAGTCTTCTGCAGCTTGTAGTTCTCTCACCATCAATAGGCAGTCACTTTGAAGGGTTATATTTAAGATACCCATATTAACACATAATTGTAGGCCTTTAAACAATGCTAGTTGTTCAATAGATTCTGGATCAGCAACCTTTATTTCTACTTTGCTTACCACCATCACCATGTCTCCTTCTCATTTCTAAGAATAACCCCAACACCTTTGTTAACGTCATGTTTCACACACATTTAGGCCAGGTTCTCAGCAATTTTGATTTTCAATCTTTGGCTTGTGAACATAGAAAAACTACCAAGAGATGGAGGCCTTGGTAAAGGCCAGGGAGTCATCGATGCTAAAGTCAGTATTGCCTTAGTATTTTGTGTGAGTAAATAGAGAGTCCATAGAGAGTTCTTTGTATCTGAGGATTGTCTTTTATATTAGGTTTCTACAGGTTAACTGCCCATACTTTGTGTCAGGAGGAGGTGTTCCCTCACCAGTTCTTAGGTCAGATTCCATTAATGTGGGGTGGCTTCTAGGCTAGTGCCAGTAAAGCAATGTGGGTTGATGTCACTTCTATCCTACGGGTGCACGTCGTCAGACTCCTCTTCTTTGGCCTATTAGTAGATCAATGGCTCCTCACGTTTTTCATCCAACTACCTTTACATTCCTATTTGGGGCTAGGCATAGTATATGGATGTTGGCGTGAGGTGTCCCTTCTTTTCTTGTGTTTTGGGTACCTTCTGGCACGATTATGGCCATGGGTCGAGCTCTAATGGGCCAAGGGGTTGCCCAGTTAGGCTGAGGGGCCGCCTATCTAGGCCGAGCTCCCTGTGTTTGGGCTTACCTTCTAGGCTTTTGGCCTGGCAGAAAAATCCCCTTACAACCTTCTTTATGCTAATCGAAGAACATTGCACCATCTATATTTAGCTTTAGGTAACCTTTAAGGGGTAGTTTTTAGCAGCAAATGGTCTTTTGACTGTGTGCTTGGAATAACTGTCAAATCTTAGTGAATTTTTTGCATAGATAAAGCATGTTCAATCACCTATCTAGGATTAACACAAATTTTTTCATTCACATTTTATTTCTTTGAAACCAAATCCCCCAAGCTGTTACAAAAAAAAAAAAAAAAGAAGAAGAAAAAGCTAGGCTTTTCATATTGAGTAATGCTAGAAATAGTCACTTTTGCGTATTCCCTATGCACTCTACTGATATGATTGGAGGGATTAATTTTTTTTAATACACAACCAATCATATCACTGGAGTACACAAAAAAGTCCACAAAAGTGACTGCACATAGAATTTTTGTTTCATATTACCCTACTCCTTCACACTCAATGCTATATCTATAATATTCAAAAGATTGTCAATTCCTTGCAAAGAAGGGAAATATTTGTTTGAGGATTCTCGGATAGTGTGGCAGTAAAATAGTGCATGTGGAGTGTCTTCCATTCTCTGCCAGCAAAGTTGCATTTGTCCTCAATTTCAACCTGTTTTCTCTTAAGATTATACCAAGTGGGTAGTCCCTCTCTACAAGGTCTCCAAGAAAAAGCCATGACTTTGGTAGGAATTTTTAGTTTCCAAAAAGTTTTCCAAAGAGCTTGTTGTCTGGTAGCATGTGAACTCTCTCTTGGGTTACATTTCAGCTTATCTTTGAAAAATCTATAAGCACTTTTCACACTGAAACTACCACTTCTTTCTTGAGTCTACATCCACTTAACCTCCTGTTCATTGGGGCATATGATGATCTTCATAATATTTGCAACAACATTTGGATCGAATAGAGTTCTAATCTTGTCAATATTCCACCATTGAGTATTGTTGTCTATTAGGCAGTCGATAGTATCCTCACATGACTCAACCTCCACATTACTATATTCCTGCCTTAAAGCTTAATGACCTGGAATTCAATAGTCCCTTCAAAGTTTCACACATTTCCCATTACCTATTCTCCATCTACATCCTTGGATTAGCTTATTCTTAGTTTTCCAAATTCCTCTCCATTCATATGAAGGATTACGGCCCAAAATGGAGTCAAAGAAGCTCACTTTTGAAAAATACTTTGCTTTATAGATTTTATGCTGCATAATACATTCCTCTTGTAAATTCTCCATCCCTATTTCGCCAAGAGAGTTACATTAAATATTCGCAAGTCCTTTAAGCCCAAGTCCCCTCTAAATTTAGATTAGCACATTTTATCCTAGCTAATCCAGTGTATCCTTCTCACTTGTTCTTTTTTTTTTTTTTTGCACCACCAAAATATTTCCATCATGCTCTCTAGTTCATAATATAGGTTACCAGATAATTTAAAACAAGTCATAGCATATGTAAGGATGGACAGAGCCACAACTTTTATAAACACTTCTCTACCTCATCGGGATAACAACTGCTCCTTCTAACTTTGAAATTTTTGCCAAATCCTTTACTTGATCTCTATGAAGGCACGCGATTTGGATCTACCCACCACTAGGGATAAGCCCAAATACTTCTAATATTGTTGTATATTATGGACACCCTACATGGACATAATCTCCTCTTGTACCCCAGTTGACACATTCCTACTAAATACCATAGATGTTTTCTCTCTATTTATTTTCTGCCATGTTGCCATCTCATATTTATTTAGCAGTAACTGGGTATCAGTATTAGCTTTGCAAAAAAAAAAAAAAAGACACTATCATCTACAAAAAGCATATGATTAATTCGAGGGGCTCCTCTACAGATCTTGATGCCAGAAACAGTGTGATTAATTTCATCTACCTTTTTGTTCACCATTAACCAAAATGGAGAAAGAAACTATTCTCACACACTACATTACCAATTTGATTAGTTTGACATCAAAACCTAGTTTATGCATAAGAATTTCCAAGAAATCCCAGTATACTCTATCATAAGCTTTATTCATATTCAATTTCAGAGACATAACATTTCTTCCCGACTATTTTTTGTCTCAAATAATGAACAAGTTCATAAGCAACAAGCACATTATCAGTGATAAGTCTCCCAAGCCAAAAAGCACTCCACGAGTCTAAGATAATACAGGGAAGCACTTGTTCCAATCTATTAGCAATGACTTTAGATATGAGTTTATAGGTCCCATTGTAAAGACTTATTGGTAAAAAGTCAGCTACTTTCATATGGGATTTCTTCTTTGGTATTAGAGTAATAAAGTATAATTAAGAGACCTTGGAAACTCACCAGTATTCAAGCTTTGAAGGATTAATTAAGAGGCCTTGGAAACTCACCAGTATTCAAGCTTTGAAGGATTACAACAGTAACTGATTTTCCAATAAGGAGCCAGTACCTTTGGAAGAATATTGGGGCTCATGCCATTAGGTTTAGGGGCTTTTGTAAGATGCATTTGTTGTAGAGCAATTCGCACCTTATCATTAGTATATGCCTTTGTTAATTCCTCATTCATAATAGTAGTAACTATCCTTAACAGATCTTCCAAGAATTCCATACAAACTCTCTGATCAAACATTTTAAATAGAGATTGGAAATAATCCAATACTAGATTATCTCTGTGCTCACTTTCTTGCCATTCTCCACAATCATTTTGTAACTTCTATATGGTATTTTTTCTTCTTCTATGTGAAGCTTTTGTGTGAAAAAACTTTGAATTCTGATCCCCCTCCTGCAACCATAAGGCCTTAAACCTCTATCTACACATTATTTACTCTCTCTAGCCTTATTTGGACTTCCTTTCGTGCATAGGCATTCCTAGAAATATCAACACAATTTGGATCTTTCTCCTGCACATTTTTAAGTTTCAACTTTGCCTTTTGCAATTGGGTTTGAACATTTTCAAAGTTGTTTCGATTCCAAGAGTCTAATCTCTAACTTCATCTTGAGATCATATCCATCACTTCCTTCATATTACTTCTGGTATAGCCACTTTCCAAGACTCTTCAATAATTTTTGCACATTCCTCTTCACCTACCCACATGACTTCAAATCTAAACAGTTTATTACCTTTTTTTTTTTGTGTGTGTGTAAAACCTCGATCAGAGTTCAAACATAAAGGTTAATGGTCTGAGTATGCAGCTACTCCATGAGTGACAATTGCTTTTGGGAATTTCTAGCACCATTGGGAATTCGCCAAAAACCTATCCAATCTCTCACTTATGCAAGAGTTTCCTTCTCTTATATTGCACCACATATACTTGGGGCCTCTAAACCTCAGATCCCTTAATGCACAGTTATTTAGCATTGTTATAAATTCATGCATCTGTCGTTCTAGTCTGTCCCTCCATTCCCACTTCTCATAGTAGTCTAATATATCTTTGAAGTCTCCAAAAACTAGCCAAGCCTTCTCCCCAACTCTACATAAAGATCTTATTAAATTCTATGTATCAACTCTACATTTAGTGTATGGATGCCTATAAACCCCCGTGAGATACCATTTTTCTATACTAGAATTATCACCTTAATAATTGCATGAATATGGAGTTTTGAGTAGCTAAGCTCTGATAAATTAACTTTTTTCTTCCACAGCAACGCAATAACCTCAGTTCTCCCATTTCAATCTATTGCTAAACAATTCATAAAACCCAAATGATGCTTACAATTTTCCATTGCTCAAGCCTTCAGTTTTGTTTCTGGTAGGAACAAGATGCCAGGACCTTCCTTCTTGCCAAGTCTCGAAGAGTTCGAATTCTCCTTGGATTTCAAAGCCCATGAGAATTCTAGTTTAAGGTTTTCATTGGTCTTGGTGGGGTTAGGGACCAAGCTCCACCGATATTTTGGTTTGTATAACAACCTTCTTTTGATGAGTCATCCTCTATGTTGAGCTACATTTGGAACTTCTCCCCTATTATTCATCCTCTGGAGCTGCTCTTTTCCTCATGACATTTGCAAGAGATTCATGGACTTCTTCATGGACTTTGGTTAAAACACTCTTGGACTTCCTTTTTTAGCATTTGTCCCCTCTAGAGCTAATGTTGTGAATCAAGTTTACTATTGGGCTCTTCTTAATGTACACCTCTTGTTAGTCAGGGCCTGCTTGTTGAAAGCCCATACCCAAAAAAACCTCTTCTTTTTGAGTGATTTGTATTGACTAGTCTTCCTCCTTCACACTTGAGTTTTATCTCCACCCCACCCTTTTCGGCTCTCAACCTCCATGATATATGTTCCTGATTTGTTGCTTCCATCTTCATTCCTGCAAGTATCTCTAGCAGATTTCTCAAATCTTGCAAATTACATTACTCATTCCATATTGTAAGCCACCCACAATTTTCACCAAATTAGAGCTATTAACAGATGCCTTCCTATTTCTGCCGATATTGTCTCATTCCTATTATTGTTCACTGGAGCATCCATCGGAGCTATGGAACGATTATGGTCTTGCTTTTGTGTTTGTCTTTCCCAACCTTGTCCTCCATTACCCTAAGCATGCATCCATTTCCCATACAGAAATCCTTCTGTCTCATAGGTAATCTTTCTTGACTGCCATTGCTCGCATTTCTAATAACCAAGGCCTCTTCTTCCGTAGCAATAGCAGGAATTTGACCGATGTTCATAAGTAAATCGCACCCAACATGAGTTAGTAAAACCAATCTAACTTTCCCAACATGCCCTAGTTCAACAAAACCCCATTTCAGTAAAACCCTAGTTCAACAAAATAATAACTTTCCCAACATACCCTTCAATCTTTCTATTATGAAATGTGCGGCAATTGCTGATGAATTGTATGGAATAATCAAAAGAAGAAAAATTAGAAATTGACAAAAAAATTTAACGTGGTTCGGCGATGTGCCTACATCCACAAGGAGCGAGCGGTGTGAATTCACTATCAATCAATTATGGTTACATAATGTGTATTTATACTAACCCTAGCTATACAGATGTGTATTTATACGTAATGTATATTTATACTAACCCTAGTGTCACTCTGCTACACTACCCTTCAGCATCTGCCTACTTTCAGTGTATGAGCCATATACTTCAACACTTTCTCATAACAAACCCAATTATTCTAAACTAATAAAATAAATCTTTTAACTCATAGGTAATCTTTTTTCTTCTTAGAAGGGGTCAAAATATAAATTCGAACGTGCATGTATTCTCCCCACGCCATCTCTCCCTTATTAATATCGACTTCCTTCACATTTCCAATTGCATTACCAATAAGATTTCCAATAATAAGATTTCCAATATGCTCATTATTGGCAATGAGAGATAAATCATAGATACAAACCCAAAAAAGAGCTTCGGTAAAAGAATATGGTGGACTTATAGCTTCCCATTGACTTCTTTTATCATCACATTATGGTTTTACGTACATAAACTAGTTATTTAAGATGAAAATGACTATTTATGGTGAGAATAAATTTATTTTTATAGGAAACAGTCATTTATATATATATATATATATATATATATAAATTGACGACAAATAAAGTGTTTTCTTATAATGTATGATTTATGATATTATATCAATGGCCAAAATGTTAAATAATTAATAAATAAACCTCATTCATTTTTCCTTAGTTTGATCGATTGGGAAATGCTACACATCATCCCACACCACACACTTTATATATTAAAATAATATTTTTTATTTTTTATTTTTTTTATTTCATTTTATTCTTATTAAACTAATTAAATTATACTATTTATCATCTACACATTATATATTTATTATAGAAAAAAAAAATTAAAATAAGTGTGATATGTGAAGTGTGAGGATGATAAGAAAAATTTTCCTGATCGATTTCCTATATATGCCAAAAAAAAAAAAAAAAAAAAGCACACACGCACACACTTTGCACGCGAGACATTGGTAAGTGGCAGGACATGAGAAAGTTAGGCCCAGCTATGCTGTATTCTTATATAAAGGCTTTATCGATCTGGGACAACCCAGACTCTGGGACCCCTGCCATATGTATTTGTCTGTGTCTCACATTGCATGCATGCTCTACCTCATCCCGGCCACCTGACAACCCGTATGCTCCCCCCCAAACCGCGCGTTCTGGAGAAATTAGCATGCAATTTTGAATGCATATCAAATTATTATTATTTAAGGCTCCATTTTTTTAACCCAGTTTGATATATTATATATATATATATATATATATATATATATATATCTCTCTCTCTCTCATAAAATGATTGAAGTAGTTGTAGAATATGATTTTGAAAAGAAGCGATAAAATCCAAGAGTACTTCTGAGCCACCCCCAACAGTATTTGGATTTGGAACATCTAAAGTTCGCCCTCTAATAAATTGAAAAGTTTCTTCTATTATGAATATGATCATCTAGCTATCGAGTTTCCTTTATAAACATGCCGATCATGACAAATATTGCATATTAATTAAGTATATATCTCATCAATGCATAAATGGTAAGAAAAATAAATATTTATAACAAGTTATTTATAATAAAATAAATTAATATTTTAATAATCAATAATTTATCATAGTACCTGCAGGCGGCTGCCCTCCCTTGTTCTCTTGCATTCAGTACTGAATTGAATGATGAATCATGACAATAAATGTTTGTGGCTGGCGTAAATTATTTGATTGTCCTAGTACTTTATCAGAGACATAATAGAAATGATTGATAGTTTTGATTTATACCTTTTGATTTGTATAGCAATCGTAGACGTGAAATAAAGGCAAAATTCTAATTAGCAGTAATTGTTTTGGCTGACATGCACGTGCTACAAATTGGCAAGGTGATGAAAATGTGAAATCATTTTCAGATATTTAAATTAAATATATATATATTTAATTATTTATATTATATATACTTAATCGAATTATAATAAAATACAGAAGAAATGGAGGATGGAGTACGGTTCTTCATTTAATTTCCTCGTCACAATGATCTGAGCAGATAGGATTTCCTGTTTCTCTTTAGTCTTCACCAATCAGCTTCAATGACATTGTCTTATTTTCACATGCTCCATCATCCAACAGCTCACCCTATTTTGTTTACATACGGCTGATCTCTGCATGTTGCCAAGCTTCACCATTTTCAACAATATTTCTATGGCCACAGCTCCAGTACTCATATCACCTTTCAATATGGCCCCTGAAAATTCTGGAAAGGATAAGGAGCTTCTCTTCTCCGGTGACCCCAAGTTCGCTCTCCATGGTGAGATAATGATGCTCATATTCGTGCTGCTTTTCGCATTGTTTCTTGTCTTTATTGCCTTGTTTCTGTATGCAAAGCGCCGGCCTCGTGATCACCCCAAGCTAAAGCTCGGCCAGCCGGAGACAGCTTAAAGATTAATTGGGCAGTTTTCCCGGCCCAAGTTGGTCGATCTGAGTGAACATCATCGTGGAGAGATCTAGATCATGCCACTGCAGCTGGGTATACCTTTTATATATGTTTATGGCCGGTTTTTATCTACCACTTTAATTTCCATTTTGGGGTTGTGGGTTCTTAATTTATTAGATCTAAACTTAAAGCACATAGCTTGGTGGCTATATATCTTTCAATATTTGTTATTATTACCATTTGTGTTATCCATATGTTGGACGGAGTTACACATGTATGGCCATGTGCCAAAAGCTGAAACCCAACCCAGATTTATCATGTGGTTGAGGTTCTTTAGCAATCGATTGACCATTATTGAAAATTGATTTACTGCTGCAGCTAGCGGTTAAGAGTAACAGAAATTTGAATCTTCTCACGTTATTGAGTTGAAAAATTCTACATGATCGTCATCATCCTCACATCACACCCTATACATAATTTCTTATTTTTTAATTTTTTTTTATCTTATTAAAAGTGTAGTGTATGGATAATGAATATGAAAAATCAATTAGTTTATGAAAAATAAAATAAATAATAAATAAAAATAAGTGTGGTATACATGTAGTGTGTGAAGATGATAAGTAATAAAACTCGATTGGATTTTTAATTATGTGTTTTGTTGCATGAAAATCGATGTGTTAATGCATTACTTGTCGTTGAATCTATTATAATTTGAAAACAAAATTAAAACACTAATAATTTATTAATAACGGAACTTATGTGGAAGGCTTACAGAATCCACAACAGCGGTACGTTCGATTTGTTACAAATAATACTCTATTTCTTTTATAATTATCCCTTTCATAATTTCATAATAATTGATTCGAGATTAGGGTAATATATATATATTTTTTAACTAAACCCAATTATACTATAAATAGTAGTTTGATTGCATTGTGATGTAAAATTCAATTTCTAATAATAAAGATGTAATCTGAAAATTCTCTTTCAATCTTGTGGAATCCTATTGTCTTGTTAAATTTTGTTTTATACAGTCACTTTTGCGTAATTTTTGTACATTCAATTAATGTGAATGGTCAAAATAATTATTTTATATTAAAAAAGTGATGCAGTTAATTACAATAGTGAAATACATAAAAAATACGTAAAAGTGAATGCATATAAAATTTTTATTATAATAAATCTTTTATGAAACCAGAAGTAGTACCTAACTTTAGGCTTGATGATAACTAGTTGTATGAAATAATTTTTGTGGCTTACTTCCTCCTCCAATATCGCCTCCTAATTTATGGAACCCTCACCATCGTTCACCCATATTTGGTCTGGATTTCAAGTCTTTCAAGCATTGAATCACTCTTGAATATATTAATCTCAAGCTCATTCATTGAGTTCTTTGCGTGGTTGGAAGATCACAAATTATTTTCTAGCCTTTTGTTATAATTGGTTCTTGACCAAGGCCCATACTCGACCTACTGTTGGCCCATTAATATTTGAGCCATGGTTGGCCATTTATGGTTAAGCTTGTTTATGGCTCATTATTTTCAATTGAAAAGTTTCAAACTTCTCCACCTTAATTTGGAATAAAATATGAGTATTGTTATTATAAGCTCTTTACATTATACATTATGTACATGGAATAATTTGATTTGTAAACTTTAAATTTTAAAATGTATTTTTCAAATCAAATTATGATATCAATTTTAAAATTCTCTCATTCTCTGCCTACTATTTTTTTTTCTTTTTAATTTTCACTGCCTTATTATTATGGAAAATTGAACTTACCACACCATTATGTCACCAATATCAAACTATGATTAAATGTTGGAAAGTGTCACATTTTATAATGTCGGATGAAATTAGGATAGCAATGCAGTATATATGTAGCATTAATACTCTATCGTTAATTCTCTCATCGGCAACGCATTAAGTAATAAGTAATTGTTAATTAATACAATCGAAATACAGAAAAAAATATCATTCCAATTAAAATTGGTGTTTATATAAATAATTTTAATTACATAACATTAATATTGGGATCACAATATAGAAGTACCTTGTCATCCAGACTTAAGGAGTACTTAGTAATTTTTTGAGTAATATATATACCATTTTGCAACTGCTCTTTGACATATTAATTCCTCTCAACATGGAAAATCAAAAAGAGTCTTTTTTTTAAACCCTAGGGCTGTCACTCTCATTCTCAAACTCTCTCTCAAAAATCTTCCAAATCGCTGGAGGATCCTCCTCCTACTCCTTTCTTCTCCTTCGCTCATTTCTCCATTTCTCATTTCTCTTCCTTTCCCCCTCTCCTTCCCTGCTCTCTCCATCCCTCCTTCCCTCCTCCTCTCCCTCTCCTTCTCTCAGTTCTCTCATTTTCTTATTTTATTTTGTTTCCTTCAAGGTTAAAAAGACGGATCTACAGCTCTTCGGTACTTCTTGTGAGGCAGAGTAGCAAAAGATACTTCCTAGGCCAATCATTGGGAAGATAGTAGCAGATCATCGGATCACTTGATCAGATCATTCAAATCTGACTTTTATGGTTGATTTTGAAGTCTACCGAAGTAGATCTAAACTGTAATTCATCATTTTCACATTTTTTTTCTATTTTTATTGTTGTTTCCTTTTGTTTAGTTAAAAAAATATAAAAAGAGATTGTGTCTTGGATATTTTGTCATGCATAGAGGTTAAGTCATATCTTCTTATGAAGGGTGAGGTATAAAAAGAGATTTTGTCTATAGACAGCTATAGTAGTAATTAAGATCATACCAGTCACAAAGAAATTTGTGTACTGGTAGAGTTCTAAACGTAATAGTTGGCTTGTGATATGGAAATTTTCCTGTATGTATCCTATCATGAATGTAACTTTTCTTTGATGAATGAATAAAGTCAAATTCCCATAAAAAAATTAAAAAAAATAAATAAATCCTCTCAATATGTCATTTTTGTCCAAAGAGAAAGGAAATCCGTTAGTGATCTCCATTCTCCAATATCAATTGTGCTATTTCTTTCATTTCCATTGACTTTGTTCCCGCTTTGTATGAAGAGTACAATGGATAGAAACTCGGGATAAAAATTTCATTCAATGGTTAAAAGTACAATAGAGACTCATCAAAATGACCAAAGTTCATCAAACAAGAAACTCCTAGAGCATCTTCAATAGATTAGCCAAAGCTAAAGGACATTTTGACTATTCCATTCACATAAGTCTCCATATTGGAATAACTATTTTTTCTTTATATAAAAATAAAATAATTTAAAATAAATTTGACTTTGACTATTCCATTTACATCAAATTTTTACATTAGATTATTCATTTATTCATTATATAGTAATAAAATAATATTAACCTACAAAAATAGTTAAATTTTTTAATTATTAATTTATTTAATTTGATCATATTTTACCATTCTACTCTACGTACCTATTATGGACTAATTAGTAAACATCAAAAATAAGATAATAAAGCATATGATAATAAAACTTACGATAATAAAGCATGAAATAGACGAAGTGATCACCTGGTCATGTCTTTATAAATGAAAATAAGATGCATACGAAAAAAATCCACATGCAAGCACGACATGATGAAAAGCCATGGAAACTGTCTAGAGAAGAGAGAGAATGCCACAAAAGAAATAATAAAATAAAAATTTGATGGTGCTACAGTACTATATATACATGAAATTTGGTTTTAGTTTTAAAATTACTATACCTAAAAGTTACTGTAGCTACACTTTGCCTAATTTAATGTGGATAGTTTTGTTGTCCTAATAGCTAAAAAGTACATTTATTTTACATTTAGTTAATCTATTGAGGATGCTCTTAGTCCACAAAAATAAAACATGCCTATATAATATATAAATTAAGAATAAAAAGATCGTTCCAAACCTAGAAGCAGTTATTTATGTTCGAGAAATGTTTTTGCCAGAAAGAGATCTCATAATTATAAACTCACAAACTAATGTAACTTAATTTAGTATGTTTGATTATAAGACTAATTTTATTGTAAAATAGATTTAACTTAATAAAGTCATGTCAGTTTGCAAATCTACTTTTATAATATTTCTTTATGACGATAAGCCTTCTCTTCATGTTAAAGGACAAAAAAAAGTAAATTACTTATGAGCCTCCACAACTTATAATTGATCTAATGTATTACTATTTGAAGGCTTTTACACCACAAATCATCTATATGGTATAATTTGATTTGTAAGATTTAAATTTTAAAATTTATCTTTCTAATCAAATTATACTACGTACATGGTGTGTGGTGCATGTTATAAAGGTTTTCAAATAGAATTATTTGTGGATAAAATCATCCAAAGAAACACTATAAGATTTAGGAGGCGTTTTTATTAGTCTATTTTTTTATGCATCCAATACACCATAAAGTAAGTCTTATATGAAATAACTTTGAATTTTAAAATTCTATAATTATAATAAGTCATACGATAAGATTTTTTAAATTTGCAAGCGGTAAAACTTAACCAGTCATGTTGTAAATTTGTCCCGGTGGGAAGATGAAAATCTAATTAATTTGGAGAAAAACATGAGGGGACGGGAGATCAGAAAGACAGACCTCGAGAAAGTACGTACTGGTGTCTACTAATTTGAATAATTAATGAAGGTACGTACATACAATACAATCATGGAATGCATTGTTCTGGACAAGTACCTGATCTAGATCATCGATCTCACTTTAAGAATTGCCTCATTCATATAGTCAAATCCAGATCATGATCATCATGAGTACATGCCCTTCTTCTTTCTTGCTCCTTACCCGCATGATCTCGTCTTTCCTTCAAAATTTGAAGACTCGAGGATGACAGTGATGAGAACAAACAAAGGGAGAGTTCACTCTCAACTTTAGAGTCCCCCGAACTGATTCTCTGGTTCTCATGATCCTCATTCCAGCTTGGAGTTAGCCGAAGAGATAGATCCAAGTCGAGCTGCTCGCATTCCGAGGCCTTCCTTTTCAACGTATTCCACTCATGATCTTTTACATTGGTTGTTTTGCTGAAATCTGAAATGGGATTGTCATTACAAGAACTTGTATGTTCTTGTTGTACTTCCGCTTGCGGATGGGTTACGGGATTAAGATCACTACGAGTACTGGGTACTATTCTTGCTCGAGTCTGCAAGCTGGAGTCGTGTTTGTTAACTCCATCTCTCAATTCCTGGGTTCTCCTGCAGGCTGTTGGCTGTTTATAGAAAGTAGAATTCCCCGGACGGAAACTCATGCAGTCAGTCCAATAATTGCTATAGCTGCTACCAAAGATCCTCTCACCCACCTTTTCATAAAATCCAGCGGTGCTGGAAATATTATTCATGGAGCTAGGGCCCGCAGTAAAACCCAACAAGTTTTCATAAGCAGTACTCCATGATGAAGCATCTCCTAATCTGTCTTGGACAAAGAAGAATTTTATTATTAAGCTAACCCATTAAGGGAAAAAAATCAGAAATTTGTGGTCCGAAACAAATAATTAATTACTTAACTAATTTGTATAGAAATATGGTTAATTAATTCAAGTACCGGTAGTTGGAAATATGGCCTGGGTTATTTCCTTGAAACATGGGAAGCTGGCTAAGCTTGAAAATATTTCGATCTCCACTTTCCACATGATGCCTATGATCGGCTAATACTGTCATGGAAAGGAACGTAAATTTTCATCAAGATCAGTCGATAATGAAACCCTAACTTTTTTGTGTTGATTAGATGAAAAAAAAAAAAAAATTGAGAGTTTGGTGTACCTTGGTCCGGATCGTTCACCTTCTTGCTTCTAAACATCTAGTGAAAGAAACAAATTAAGAGCAAAAAGTCAAATTGCCAGTACGCTATAGATTACCAAAAGCTTATATATGGCTAGAATTGATAGTGGTAAATGATCATCCTTTCTCAAAAAGTCAAATTACCTGTAAATGGCTCTTGACATGTGCAATACTTAGTCCTTTGATGTTCATCATCTGAAGAACCATCTTTGGTGTTGCTCCTGCACCAAAAGATTCAATAATATATTATGCAAAGACCTCAAATTAATTAATTTACAGATGATTACTTGACTGGATAATGATAGAACTCACTCTCTTGTCCACCCAGTATTTCAACAGCATGAATGAAACGAAGGTGAAGATCAGGCGTCCACCGGAGCCTAGGCATCTTGGATCTAGCATAAGGCCGCACTGACGTCTTCTTCTCGCTCTCTTCGACAGTGCTGTTGCTTGAGCTTCCTCCATTAAGAGGCTCGCATTCATCATCGTTCTCTCCGCTCTCACAGCTTCCATCCTCAATTTGGTCAGAAGGCCGGCTTCTCTTCGAGCATTCAGAGCCACCGCTTTCCCCCATCGATCTCTAATGATGTTTCTTATTTCTTTGCTCCCTCTTGGTAAGGGATTTATGGCAGATGCGACAAGGCTAACACAGATGCTTTACGCTTACATACCAAGTATTATCTTCAAAAAAGATCAACTTTATCATCTATATACTCGCTTTTGTTTTTTCCTCCTAAATGCTGGGATTAGATCTTGGAAAGAAACTAGCATGTCTACCATGGAAATACGAACTAATTTGCCAGGCGAAAGATGAGCTAAAGTTCTCTCTCTCTCTCTCTCTCTCTCTCTCTCTCTCTCTCTCTCTCTCTCTCTCTCTCTCTCTCTCTCTCTCTCTCCCTGTGTGTGAAAACGAATTTAATTACATATTATATGAAGACTGATACATATGGGCAGCCGCAGGCATGCATGTATGTTGTGTATGATTGGATGTCGACATGATATATATAATGCAAGATATCTACCTCTACCCGGCTCATGTGACTTCAAATCTTTTATGTACCAACTTGAGTAGAAGAGCGAGCATCTCGGGTATAGACTAAACCCTGACCAGGACAAAGAAATTGTGGAACCAATCACCATATTAAATTACTAACACATTCATGATTTATAAACTAATCAGAGTATTCATCAAAAAATACATTGACTATGCGGACAAGATTAAGATGATAATATCTTCATTATAAACATTGTTAAACTAGTCACTGAACACCACCCCCGCCCCACTCCTCTCTCTTCCCCCTCTGATCCCTATGTGGTTGGATCGCCCTGATTTCCTTGTTAATTAATTTGCTCACAGAGACAACTGATAATGGTAATTAATGAGCTATTGCTATATATTTGGCAGATAAAATTTGGAGCAAAACACTAAGAAATTAAATATTCTAACTTAAGAGGTTTGAAGGCTTTAGTTTCTACTTTTACTCATTGAATGCCTGAGATCAATCCCCCAAATCTCTGTGCCCGGAGTAATAAATTAGACCTCCCTTCCGGCCTGAAAAAGGAAGATGGCTCCAAAATAAAATACTATAGCTAAGACTCGCACGACTCTGGCCTTCATAAGTGGTTATATATGTTCGTCTGTTGGAGACCAAGTTGGTGGGCAGGGGCCGGGGAGTACTAGTACTGGATAAGCGCTGAGTTACAAGCAGTAAATAAAAATCAAGGTTGGTTAAGGGTTGACGCGCGCATGTGTGACTGCGCGCGCGATCGATCGATGCTCTATATGATATATTTTATGATTCAGACCCAAACCTAAACAAAATCAAGTATTGAGATATACCTTTCTTACGTACGTAGGAAATCACTGGGTTTGTTCATCAAGGATTTTTCGAGACTTTTGCCTTTGCAAAACCATGTCACCTTCTTTGGTATTTTAATTCCCTTCTTTCTCTTTTTCTAATTTTCCTTTGTACTTTCTCTCATCATTTTCTTCAACCCTTTTCTTCAACCCATTGATCAAAGTAGTGCTAAATGTAATGCTAGATCTGGATTCTAGCCTGCCACGAGCAAGTATAAGAAAGTACGTAGAAAGTTAGAAATGGAATTTGAGCAAGAAGTTGGCGATGAGCTAGCTAGCTTAATAAATGAAAGCAATATCTCGATCGGTAATTTCCATCGATCCCTTGGGTCGTCGTAGTTCAGTGGTTCTAATTAAAGGTCCATGACACCCCAAAAGTCTTCTTCCCTCAGGAATATATATTAATTAATAATGAATTATCAAATTTATAAGCTTTGAAATAAATACAAGTCTTAACTTTAAGTTGCAACCTCGCAAAAGAAACTTTTTCATTCCTCCCACGTGCATGCATGAGAAGTTTCCTAGTCATGTCCATATATAAGCCGTGATAATTGGTTTAGGCTTTTTCCCTTTTAATCACGAAGTTCTTGAGAGGATAGTTAATTAATAGAGTCGACACTACAACGTCAATTTTGATTTCTAGATCAGGCTAGCAAGAAAATCAGATTTTTGTGATTAATTTCCTACAACTAAAAGATTATTTGTAATCAATTGTAGTTAAAAATAGTTATTTCACTGGAATTAACTGGTCGCAAATAAATAATTTTTTTATAGTGCAGTTCAAGTACTACTTTTTAAAAGATTTTTAACGTTAATATTTTATCTTGCACTTGTATCATATGTATGTGTTTAGAATTTTAGAAATGAAAAATCTAGTTGCAAGTACAATTACGTATTAATATCTACATCAATTTAATTTGATTAATTAAAAATAAATTTTATTGAAAACAATACTAATTTAAATTTTGAATATGAAATAATTAATATTAATATGTAAATTAGTGTACGGCTTTACTTATACATAAAAAGACTCTTTTTAAAAATATTTAACGATACACAGGACATGAATATGTAAAACCGGCCCACACGGGCCACCCTAATTTCTAGAGATCAATACATTTGCAAGCTTATTCATGTGTGATCAGTACTGCCTCGTGACTCTTAATTTGTTGATCACTAAGAAAATATTCAATATCGAGCAGGCAACATGCATCAAATGGACGACTCAGACCATCGAAATTAGACAGCAACGTCCTTAATTAATATTTCCCAATTAAAAACTGAGGTTGTTCTGAAAATATTCACTCCAACAGGCGCCTATCTTGCCTTGTGAGGTCAACGCCCAGTGCAGTAGTAATTCTGCTCCATTTTTCTTTAGAATTATATGTTTTTTTTTTTTTATCCTATTGTTTAACTGCATAAGAATACGTGCGCCTATTAATGCGGATCTTGCGCATTATTTCAGAATGAAGATGTCTGTCGTCTTCTACCAGTCCTTCTGTTTATCATAAACAATCCTTCCGAGCCGTGAATCATTGATCAACATGATCTATGCATGCATGCATGTATGAATACACGATAACATATATCATGCATATCAATGCTATGACATCTTCATCCCATGCATGTCATGCACCATATATAGATTAAAGTACGACCATTTCCGATCTCCAAGAAGCTTCACAACTAGTATATGTTCCAGTTTGCTTCTCGGAAGACAGAAGGTATTCTCATATATATTTTCTATTATATTGCATGCAAACAAACAGAGAATATGCCATGCAAATTTTATATGATAAAAAAACCAGAAGAAGACGCTTAAATTAGAGGCCTAGATCAGCTAATAGACAGAAATGCTTTCATGAAAGTCTATGCGCATGCATGCCGAGTTTTACCGACCATTTGAAAATATCCACAGCACCAGTAGTACTACTGGAAGGGCTGCAAATTTTGGAAGCATGAAACCAATCTGTTCTCCAAGATTTTTCTGATCATCTTCAACTTTGTAAAGAAAGAAACTAGTTTGTGCCCTAAATTAATTTCTATAAGCAAGTAATATTAGATACAGTCATGAATTGTATAAATAATATTGCACAACTGTAAATATTATTTTTTTTAATGGGAAAGAATTCATAAATTAGTAAGTAGGCTCACCTCATAGATATATAAAAATTATATATAAATATATATATATATATATATATATATATATATATATATATATATATAAAAGCAAACGACTGATGAACTATAAGCAGTTGTTTTTGTTACATGAGTTGTGGTGTATCATCGAAGATTAACGTACGTGAACCCGTGACCCAATTGTTAATTTCTTTTTGTTTTGGTTTTTATTTTCTGATCATCAATGAATATTATATAATCAAGGGACGTTTGCATTTTGTAATCCTATTTGGTGTTGATCAAACACTTGCAGTTGCATATTAATTATATGGTTCATCATTATCTCATATATATATATATATATATATATGTCAAGGCAGAATAATTTTCAACTGTTAACATTCTTGTCTCATTATTAGCTCATATGGACTTTCGATGTCTAGGTTTTGAGAAAACAAAAAAGAAAGCACATTCATCCAAGAAAAACAGCATGAAACTACATAATTTAAGGTCTTTTGCCTTCCTATTAAATTGTAGCACTTGCATATACAACGAATATCATACGCTTAACTATTTCGAAAAATACAACACGAATATATATATAACTTATCATATTATATCATGCCTAGTTATTAATGTGTCAGCAAATGCATGGTGTCATGCGGAATTTCCTCGCCTTTAATACTTTAATATTTGGACAGTGGTCACATCACGACGTATGCATGGTTGGTTAATTGCCAGAGTCGTATTAAATATATATATATATATATATATAAATATTTAATTCTCGTCAAAGGTGAAAACTGTCCCGTTTCGATACATGCATTTCCTAGCCTAATTAGATAATCATGTACGCGTCGCATCCATACCTAGTCTTCCTCGTGCCCTTTCATTCACATTCCAAAATTCTTCAAAAAATTCTTACAACTATATATTATTATAATTATTTACATTTATTATTTTGCAAAGTAAACATACATCTATTTTATGATATTCTTTTACGCTAGCTAGCATCTATCTTAAGGCACAACCATGCATGCTGATTAGTCACACTACAAGAAAAACGGATAATTGCAATTAATTTATAGCAACGAAGTTCACCTAGACAAGTTTTTTAATTTAGGTAAACTACCAATTAAATAATTACAATCAACTCGATCTTGTTCCATGGTCATAAGATCATGACCAAATTATAATATCATGAGTTATTTGGTATGTAGATCGAGCACATATGTATTCACATGACCACTTAATTAATTGATAAGATTTGATTTATAAGATTCAAATCTTAAATTTCTCTTCTAAATCAAATTATGGTTATCAACACCGATTTATAAATAGATTTTTGTTAACATTATTTACTACTATATATTTGAAAAAAATGGAAGATTTAGGGAAATTACTAAGATTACGTGTTCCATTTTGAAGATGTACAAGAGGACTAATTCTCATTTAACAATAGAGTTCAAATTGTCCATATGACATGATTTGATTTGGAATATAAAATTAAACTTTTTACAAATCATGTCATGTCAATAGTTTGAAAACATGTCCTCTACACCAGTTTGTAAATAACATTTTAGTACTACTGTATATATGTATATATATAAGGGTCTAAATTATTAAGTTTCAGGATAATTTAGTGATTTCAATGACATTTTATGAAGCTTGAATTTAGATACACCATTGTAACACCTCGCCTAAAAAGCTCCTAAGGCCTTGACCTTAGTAGTCTTAATCCTAGTTAATTAAGAATTAGGCTATTGGGAATAAGAACATTTTTGAATTTTTGAGTTGGCAAGAGGACCGTATACTTTGGGTTTAGTTAGAATTATTAAGGTTCTAGTGCAATATTGATTTTAAGGAAAATGAGATTTTTGGATCTTGACTGGTTTAGTAGTATTATTTCAAAAAAAAAAATTAGTATTTAATTAATTTTGAGAAAATGTTCTAAGAGGCCAATGTAAGAATGACAAGTACCATATGAGATTTTGCCACTTTATTAGGCCAAGTAATTTGGGTTAAATTTTTTATGGATTTAGGAAGGCCCAAGAGATTGATTTATGGGTCCGGCTACTATGCCGCCCCAAACATACCACTGGGCGTACCGCCAGCATTTTTTTTTTTTCATTTTTCATTTCACATTTTTTAATCACTTTCTTAATTATTAAGTAAAAAAAAAATACATCAATACATTTAAAATCACTTTCTTAATCACTAAGTAAAAAAAAAAAAAAATTTGCCCAGTGGTCAATCGGGGCGGGTCAACCCCAGGCGGCAAAGGGGCTTTTTCCTTGATTTATTAAGGATCCAAACTTTTTGGGTAAAAAGGCTTGGGAGAGACACTAAGGCCTTATGCCCAACTTGATGGATATAAGACTTTGGGTCCTACTTGATAGATATAAGATTTTAGAGCTCTAATTCACTAAGGATGTGATGGTCTAAAGATAAGATGTTAAAAAACCTTAGGCCCAATTTGAAAAATATAATATTTTAAGCCTTTCATGAATGATATTAGAAAATAGGCCCAATGAAAAGGACATAAGCCATTGGGCCTAACTTAGTAAGAATAAAGGATTTAGGCCCAACTTGAAAGACATAAGATTTTAGGCCTCACTTATTAGACATCGGACTATGGGCCTAATTTATTAGACCCAAGATATTAGGCCTAACTTAGTAAGCATAAGGCTATTGGGCCTAACTTAGTAACATTTAAGACTTTGGCCCAATGGAGGAAAGACCCAAATATTGAGACCAACCTAGTAGGCCTTTGAGGCCAAAGATAAGCCCCACAAATTTGGACATAACGTCCATATAATAACCCACTCCAAAGCCCACAACCAAGACTTGCACAATTGGCCCAACAAGTCCAACCCAAGAAGCTCAAAGCCTTATCTTTTATTTCATTCTTTCAATTGGAGCTCATATACACCATACCATGGGTTTCCTTTAAACCCAAGATAAACCACATGCTCCTAAGATTTGCTCCCAACCATAGTTAAGTTTTTAACTTGAGTTAAGAAGCACTACTCATCTCACACATGAATAGTAACCCACACCATGATTTTTGCATAGTTATCTTTAGATTATTTTTCTTCACATTTATGATTTGAAATCTTTGGATTTTATAATTGTTTTGAATCAATCTTAGATACCCTTGAAGATTAGAATTAACCCAACCCATGTCAATCGGAACCAAGACGTGACAATGCCAACACAAACCACCAATAGGCTCCTTTGAAGCAAACCACGTGCACTTCATCAAACCAGCCCCTAACCTAGGGCTGAGCACCGCCGCAACCAGAGTCGGTATCTGGGTCCTCCGACTCCGACTCCGACTTTGTCGGAGGCCGAGTCCGACCTCCGACTCCGGCTCCGAAGGCTATATGCTCCGCTCCTCTCCGGCTCCGGCTCCGACTTGTTGGAGCGGAGTTGGGACGGAGTCGGTGAGACCGTGGGAGGGCAGTGGGTACCGTGCGATGACCCGGATCTCCGACGGCGTGGGGACTCGGGGCGACGGCCGACTGGGCACCTGAAAACAGAGCTTCAAAAACACGGCCAGAAATCAAATCAACAACCAAAAGGTCCAAAACCATAACAGATAAAATCATAAAAGAGAAATCAAATATTCAAAACAACTAAAACAGATTTCAAAGTTTCAAACCCAAGAACGAAATCGAACGATTTCTGTTAGAGAGAGAGAGAGAGAGAGAGAGAGAGAGAGAGAGAGAGAGAGAGGCGACCGGAGAAGCCGTCGGAGGCTCAAGTCTCAACTGGACAAAGGGTCTCTAAAGTCTAAAACAAAGACTCTCAGTTTGGTCCCAGAGTGCCATGGTGATGAGCGGCTGGAGGAGTTGATTGGAGAGAAGAAACTGAAACAGTTTTCAGTGAAACGTGGACTGGGTCTTCACCTTTTAGTGGTGGTCTCGCAAGTCCAAAGCTTTGGAGGGGGAAGTCGGTGCTCCACTTTAATGGAGGCCATGCATCTCAAAAACTTCTCCACACTTCAAGCACAAACAAAAGGATGTCATCCACTTCGAGGTCCATATACGTAAAGTGACTATCCAGTTCCACCTCCACAAGTTTTTATTTTTTTAATCATATATAATATTCAATGAGTTGGGTTCAATCAATCTTACAGTGGTCGGCCTACTCCGACAGTGACATTGGGTTAGGTAAGGTCTCTGACTCTCTCTCTCCAGCTCCACTGATATTTTTTTGTAATTATTGCATGAGATGTTAGTCCAGAGCAAACCTACTCCAGTACCCTTTAGTCACGTAAATATTTTAATTATAAAAAAAAAAAAAATCGTAAGGATGCCAGCTAGCTGGCAGGGGATTTGGGGATTCGCGCTCGGGGAAATAAACTGCCAGACTTCATTTTTTAAAGTAAATGGCGCCAAAACAGAGTCCAACGACGCCGTTTGGACTCTGTTTTGGTATATTCAGTCCTTTTTTTTTTAACTATAAATCAAATATTAATTTTGTTTTAATAATTAACTATACTATATATAACTATATATATTATTGTATATAAGTATAACTATATATATTATATAAATATAGTTAATTAGTAAGTTAATATATAACTATATATATTATAGTATATAAGTATAACTATATATATATATTATATAAGTATAGTTAATTAGTAAGTTAATATATAACTATATATATTATTATATATAAGTATAACTATATATATATTATATAAGTATAGTTAATTAGTAAGTTAATATATAACTATATATATTATAGTATATAAGTATAACTATATATATATTATATAAGTATAGTTAATTAGTAAGTTAATATAGTATATATATTATATATACTATATAAGTTACTATATATACTATATATTATATAAGCCCTTAATATATATAGTATAATTATATATATAATCTATAATTATATATAATATAACTATATATTATATATTAACTTATAGTAAACTAGTAATGTAAATTGTAAAATATAAAACAAGCTATAGTAACTTATATAGTAACTATATAGTCTATATTAACTTATATTAAATTAGTAATATAAAATATAAAATAAGCTATAGTAACTTATATAGTAACTTGTAGTACATTAGTAATGTAAATTAACTAAATAAGATATAGTAACTTATATAGTAACTATATTATTATATAGTAACTTATAGTAAATTAGTAATGTCAATTAACTATATAAGGTATAGTAACTTATATAGTAACTATATTATTATATAGTAACTTATAGTAAATTAGTAATGTCAATTAACTATATAAGGTATAGTAACTTATATAGTAACTATATTATTATATAGTAACTTATAGTAAATTAGTAATGTCAATTAACTATATAAGGTATAGTTATATAAAACATATAAATATATATGATTAATACATAAAAAATACATATTATAGTAACTATATACTATATAAGCCCTTAATATATATAGTATATATATAACTATATATTATATATTGACTTATAGTAAACTAGTAATGTAAAATATAAAATAAGCTATAGTAACTTATATAGTAACAGTAACTTATATAGTCGGAGTGGAAGTCGGAGTCGGAGTCGGAGTGGAAGTCGGAGTCGGAGTCGGATGGGAAGTCGGAGTCGGTGTGTCGGAGTCGGATCGGAGCGGAGTCGGAGTCGGGACACCTCCACCTCCGACTCCGACTCCGACTCTGAATTCCAAGGGAAAAAAACTCCGACTCCGACTCCGATTCGTCGGAGTCGGAGCGGAGCCGGAGCGGAGTCGGAGCCGGAGTCGGATTTTCGGATTTCTGCTCAGCCCTACCCTAACCCACGCCATTTCCATCATATTTTTAGATATAATTGCACCATTCATACCTCACCACATCACTTAAGGACCAGACTTAGCATTGGGCAAAATGGCTCCAAGCAACCAAATCAAAATCCAACCATTACCTTAGGAAATATAGTTAGAACTAAACCAAATTGCCCTTAGTCTCTTCAAGAACTTTCTATACCTTCTTACCTCACTTACCCACGCCACCTCCCTTGTCTTTTTGTCCCTTGGAAGTGCTTCAAAACACTCAAGTCAAAGCTTACCCAATTACCTCCTCAAGGCAACCCAACTGATTGGCTCAAAGAAGGGCACTCACTTGAAATCACTTGGTTAAACCATCACCAATTTCGCCCCTTTCTTTTTCTGCCCAAGCATGATCACTTGGCAGCCACTCATATGTCTCTTCCTCACCTGAAAATGCCTTCAAATGATGGTCATAATACCCCCAAATCAAACCAAGAGAATGGGAAAAAATTATGACACTTTAGACCACTATTGAACTGAACCAAGTGATGTCACCCTTGGCATTTTGTATTCAAGCACTCCACCTCCCACCTCCATCACTCACATTCACTTCCTTGGAGCCAAAACCAACGTCCCCCTCCCCTCTGGAAGCTTATAAATACCTCCATCACTTCCTCATTTTTTCACACCTCTCATTCAAGCCTTCTCTTGAGTCTTGAGAGCATTTCTCCCCCTTAGTGAGCAATAGAGTGAAACCGAGCAAAGTTCTTGAGAGTTCTTGAATAAAGTTGTTTTGGAAGCTTTAAGGGCCACAATTTCTGTAAGTAATCTTACCCTATCTTTTGTTAAGTGTTATAATGACATGTTATATTTTAATTTATGGCATGGGAATGAGGTTTTGATTGATTTTAATTAAGGTTTAGCATACTAATGTCAAACCGGGTCAGATTTAATGTTTTGATGAAATAAATTACTTTGGATTACATTTTTAGCCATGGTATGACTTTATATGCTTTTATATGATTCACTAATGTTTTGGAATGAATTTTGAAGGTTTCATTTCAAGGTTGGAAGCATGTCATGATAGGATTTATTTCTATCTTGTGTTGATCATCGAGCATGCATCGGTTTTAATTAGTTTATGCTTAACTTACGAAATTTTGATTATTTTACCTAAGCTTAAATAATATGCATTTAGAGAATCCTTATGATTGGGATAAAAAATTTAAATTCATGATTTAACTAAGTTTTGAAACATCTTTGGGTTCAGAAAGCTAAAAACATCATGAATATGCTAAATGAAAAAAAAAAAAAAAAAAAAAAAAAAACCCATATTGATGTATGCCACGGGTTGATGAATTTTGGCATAGTTGTGATTTCATTTTTGAAAGCCTAAGGTCATATATGGACTTAGAACATATAAAATATGAGATTTGTGAAGTTTGGTGAATTTTGGGATAAAAAATGCAAACAGTGAAAATTTATGGCCTTAGTGGAATTTTGCCTAGTAAAGGGGCAATTTTGTAAATACTAATTTTTTGAACTCTTCGACTTTGAACATCTTCGTTAGAGGTTCAAATCCTAACTTAGCATAACTTTGATTACAGACGTTTCGATTCTCTAAACTCGAGAAGTTTGTAAGTTAGCTTTTGACTTACTTTTAGATAATTTATTTATGATTTTTATATAAGCGCCATATTTATTTTATAAATTTCATTTTGAGTATGAAACATCATATGATACATTAGATATTTGATTACTTGCTTACATGACATGTGAAATTTTCATCATTTTTAGCATATTGCATATAACTATCATTTACACATGAAAGCTTGCTATATATGCACATGTCATTAAATACATTTTTAAGTATAGTATAAAAATGAATTTTTTCATGATCCCAAAAGCTAGGATGAGGAATTATTCTAGTGGAACCTCTCTATCCACTCCTGAGTGAATAAAAATAGAGTGGTAACCCCTGCATTGAAAAATCATGCATATCTTATTTCTATGTAAGTTGGTTGTTTAACTTATTGAGATTTCAAGTAAATCTCACTTTTGTAAACCCACAATCATTTCCTTTCTAGAATGATAGAAATTATATCAAAACCAGTAGATAAAGAACAAGAAGGACCGTTGAATATAGATGGTTGAAGAGGAGTCAGACCTTGAGTGAAGACTAGATATAATTTTAATGCTCATAAACATTGACTCTTCATACTTCAGAGCGTATGAAAATGGTTGATCTAATCATGGAACTTGGATTAAGTATTTTGTATTAAAGAAATACTATCTTTAAGTCTGAACTTGTGATGATCATTAATGCTATTGAGATGTTTTAGTTCATTCTGGCATGAGTTATAACTAATCACTCTTATTCCCCCGCGATTATTACATACTACTAGTTGCATTTTAGGATATATTGTATATTAACTGTTATGAGCAGTGTATATAACATTGTGTTATATATCCCGACGTTTCAAGACTCCGTTACATCCCATGTAGGGAATTGGGGGCGTCACAACCACTTTACTAAATATTACATACCAATATTGCACTTAGGTTCAATTGTGTCAATTTGAATTCATTTCATACATAATTCATTCTTAAAATCTATTTAATTAAACAAGTAAAATCTTTAGAACTTAAATCCATTGATTTCATTTTTAAGTTCACATGCTACCATAAAAGTTATCACTTTAAATCATGTCATATGCATCGTATCAAATCGAATTCGATCAAGATGAATGATAGTCAATCCTAACTGATCTATCTAATTAAATAAATCAAATTATTCTAATCTAAGATGTTAATTGTGTTCTATATTAGACTCACAAATCCTACAATAAAAAAAAATACACGTTTATTAAAGTAAAAGAGAGATTAAAAAGGAGTACAGCAGCTCTTGTTTTCAATCAAATGAAAGGACAAGTATGAATGATACATGAGGCAAAAGCCACACCTAAGGTTGTTGGTTCTTCTTTATTCCACGTGCTTGGTGGGAAGGCTGGAGGGCACTCTTCGTGTCTGATATGTCCGGAAGATTAGGGATTGGAAATTAATTTGAAAGAGATAGAAATGAAAGGAATAATAAATAAATAATGGGATTGGGGGGTGGGGCTTGTGAGGGAGATCTTTGGACTATTGAAGGACATTGGCGTGAGAGACAGCCCGACTTTAGCGGCCTTCCTCTTCTACAGGAGTTGTTCCAAACATACGCAGAGAGACAGACGCAGACATCCTCAACCTTTTACCAAAGATAGAAATTTAGAAACGCACCTAATGCACGTACAGCGAGGGAAAAGGAAAAAAGAAATAAATACAGAGAGTGTGTTTTTATTCGTGTCTGTGTTTTGTGTGTGATAGAAAAAGCATATATACACAGATAAACAGCGGGAGAGAGAGAGAGAGAGAGAGAGAGAGAGAGTGGCCGTTGAAACGGTCACCTCCACCCTTCGTCTGGTTGGCGACCAACGTGATCAAGATCATTCCCCTTTCAACCCAATAGAAAATTCTACCCCTATACTTCCTAATTCTCTCCATTTTTTGGGGGAAAAGGAAAACAAGAAAAAACAAATCCCAGAAAATCTACCATTTTTTTTCCTTCAAACCCCATTCCCCAAGCGGCGGTGTTTGTCTTGTGTAGAAGGTAATTCATTCCTTTCCTTCTCTACCCATTTCCTCATTTGTCCTAATTTTACGATTTTTCTTTTGTTTTTTTGAGCTATAAAGCTATCTGGCTTTTCGGAGAGTTTTTGTATTCAAAGAGCTAGATTTATTGTTATACTACAGCACACATGCAGCACAATCTATTCACCACAATGCGTAGTTTGAAGATCATGGATGGGTGTAAAGGCACTCAGGTCTACGCTTTTAACCCATCCGGGCCTAACACTGGTGGTGGTGGCGGCGGTGGCGTGGGCGACAAGCTTTTAAACCACCTCCAGGATCATCTCAGGGTCAATTCGATTCGATCCAAATTGAATCGGGGTTTTCAAGCTCCTCCTAACACAGCCCCGAATGTTGTACCTGAGAATCTTCTACCGCACGGACTCCCCAAGACCGATCTCCTTGAGCCCCGGATTGAACCGTGCCTTAAATCTGTTGATTTCGCCGAAACCTTAGCTGATGTGTATCGCAGGATTGAGAATTGTTCTCAATTTGAGAAATATAAGGTGTATCTTGAACAATGTGTGATTTTCCGGGGGCTATCCGATCCCAAATTGTTCCGGCGGAGCCTTAGGTCCGCAAGACAGCATGCTGTTGATGTGCATATGAAAGTTGTCCTCGCCGCATGGTTGCGGTTTGAGAGGAGAGAGGATGAGCTTATTGGATATTCAGCAATGGATTGTTGTGGACGGAATCTTGAGTGTCCTAAGGCTAGTTTGGTATCCGGGTACGACCCTGAATCAATATATGATTCTTGTTCATGTTCTCGGACCCCTAGGGAGGAAGTTGATGATGAAATCTTAATGGGGCATGAGGAATGTTCGACTTCGGAGGAGGATGGTGATATGTCTTTTTGCATTGGGGATGAAGAAATTAGGTGTGTACGATACAATATTGCGATGCTTTCAAGACCGTTTAAAGCAATGTTGTATGGTGGCTTCAAGGAGTCACGATGGGAGAAAATAAACTTTTCGCAGAATGGGATTTCTGCAGAGGGAATGAGAGCAGTGGTGATATTTAGCAGGATAAAAAGAGTAGGTTCTTTTGATCCACATACCGTGTTGGAGCTACTCTCTTTGGCAAACAAGTTTTGTTGCGAGGAGATGAAGTCCGCTTGTGATGCTCATTTAGCATCTCTGATCTGTGACATGGAGGACGCAATGTTGCTAATTGAGTATGGGTTGGAGGAAACTGCATATCTTCTAGTGGCAGCTTGCTTGCAGGTGTTCTTGAGAGAGCTCCCAAGTTCCATCCACACTCCCAATGTGATGAGAATTTTTTGTAGTTCAGAGGCTAGGGAAAGATTGGCTATGGTTGGGCATGCTTCTTTTGCTTTGTACTATTTCTTGAGCCAGATTGCCTTGGATGAAGACATGAAATCAAACACTACAGTGATGCTGCTGGAGAGGTTGCAGGAGTGTGCAGTTGAAGGTTGGCAGAAGCAACTTGCATCTCACCAGTTGGGTGTTGTCATGCTTGAGAGGAAAGAATATAAAGATGCACAGAATTGGTTTGAAGCTGCAGTTGAGGTGGGCCATGTTTATTCATTAGTGGGCGTTGCAAGGGCCAAGTTTAAGCGTGGGCATAAGTATTCAGCATACAAGCAGATGAATTCTCTCATTTCAGATTATACCCCAGCTGGCTGGATGTATCAGGAGCGATCTATATATTGTTGTGGGAAGGAGAAGATGACAGATTTGAAAACTGCAACTGATTTGGATCCAACTCTCTCTTATCCATACAAGTACCGAGCTGTTTCGCTAGTGGAGGAGAACCAGCTTGGGGCAGCAATATCAGAAATTAATAAAATAATTGGATTCAAAGTTTCACCCGACTGCCTTGAACTGCGTGCATGGTTTTCCATTGTTCTAGAAGATTACGAAGGAGCTCTAAGAGATGTCCGGGCACTATTGACGTTGGACCCAAATTATATGATGTTTGATGGGAAAATGCATGGAGACTACTTAGTTGAGCTCCTCCGCCCTCATGTTCAGCAGTGGAGTCAGGCTGATTGTTGGATGCAATTGTATGATCGATGGTCCTCTGTTGATGATATTGGATCTCTAGCTGTTGTACACCATATGTTGGCAAATGACCCAGGGAAGAGTCTCCTACGCTTTCGTCAGTCTCTTCTTCTGTTACGGTATGAATTAAAACAATGATAATTTTTCAAAGCTCTGTGACTTTATTAATGAAAAGCCTCACTTATGGTGGCGGAAACCCTTGTTAGAGACGAATAAACTATTCCAAAACAATGGTAGATCGCTGCTTAACAGTGTTGTCAGTGTAGTAGTTTTTTCTAGCCACTGTCTTGCTTGAGCTCTGAGTAGTTAACTCATTTTATGATGTTTTGTTCGATCATTAACTTTGTGCCTTATTAATTCCATCCATTTGCTACGGAGCTCTACTTGCTGACAATAACGTCTTGCCATTCCCAGAGATTTTGGTTTCAAAATTGATTAAATAGGAGCTTTATCTGTCCCCACTGTTTGTTGATTGGGACTCTTAAGGCTTCTTCTAATCCTAGTTATATTATAGTTTGAGTCAATTTAATGAGCTTTATGCTACTGTATTCATTAAAGTGAATATGGTGTAACTGACATCATCACTGAAGTGAACTAGCCATCAAACTTATGACCATTAAGGGAAAATGATTTATTAGTATGTTCATAAATGAACAAGTATTTGCTGACAAAGAATTTTTTCTTTGATGGTTTGGTGAATGATTTTCGCATCAGAAGTCACCTTGATAAGCTTCTATAATTGATAAAAAAAATGATCCCAAGTTCTTGGCGTATTAGAACGTTTAGAATTGGTTTGGATCCACAAGCTACTATGAGTTATAATACAATGTTAGTCAACATTAAGAATGAGTTATGGTATCTATTTGTTTCTCAATGTGATGATGTTAATTATGCATATTCTTCAGGTGTCAGGTCACAAATTATGGCTTTATTCACCTGATAGAGTTATTTTAATTATAGGTGAACTGGGTTGTTTTATTTGTATGATTGACAAGTTTTTTATTTCTTTTTTTCCAAAAACTGTAGGTTAAATTGTCAAAAGGCAGCTATGCGTAGCCTCCGGTTGGCTAGAAATTACTCCACTTCTGAGCATGAACGTCTTGTTTATGAAGGGTGGATTTTTTATGATACTGGCCATCGTGAAGAAGCATTAGCCAGGGCTGAGGAGTCCATTTCCGTACAGAGATCATTTGAAGCTTTCTTCCTTAAAGCATATGCTTTAGCAGACTCTAGTCTCAATCTTGAGTCTTCAATGTATGTGATCCAGCTTCTGGAGGAAGCTCTTAGATGCCCCTCAGATGGCCTTCGGAAAGGACAAGTAAGTGTCATTTTAGTAATTATATTATATTTCCTTTTGCAACAAATTAATGTATTAAATTTGGGTGAGTCTCGTATTCTGCAGGCATTGAATAATCTAGGAAGTGTCTATGTAGACTGTGATAAGCTGGATCTTGCTGCTGACTGCTACACGAGTGCACTCAATATCAAGCATACACGAGCACATCAGGGTTTGGCACGTGTATATCATCTTAAAAATCAACGCAAAGCTGCATATGATGAGATGACAAGGCTGATAGACAAGGCCCAGAACAACGCATCGGCTTATGAGAAACGTTCAGAATACTGTGACCGTGACATGGCAAAAAGTGATCTTATTATTGCAACACAGTTAGATCCCCTGAGGACATACCCTTACAGATATAGGGCAGCGGGTAAGTTTCATAATATATGTCAGA
This sequence comes from Carya illinoinensis, assembly GCF_018687715.1. Classification (NCBI taxonomy): domain Eukaryota; kingdom Viridiplantae; phylum Streptophyta; class Magnoliopsida; order Fagales; family Juglandaceae; genus Carya; species Carya illinoinensis. Next base: position 38,082,310 of record NC_056761.1, read on the forward strand.
TTTTTTTTTTTTTTTTTTTTTTTTCAGCTTTTACTTAGAAAATAATAATGGTAATAATAACTGCTTAGTCTCCCCTTTCTTTGGGATGAAAAGATGGTCTTCTGGACAAACATAAGTTCCGTTGCTCATATGAGCAGTTTCCTTGTTGAGGAAGATTAGAAGGGCCTTCTTTCTTTGTTATACTGGCTTAAAGTATTGAAATTATTTCCAGCATACCTCCTTTTGTAACTTCGTGTCTACCAATCCTTCATATATACATAGATAATTGTACAGATTGCAGGTATAGGAAACATATGTTTTCTAGTGCATATGTTTATCCGATTAACCAATTTACTTGCCTCATATTTCATCTCCATTACAGGTCCAATGTTACTTCTATAACTGTTGGAGCCAGGAAAACTTCCTGGTGCACTATCTGTTGAGTATAGTTATATGTTGGTAATCCATTCACTGATTATCTTCGAGGTTTCACAACTATATTCCATATTTTTTAGATGGCGCATTGCCTTGTAAATTATACATGTATATGTATTAACTAGTTGACCCAGGCATTAGTTTGCTGTTATTGAGCCACAGTGTTGCATAGCTGGCTGGGTTTCAAACCACTTGCGTCATCTTCTTCTTCTTTTTTTGTTTTCACTTGCATCATTTGAAATTGAGGTCATCAACTTGGAAACTGCATGGACCTTACTTTTCAACTTAAATTCAATCATGGCTCTGATTGACATCAAAAGTACATTTGATTTTTGTTTTCAAAAGATCTAAAGGAATACCATGGTCTGGTAGTTATTTCAAGCAAATGCTAGTTCTCATTGTCGCAGATTTGTTTTGCAGTCGAGATGAAAAGCTCGAACTGCTCTAGTTAAGTAGGATTTCTTATGTTATATTACATATGCCTAACCCCAAGGGGTTGGCCCAAGTGGTGAAGGCCTTAGTCTTGGGGTCTTATTCCCTTCAAGGTCCAAGGTTCAACACCTCATGGGTGCAAACAATCCTTTGGGGCCACACCCCCTGGTGAAAAGCCAGCGATTTAACCAGTTCCGTGTAGGGAAACTTCTGAGGTTGCGGTGCAGGGGACCGGAGTTTATTCTGCAGGGGTGGGTCCAAAGGGCCCTACTTTGGAGAGGTTCCCCGACATCAAAAAAAAAAAAATATTACATACACCAAACTGCAAGTATATCTTCTGAAGTAGACAACAGAACTGGTCTATAATTGTCCTCTCCTATTTGGGGTAGGATTCTGCCAGGGTGTTGGTGGTACTTACAAAAAGAGAGAGGTGTAACAAAAGTGACCAACCTTATAGTTGAAGGTGGTGGATAGTTAACTTTCCTGCACCTACTTCATACTGATATTCCAAGCAACTTGTCTTATTATCACCTGTTATCATCTTCACATTTACAAAAATTTGCGTATGAATGTGTGGACCATTTTTTGAACTACTAACATGGGAATTACGCCCTACAGTTTTAATGGATGACCACAAAGAAAACGAAGCCATAGCAGAGCTTACAAGGGCCATAGCTTTCAAGCTGGACGTGCAGCTGCTACATCTTCGAGCAGCATTTCATGAATCAATGGGGGATTATATCTCCACCACTAGGGATTGTGAAGCAGCTCTGTGTCTTGATCCCAGCCATGCTGATACTCTTGAGCTCTATAAGAAACCAAGGGAGCAAATTAATGAACAACAAAAGTGAAGATCAGAAATCCCTATTTGTGTTAATTTTATTCAATATTTATGGGGACAATCCTAGTGCTGCCGCTGGCTCTTTTCTAATACATGGCCACTACAGCATCAGCACAAGATCCTTGTTTTTTGGATTAGTCTCTAGAAACTTTTGAAACCAGACTTGGCCTGGCCGTTGGTAGAGAAGGAGAATTTTGTTTTGAAAAGAAGGGAAAGTAGAGGGGCAAAGGGGCAAGATGCTATGTAAATATGTCAACTGGGCTAACTGCTGCTACTGGTAATACATACTACTTGTGGTTGAGGCGGTTCTGAAATTAGCCACAATGGTTGCGAAACATGTACATGAAATGGCAACTTGTGGTTTAAGATTGTCTTGTTTAGAGACATGCATTCATTGTTTTTGGCAGAGTTGCAATGTGCCATAACTTTTTCAGATCGCTGTCTCAATCGTTGTATGAACTTTGACAGTTTTTCCATGTGACAAATAGGAAAAGACGAAGGGGGTTTATTTTCTTGAAAAACTTCCAATGAGATTGCATTCAGACCTTGCTCTTCATTCTTTTCATTCAACATTTTCTACTTTCCAGTTTTTTCAGTCTACATTTGTTAAACCTTAAGTGAAGGATTACCATGCAAAACTTATTGACAACTAGCGAATGGACACTGCACTGGATTTGAAGTTTGGTTTAAGCAAAAGGAATTCAAAGCACTGAAAGAATAATGACAAAATTAACATCATTTACCCTTACAAGCAAATTTAATTTATGAAACTTTGGTTGGTAACTCAAATTGCTTTGGTCTAGTTGAGATTGGTCCCTTGTGCATTTTTATTTAAGAAAAAACCATATGCTGTCACAAATTTTGGATTAGGCCCCTTTATTAGAAGAGCATGATCGCCCTTTTAATGGATGGATATCCAATTATATCTGTTGTCGTATAACTGCTAGATCTTCCATTTCCACCGCCAAAGCCACCCTTTAATACGACCTGAAAATGGGTAGCTTGTGAGGTTAGAAGGAAACTTGACTAGCCACCCCAACCAGACGAACCAAAACGAGTGAATCGCCATTGATTTAACTATCAGAGAAGTTTATTTTACGGTAGTTATAAAAAATTGAGACGAAATGACAGGAGAAACCTTTTTAAACAAGTTACACATTGGCTTGACTTACATAAAAGCAATTAAATCCATGAATGGACCACTTTTATCATTGTGCGATATGTGGCATAAGGTCTGAGCAACATTGACCCATCTATCATCTCTCATCTGTTATGTTGTGAAAGAGAATCCAAAAGATTTCCAGGATTTTGTGTCTAGCTCGTTACAATTTTTAACTAACAGCTGCCTGTTTGATCTGTTAGAGAAGCAGAAGCAGTTCTATATGAAAGCAAAGTACGTGGAAAAGTATGAACGGTTGATATAAAAATGCAGAGTATAAAAAACAGTTCTATAAGAACGCAAAACGATACCTTCGAATGTTAAGATTGTTTTGTTTGTTCATTGCTGACAGTAGGGCATGGAGATTACCATGTCCACATAAACAACGGCAGTCTTTTGAGCAGAGGCTTCAATATTGGAAGTTGTGGGGCTTAAACCCATTACACAAGCTGGAAAAAAGCTCGCAGCATCAATCCAGGTTCCTATGAAATGCAGCCTTTAGTTCTGCAGAATTCAAAAACTTCATCAAAGTATAACCAGAAAATTTGCTATGCACATTACAAACAAAATCCAAAAATAACTTGAGCCAACTAAATATTTTGTTTGGTAAACATTTGAATAAATCAAGGAAACAAACTTTTCAAACACATTTTTTGAATAAGCAGCCACATCTCTAATAGGCAATTTGCTTTCCCATTCAGGACCTTGAAATAATCCACAAAATCAAGACCCTCAATATACACAAAGGCAATATATAAGATACTATATTACACAGTGGCCCATAGCAGATGGCACACTGGATTAATCTCCCTCAAAAACAAAGAAACGTATGGAAGTAGCAAAAGCACAAGGGGTTGAGTAAAAAATTCATAATCTAAAACAAACATCAAATGCTACTTATCCCAATCAATTACATCCATTTTAAGAACACCAAAACAGCAAAGACTCCAGAATTTGTTTTGACATAAGAGTAGGAATTAAGGGCCGCCAACCTCAATGTCGGATTTTTGGGAGATATTTATGCCCTCACTATCTCAACCTTTTGGCTGCTAATGGGTTACCCAAATCACTCAAACTCAGTTGTGGAATCTGCATCAATGGCTGACAAAAATGCAAAATATCAATACCACCCCAGACATAATTTCTTTTAAAAAAGGAGGCCTTTACATTCTCGTTGTCAAACATCTAAATTTTAACAAATTTGAGCTGGAAAAAAAGACTTCCACTGGTCGATTGTAATAGACTTTAATGGCATGAGCGTAAATGAGTTTCTTGTATCTTTAGAAACTCACGCATAGGTGCTTCTCTTGCATATGTCCCGTGTACTTTGCTATCCCTATTCTTAATTAAACAATTATTTACTGATACAAAAAAACAAAAAGACTTCAATAGAAGGGTAAAATGGGTGTATAGACTACATGCGGCCAACAAAAATAGAGATGCCAAGTAAGATTTTACAAACATTTGCTCAGTAAAATTTGAACACAAAAGCAAGATCAGAGAAGTTGCTGTTGCTGGCTGCAATGCTTTGATTCTAGATCTCATTTAATTAAAGAGCAGGATAGATAACAGATACGGTATATTTAATTATAACAGATATGGTATATTTAATAATCCTCACTTCTTCTTTTTTATCAGTAGGAGAAACACAGGCCCATAGGATCTTGAAACCACAACTTTGCCACCACCCCATTTTCTTAGAGGAGGATCTGTTGGTTGAGATATAGCTCTCTGGTGAATTTACCATTCTTATGCAAATCGTGCCTCAATCTATTCACTCCATGGGATGAATAATCTAGCTACTTAAATTACATGCAATGATGCGCAATGATCAATCACATAGCATTTTTGCTTAAACATGATGAAACACTAATGACTGCCATTTTCAGGAAATTACAATCAACCAAACGCATTTACAGGCGTTTCAGTCCTGCAAACCATATATATACAACTTCCTAGTCATCTTATAATCACAATTAAGAATACTTTTAAAATAGAGGGTCTTAGTTGAAAAAAGGAAAATCTTTTGAAAACAGCTGCCATCAAGTTCCTCGAATCTCTAAACCTATTTCACTGTAATGCAATAAAAACAACAACACTAATAATTAATACCGTGAAAAGAAATAATTAACCCGTGAAAGATAAGTAGAATACCAAGACAAAGTCAAAACTTTAAGGCAACTTCACGGGTACTGAACCGTGAGCGGGACATTGTCGAAATAGTGAATCCCTGGAAATCCCAATTCACTTTGGCATAGGGCGAATATTCTCCACGATTCTCTCAATCCAGCAAGAAGTATAGAACCACCTAAACCTCCCCCAAAGACGCAGCATTGACATGTAACCGAACGGCCACGTCTTGGGGTGATCTTGGAGAACCTGTGGAATCGACGAGCACGTGGGAGTCGTGGGTGATGACCCAAGCCGAGCTTGCTCTGACATCGTCCATGGCGCCTGGGGGGCCGGACCACACTGGGTATTGGTAAGTCCTTTAGAACGTTAGAAATTACAGAGGATAGCATTTATGATACGGTTGGACAACAATCTGTCTACAGATATAACGACACCAATCTCCAAAATATTTTCATCTTTCTGAAAACAGAGCCCAATGCTGGAATCAATTACCAGGATCAGTAAGGCCGTGCCGGCGATCCACGGTGCCTTTCCCGTGCTCTTCAGGAGTTTCTTGGTCACGAGTACAACCGCTATGCTTCGAGATTATGCTGCCGCTGGACTCGTTCTTCGGGCTCGCCCGCCTCTACGGATGGTAATAGATTGAGAGAATGACAAAGTTTGAGAGGCCGAACCGCTCGAAGGGACGGACTGGATGGCGACCATGCAATGGAACAGCCGAAGGGATGGATGATTCCGGAACGAAAGCGAAATTGGAGCGGCACCGATGGTCTGAAGACGAGAAAAAGACAGATAAGAAGAAAGAGAGTCTGATGGAAACAAAAAGTAATCTGAAAGTGTAAAAACCTTGCCGAGCTCGAGAAGACAAACGCTTTATTACCTCACAAAATCAGGAAGCGCCGTATCAATGACACGGGCATTTTATGCAACAGAAATGATATATATTTGCAGTCATAAGAGTCTTCGAGTCTTGTATGTTCATTCTGAAAAGTGACTAAACTTTAGATTTACGTGAAAATTTATTTTCTTAAAAATAAAGCTTAATTATTTTTTAGGAAAAGTTCGGTGCACCACTTGTTTTCTACCTGCCTGAACTCTCCTCAATACCACACAGAAGCCCTTTCCACCTCTCCTGTGACCATTTTAAAGTAAAACACCAGCCTTAATGTCCAGCACGAGAAACCCATATATTTCCAACTACTCGGTTATAATTTTCCCCAACTGCCTCTAGCATTTCCTCCCTTATCACTCGATTAAAGATCAAGTTCTCTCTCATTTCTTTCTGTGGTCTCCATTGACAGATAGTCTGTATGGAGCAAGGAGAACTTAGCGAAGAAACGAGGAATTCGAAATGTTCTTGCAGAAAGTTCAACTTTGATGTACCGCTTTTGTCGACAAGGCGTATCGGCAGCTATGCGGGCGAAGAACTGTCGTGCAGACGTTCACAAGGTTTTGCAAGTGATAGGGTTCCATTTTCTTGGGAGCAAGCTCCAGGCAAGCCCAGAAACTTGGAGAGAGATGACATCCATGATGAGAATGACAATACTCCTCGTCTGAGGCTCCCACCATGTCTTTGGCAGCATCAATCAGCAGAAGCAACAAACAACGATTATCCTCACAATGATGTTGTTGATCATGCAGTACTTGCTGATTTCGATGATAGTTGTGATGGCGATAATGGCGGCGATGATGCTGCTTTCTCAGATGCTATGGACGTGCTCTCCTTGTCAGAGGCAATAGACATTGTAACCAAAGCCGAGAAAGATCATGGATTGGATGGTTTAAAGCTAAAGTTTGCAGAGTCCAGCGGTAAGGAGTCTCCAAATTATATGATCAAGCGCTTTCTTCGTGATGCCACTACATTGGCTACATCATCTGCTTTAACCTTCTCCAAGAGTTTCAACAAGAGGCTTCCTAAACCGTCCGATTACCCTGAAGCTTGTGGGTCGAACGTAGTAAGCCAATCATGTGCTTCACCCAAGGGTTGTGGCCTAGAAGGTCTCTTCTCCTGGCGCATGAAGCATAAACTTTGTAGCATAAAGAGCCCTACCAGGCAAGAATCGGTAAATGAACAACCTCAATCTAGGGCAAAACAAAAGAAACATCATTGTTCATCAGCTAATGCTTTAATTAGTAATGTAGATAAACGTCGTATTTAATGAGAAATTTTCTTCTTTTTTGCGATATCAGCTCAAATGGTAAGGCAAGACTGCATGAGTTAGGCTTACAGACTTCCAAAAGATTTATATTGTCTGATACATACATAAATACATATATATATATACACATGTATATATATAGTCTGATCCATGTTGGTTCTATATGGACTAGTAGCAATATTAATGAAATCTATATCCATTTTATAGCATTATGTCAACAGTATTCTTTTTTCTCTTTCGAAATGGAAGGTGCAACCCGACCTGTGCATAACCATAAAAATCCTTGCCTTGTACAAAATATCTTGTTTGAGTAATAGCTACTGCTCTTTAGACGAACTTGTTACCACGTCACTTTTAAACTATATATCCAGTTGGTGTAAAACTCATAACTATTGTCTTAAAGATAAACTCACCACTACAATACTTCCAAAGTATCAAACTTTATCGTTACAAGTAGTTTTAATTTATATCGTGACTCGAACTCATGACTTCAAAATCATGAAATATCAGTCCGTACGTACGAGTTACCACATTGGTGGTATTATGTCAACAGTATATGACAATCGAATTCATTAGACTGTACGTGCACGTACAGACGCAGTTATTTGTCAACTTGAAATTAAGTGAAGTTGCAATCGTATATATTCTTTCATAAATCTGTACTTGTGTAATGCATTTATATTATAAATACAATTCTGGGTTGATCTAAAAGAGCACTCTCATTATATTAACGAGAGTGCCTTCCTTGTCACACTTTTTGTAAATATATTATATATATATTATATTATTTGAAAAAAGTTTTTTGTTAGTATTGATCAATTTTGGACAATTAAAAATAAAAATAACTGCTCATTGAAAAATATTAAAATTAATGAATAGTTATATTCATTTTTTTTTTAAGAAAATGACAGTGCCCCAATTTTATTGATAATTTTTACTTGTGGCAGAGGAAAACCATGATTATAACTTGACGCTTGAGGATATGTACTCAAGTATAAAAAACTAAAAGGCAACTAACCAAATTACAAGAGATTACAGGACAAAAACCAAAACCAGACCCAAAACCAAACCTAGACTGCCAAAAAAATTCTACATGTAAACTACAAACCAAAAAAATAAACAATCCTAGCAAAGCCTCAAATGTGGAAGAGAATATCTATCTAGCCTAATCAGACCCCAAAGTAGCCGAGGCAAACTGCTTTGCGAGTCCAGTGGATGCCATCTATTATGAACCCTTTTCTTAGCTAGGTAATCCGCAACCATGTTCCTCTCCTGAAAGAAGTGATAAGTTGTAGCCTAAACATGAGTCTCCATCAACTGCAACATTTCCTCGCAGTAATCTCATTGGGACCACATAGTGAACTTACCCATTCCAAGCCAATGGACCACCACTAAGCAATCAGTTTCCACTCTAATGCCAATTAGTCTCATGTCACGACAAAACTTTAATCCATCTCTCAAAGCCCATAACTCTGCAGTGATGTTGGACTATGTGTTATAATGTCTCACAAAACCCCCTACTAGGTTCCCTCTGTAATCACGAATTATCCCTCCACCTCCAGCAGGCCCTAGGTTACCAAGTGCACAACCATCAAAATTGAGCTTCAAGTGACCAATTGGGGGTGGTTACCAAGCATAGGCACTTGGCTTATTGAGGCGAGGTGGGACAATTGAACATCTCAAGCTTCATAAAATGTCCTGATCATCTTAGAGGAACTCGACATGCCCTCATATAGTTTTATAAAGTTATCACGAACTTGAGTAAGAATTGAACCAATAAGTTGCTCCATTGACATCATGATATCCTCCATACGAGCCTGATAGTGCCATTTCCACAAAGCCCATATAATAATGGGGGGAGGATCCCCCGAATGATCCCAACCTGTGTAGTACCTTTGGCCCATGACCACCATAAGGCTATCATATCAAATAATCTTTGCCCTTTCATGTACAGAATATTCAACCATATCGAAAAAGAGCTCCGCAGATATTTTGCAACATCACCAAATGCAAAGATATGCTCTACCGATTCAGTCTTCCTCATTTGTTCATAGCCAGAAAACGGACATGCCAATGAAATGCCTAATTTCGTTACATTTTCATCTGTTGGTAAAGCAAGATTCCATAAATGCTAGGCCACAAAGGATATCTTTTTTTGGAAGACCACGATACCATGTCCATTTTGTTCAAGGTAATCTTGGCACTTTAAGTCTACTTCTTGCCAAGCGCTCTTCGTGGTGAACTTCCTATTTTGGTTCGGTGTCCAAAGAAATAGATCTTCCCCTACAAGAATCTGGGTATTAGATCTTAAAATCATAAGCTTTGTCTTCTCGCCCACTAGTTGAGAGAGCAAATTGATATCCCTACCTTCCGAATGCAATACATCTCGAACCTGAATAAGTGGATCAAACCAGAAATTAATTAACCTCACCACTTTTGATCTTCCACAACCCATTTCGGACAACTATAGGCATGACTTTCACAACATTTCGCCAAAAATAAGAGCTAAGGTCCCGTGTAGAAGGCACAACAATATCTCCATACCGGGCCTTGAAGAACCTTGCCCAAAAGGATTCACCAACAACAAGGTTCCAAACAAATTTCATAAGCAAAGATGTCTGTACCTCCGATAAAAGTCTAAGGCCCAAATTACCTCCCTCCACCTCCGGAGAACACACTCGACGCCAAGAAATCCACACCTTCTTCTTCTTCATATCTGTTGATCTCCAAAGGAGCTTTGAAAAAATTCATTGGATGCCACGAAGAACTGAAGCTAGGATTCTTAGAACCGAAAGCAGATGGATAGGAATGCTATTGAGGACATGTTTTAATAGAATAATTCTGCCTCTCGCTAAAAGATAATTTCGCTTCCAATAGGCTAGTTTCTTCTGTATTTTATCAAGCAGTGGATCAAAAATCTTGGCTGTCACCCTCCTTGAGTGTGGTGGAACTCCTAGATAAGTTGTGATAACTCGCTCATTCTTTCTTCTTTAATTACGAGTTTCGATCTACGTGCCGAATCTTGATGGTGTATTTTAAAAGATATCAAGCGAATTTTAAAGCAAGTCCAATATTTTAAAATTTATGAATATTTTAAATATTCTGAAAATAATTATATGTAATATTTCCAGTGTAATTGGACTAAAATTATTTTTTAAAATAGCACAATTATAAAATTTTGACGAGCTCTAAAAATATAGCTCGTCAAAATATTATAATTGTGAAAAATTATTTCAATTAAATATTTTAGTCATTTAAAAATATTACGAGAATTAACTTTATGTTGAAAAATCTAAATTAATTTAAATGGTTTTATTCTCTTCGAGTGATTAACTAGACTTCATTATCTTAATTAATGATGAATGAATATTATTTTATAAACTTTAGTTTATAAAATAATATTCTATCTTAATTCCTCTTAATTTTTTATTTTAAATAAAACACTTACGTATTTTCAAATCAGTATTTAAACTCATCGTTAGATCATTTTGAAGATTCCAAAACAAAGGATCTAGATTAAATACTCAAGCCTCTCTCTTTTTCCCCTCACTTTTTCCCTTTCCCTTATCTCTCATCTCCCTCTCTCCAGTCCGACGTGCTACTCCCTCACCTCCACTGTGCGGCTTCTCCTCCTAGTTGGTGCCACCACCAGTCGCCCAACCTCACCTCTACCATTGGTAGCACCTTCTCTCGCCAGCCAATCCATCCTGTAGGATTTAACAAATCGATGACTGAAAAAGTTTCTATATTTCATCGTGTAATTGTGTACAGAGTATATGAATTTATAATCCACCTATCAGTAACTGACGCCTACTAAAGTGATATACAAAATTCAAAAAATAGAATCTGGAAACATAAATCACGGCATATAACAGAACCGAAAATAAAGGTCCAGGATTATTGCTATGTCTTCTCTGCTTGTTGAGGTTCAGCCTGATTTTTAGTTGCTGCAGAATCTTCTACGTGATCATCGGATTTTAATTCAATACACCCCCTCAATCGAATGGGCAGCTCCTGCACATGAAGGTTGGCTCTTAGATTATTAAACCGTGCGGTAGCCAGAGGTTTAGTCAACAAATCCGCAAGCTGATCTCGCGTAGACAAGAAAGAAACTTGAAGTTTCTGCTGCACAACTTAATCTCGTACGAAATGAAAGTCAATTTCAATATGTTTCGTACGAGCATGAAACATTGGATTAGAGGAAAGATAAGTTGCTCCAATATTATCGCACCAAAGAGTGGGACAACGTTGGAGAGGCATTTGGAGTTCTTTCAAGAGTGATTGAAGCCACTGTAATTCGGCAGCAGTGTTGGCTAGTGACTTATATTCCGATTCAGTGCTGCTGCGTGCTACCGTTTGCTGTTGTTTGCAGCTCCAGCTAATTAAATTGGAACCATGAAAAATACAATATGCCCCTACACTTCGTCTATCATCATTGTCACCAGCCCAGTCGGCATCACTAAAGCCTTGTAAAATATGATCTGACTGATTGGTAATATGTAAACCATAGTTTACGGTGTGTTTGAGATAACGAAGTATTCGTTTTACTGCCTGCCAATGAACATCTTTGGGCTGATGCATGAACTTGCTCACTTTATGAACTGCAAACGCAATGTCTGGTCGTGTAAAACCAAGATAGTGTAAAGCACCGACAGTACTTCGATATAAATGGGGGTCATCGAAATCAACACCCTCAAATTTGGACAGTTTGCAGCTTGTAGACATTGGCGTGCTGCAAGGTTTTACCTTATCTAACTTGAGTCTTCGTAACAAGTCAATGACATATTTTCGTTGAGTCAAAATAAGAGCACCACTATCACGTAGAGTTTCAACGCCGAGAAAGTAGGATAAGGGACCCAAATCTTTGACAGGAAAGGCACGCCCAAGATAAGAAATTAATTTGGTGACTTTCGCAAAGTGAGAACCTGTGACTATTATATCATCAACATAGATAAGTATGAGTAGCTGGAAATTTTCAGTCCGTAGAATGTAAAGAGAAGGATCTGATTTTGCGCCAACAAAACCATATTGAATCAATTGATCTGTCAACCGAGAGAACCAAGAGCGGGGAGCCTGACGAAGGCCATATAGACTTTTCTTTAAGCGACATATGTGTGTGGGAAAATCTGGATGAACGTACCCTTGAGGTTGACACATATAGACCTCGTCATCCAGCAGTCCATGAAGAAAGGCATTCTGGATGTCCAGTTGCCGAATATACCAATTGTTTGAGAGAGCAATAGACAATACCAACCTTATTGTTCCTTGTTTGACGACGGGACTAAAGGTTTCCAGAAAATCAACACCATGCTGTTGATGATAACCTTTAGCGACCAGTCGTGCTTTGTAACGCTCCACAGTTCCATCAGCGTGAGTTTTGACACGGTAAACCCATTTATTGCCAACTAGATTGACATTGGATTTAGCTGGTACAAGATCCCAAGTATTATTTTGTAAGAGAGCATTAAATTCCATATTCATTGCTTCCTTCCACTTTTGGTCCTTTGAAGCTTCAGTAAAGGAGGTTGGTTCAACCATTGCGTGGCAGGATTGCACAATAAGCGCTTGAGGCAGTGGGTATTTGATGAAACCAACATATGGTTGCTTCGGTTTGAGAGAGTTTGTTTGAGATCTGGTAGTCATCTTTCTTGATATAGTGGATGGAGCAGGTGCATCAGCAAGTGAAGGTCGAACTGCATGCATTGCTGGAGGTGGCATCGCATTCGAAACAACAGTTGTAGGAACAGCAGCTGGCATAAGATCAGATGCATGTGGAGAGACATGATTGGCACTAGTAATATCACCTGCATGTAGAGTGAGAGAATTCGAGACACTTGGACGTAAATGGGAAGGTAATGTGATAGTGTCTGACTCGGTAACTATGGATGTAGAGGTGGGAGATTTGTAAGGAAAAAAGGCTTCATCAAATATGACATGACGGGACACAAAGATCTTGCCAGTAGACAAATCGAGACACTTATACCCCTGATGTGAGAGACTGTAGCCAATAAAAATACATGTTTTCGATCTGTAATCAAATTTATGTTTGTTATAAGGACGTAAGTTTGGCCAACAAGCACAGCCGAAAACACGCATAAAGTTATAATTTGGTTTTTGATTGTAAGCTTTTTCAAAGGTAGAGCAATGATTCAAAATTTTACTGGGAAGACGATTAATTATATATACAGAAGTTAAAAACGCATCCTCCCAATATGGTTTTGGAAGATTAGCATAGGCCAATAAAGCGAGACCCATTTCAACAATTTGGCGATGTTGTCTTTCAACGGATCCCATTTGCTCATGCGTGTATGGGCAAGCTAGACGATGTTGAATACCACATTTAGAAAAATATGTATTTAGTCTACGATACTCACCTCCCCAATCAGTTTGAATAGCCTTAATTTTGGTGTTAAAGTGGCGTTCAACATACGTCTGAAAGTGTAAGAAAATATTTTCAACATCAGATTTTTGCTTAAGAGGAAATAACCAAATAAATTTTGTAAAAGCATCCAAGAAACAAACATAATAACGAGAGCCGTAGCTCGAAATCACGGAACTATGCCCCCATACATCTGAATAAATGAGTTCCAGGGGCTTCGTAACATGAGGTACAGAAATGGAAAACGGTAAATTATGGCTTTTAGCCATCTCACATTCAGGACATATTCGGTGCCTTTTATTGGAAATAAATGGAAGTTGATTTGCACGGATAACATGATTGACAGTGTTGTAAGATGCATGCCCAAGATGACAGTGCCAATCGGAGACTGAGACACGGACATCAACAAGAGTTTTGGGATATAAATGCTGAAGAGGCTGTGAAAAACAGTAGAGACCATCTTTGACGATACCCTTATGCAGGGTGTTCCCCAAGTAATCCTTGATCAAAAAAAAGGAAGCATGAAACTCAAAATAGACAGGATTGTCTTCAGTGAATTTCTTAATGGAAATCAGATTTTTAGTAATTTGAGGAACAACTAATATTTGATCAAGAACAAACGAGTGAGAGTGTGTGGATAAGGATGCCTTGCCTAGGTGAGTTATGGGCAAACCTGTGCCATCTCCAACTTGAATCTGATCATTGCCAGCATACTCTTCACTACGAACATTAAGATTGTTGAAGTTGTTAGTCAAATGGTGCGTAGCTCCAGTGTCGGCATGCCATTCTTGCTCCACTAAGTGCTGAGTGGGTTGGTTGGAGGCAAAGTTGGCTTGAGGATTGGGTCGAGGAGGTTGTGGAAGAAACTGAGTATCAAATCTCTTGAAGCATCGAGCCGCAGTATGGCCAGGTTTATCACATAGCTGACACCAAATATTAGTGTAGTTATTATTTGGACGGGAAACAGTTTGAAAATTACCTCTACCACGTGAGAATGATTGGCCACGTCCCCTGCTTCGAGAGGTGGAATTGTTGTTGCGGCCACGGAATCCAGAAAAAGATTGTTGCTTGGTAGCAACATTGGCTGACGGTGTGGCAGACAAGAGAGCTTGTTGGTGATGCTGCACACGTGCCTCACAAGTGAGCAGCATAGAGTACACCTCTTCTAGAGTGATATTGTCTTTAACAGAGACTGTAGTGACAAGAGAATCATACTCGGGTCCTAGACCAGCGAGTAGATATGTGATGATCTCATCACATTTAAGAGCCTGACCTGCCATAGCAAGGTCATCAGATAGCTTCTTCACATACATGAAATAGTCTGTGATAGATTGAGTGGTTTTCCGAGCAGTAGCAAGCTGCGAACGGACTTGGATGGCCTTGGCTTTGGACTGTGTAGCAAAAGCATTGTGGAGTGATGTCCAGACTTCGTGAGAAGTAGTGCATTGTGCCACCTGCACGAGTACATCATCAGTAAGAGAGGCATTAATGCAGCTGAGAAGAAGATTATCTTGAGTTTCCCAAATATCAAATGCTGGGTTGGGTTGCATGGAGCCATCACTAAGAGGAACTTTCTGTGCAGACATTTTAATAGTGCCATCAACATAGCCAAACACTTTCTGACCCTTAAGATAGGGAAGCATGGTTGCTTTCCAAGTTGGGAAATTGGTGCGGGTAAGTTTAGTGATATTGATGCTAGAGGAAGGATTGAAGAGAGGGAGAGTGTTTGGAGTGTTATCAAAAGTAGAGGAAGAATTGGGGGAGGCAGCCATGGTGGCTGCGAGGGGAAACAGGCAAGAAGTTTAGAAAGAAGAAAGGAGAGGTCGGAGCAGAGAGGAAGAATTCTAGGAAAGGACGTTAGTCGTTCTGGCTGATACCATGTAGGATTTAACAAATTGATGACTGAAAAAGTTTCTATATTTCATCGTGTAATTGTGTACAGAGTATATGAATTTATAATCCACCTATCAGTAACTGACGCCTACTAAAGTGATATACAAAATTCAAAAAATAGAATCTGGAAACATAAATCACGGCATATAACAGAACCGAAAATAAAGGTCCAGGATTATTGCTATGTCTTCTCTGCTTGTTGAGGTTCAGCCTGATTTTTAGTTGCTGCAGAATCTTCTACGTGATCATCGGATTTTAATTCAATACATCCCCACCGGTGGTGAGTCCCACCGGCAACCCCTCTCTGATCTGCTGCTCCCTTCAACCAAACGGGTATGAAAATCCATTTATCTCCTCCTACCGCCATCGTACGTAGCCAACATGGCACCAACCGCCACCAATAGCTTCACCACCGCATGAGCTTCCCTTCCGTAGTCTTGACTCCATTGATGGAAAAGCTAAGTCATAACTAGAGATTTCGTATATGTATGTACACATTAAGTACCAATTAATAATTTCTATGAATTCATAAAATAGTTAAACATATGATATTGCAGCAGAAATCAAGTTTCTCCTGCTCTCTGTTGTACACTTGATCCAAACAGAAACCACATTCCCAGTTTCCATCACAGTTCACATACGAACGTCATTTTTTTTGCTGCAATAACAATTAATTGAAAACCAATTGTACAAGAAATTAATACACTTGATTCTCAAGAACTTCTCTCGATCTCTGCCTAAACATGTAAGGCTTAACAAATACACTTTCATTGGTATGTATTTCAAACTAGCCCATATACAAGCTGGGTAAGTATGCATGCCTAAAAAATGAAAAGAAAAATTAGTACAGGACTTTAAAAAAAAACATAGAAGACCCTCCTGGCCTCCTGATTAATTAGTAATTATTATCTTCCATGGTGTAAGGAGCTGGTAGAGATGCCCCCAGTGCTAGTTGCCGAAAGAGAGGAAGTTGTGATATTCATGGTATCAATAGTAGAAATGCCTTCTAACATTCTCGTGTTCATTTCACTGAAGCCATGAGACTCGAGAGAGCTCCAGTCATCATTAATGGTGGGAAGCGGTTCATCCCCACTGAGATACCGTGTAACTTGTCTCATGGTAGGCCTAGCTCCTTGCCTGGGATGGGAACAAAGTAAACCCAATTCCAAAACCAACTCTACCTCTTCAACCACGTAAATGGTGTTCAACCTTGGATCAACTGGGTTCAGAATTTGACCCATTTGATAGCTTTCCATTACCCAGTCCACCAAAATGAAATTGCTCGACTCTATTGGTCTTCTCCCGGTGACCACTTCAAGGAGCAAAACCCCATATGCAAACACATCGGAACTTGTGGATACCTTGCCGGTACGAGCCAATTCTGGCGCGATATATCCGATCGTGCCGACGACATTGGTGGTGTGTGATAACTTGTCATGATCATATAGCCTGGCAAGGCCAAAGTCGCCTAGCCGGGGATTCATTTCAGCATCTATCAACACGTTGCTGGACTTCACGTCTCGGTGGATTACCACTTTCTCCCATTCCTCGTGCAGATATAGTAATCCAGAAGCTATGCCTTTAAGGATGTCGAATCTTTTTTCCCAACTCAAAACAAAGTTGTTCTTGGGTTTGTAAATGAGTGAATCAAGGCTACCGTATGGAATATAGTCGTAGACTATAAGCAGATCGTTTTTATGCTTGCACCAACCTTGGAGATTGACCAAGTTCTTGTGTCTCAACCTTCCCAAGCTCTCAATCTCAGCTGCAAATTCTCTCATTCCACGGGTTGAGTTACGCACTATCTTCTTTACTGCAACTTCGCTTCCAGTGGCAGGTAAAATACCTTTGTAGACTGCACCGAAGCCTCCAACTCCAATAACCTCACTCTCTTTGAAACCATTGGTCGCTGCATAAAGATCCCTGTATTTGAACCTGTGAGGACAATCCAACTCCCAATCCTCGAGAATCTCATGCCGCGCATGCGCCAACCTTTTGTACAAGGTGAGAACAAACAGACTTCCCAGCAAAATAATCGTTAAAACAGATAAAGTGGCAATCACTGCAGTAACTTGGGGTTTGAAAGATGATGGACTTTTCTCCTTTGGAGGTGGCTCAGGAAGTTGTGAAAAATTTAGTGTAGGAGCAACTCCTTTCGTCGAAAAACTCCATCCTAAGATGTAATGAGAGCTTGATTTCTCGCCCGTTGATGCGGAGAAACCGACATACATGCTATCCATAAGAACCGAAGTCAGATCTTGTGGCAGACTAATGAGGGGTTTGCTCGGTTTCGCTTGCGTTGCTGGAGATATTGTTACATTCACAACTTTTTGCTGGCCATCATATTCTATCCAGGCAAGAATAGGGTCACCGCTCTCCAATTTTATTTCTTCTTCGTTTTGTACATTGCCCTTGTCACTATAAGCAGCTGGTTTAGCTGCCATGGAAGACATGCCATTGATGTTGATACCCACATGGTTTCCTTCAGTATCGGAAGGCTCTTTATACCCTTTAACCGTGTCAAATTCAACAGCAAAGATATGATTGGAAGAATTTCCATCGTTTGATTCATTGAAAATTCCAAGGTAATGCTCATCCTGAGCTCCAGGAAGTAGCTTGGAGGGAGACAAAATGAAAGCAAAACCATGACCACCTCTGCCGGAGCCTGGGGGGATTATGCAAAAAACGAAAGATGTGCTGAAAGAATAATCGTTTGGGGATGACGAAGAAGAACTATTACTGTTATTGATCGGAACCGGTTTGGTATAGAATGCATGGCCTGTAGCAAAGTTTGATCGATTGGTGAGCCGAAGTAAACCACTGGGCTTGATAATAGAGGCTCCCTCTGTGGTGAGGTTTGCTTCCTGACCTTTGAATCCATGAAAGACGAATTCAACGTTTTCAGATTGAGCAACATGATGAGGAAATAAGATCAGACATAGGAAAGCCAAAAAAGGAAGTGATAAAGCCATGGAATTAGCATGCATGAGAGCCGACGTAAGGATTGATCAAAGACGGAAAGCACAAGAACAGTTAACGAATTATCAGAACTTTAAAGCAGAGAATTTCGGTCATTAGGTACTATTCTCTCACCGGGTGAGATATGGAGATCATGGGAGAGTTGAAGAAGTCAAAGTCGTAGCAGGACAAAAAATACTTGGTCCCTGGAAATTTCAGACCACCAAATGGAACAAAGTGCTGTCTATTCTACTCTGTCCTCTTTCAATATCACACCATTAAATCAATGAGATGAATCCTACGTAGCTCTTTGAGTGCTCTGGCCACATCAAGTACCGTAGTGGAGAAGGGATTGAATTTTCTAGGTTCTGGAGACTGCAGAGTAACGACCGATTGATCGGTTCAGATTACTAAGGGATGACAGCCACAAGATTAATGATTTGGTCGCTCGAGTCTTCTTCCTCTCCTTTGGTTGTAGAAAATGACATTCTTTTAAACTCTGGACTTGACCCCTCTCGCATGTACTGAACTAATTTCTTTCCAATAGAACGGCCAGAAGCGAAGGATAAAGATTTTATCGGAAAGTTTGTAATAAAAAATTATCTTGACCTGTTGTTGGTGATGCATGCATGGGATCATCAGTACTTGGTTAAAAACAGAAAGATTTGGTAAATAAGCAAAAGACCATTCACGGTGGGATCGAGTAGTAGTACTACTTGCATATTTGGGTTCACCAAACCCTCGTGCATATATATCCATTAGAAAATTCTTCTTATCATCTTCATATTTCATACACTATATTTATTTTGATTTTTTTTTTATTTTTTCTATAATAAATATATAGTGTGTGGATGATAAATAGAATAATTCAATTAGTTTAATAAGAATAAAATAAAATAAAAAAATAAAAAAATAAAAAATAATATTTTAATATATAAAATGTGTGGTGTGAGATGATGTGTAACATTTCTCATATCCATTTCCATTATTTTAATTTTATTATTCAACGTCCATGACTTTCCCACGTAGAAGAAACTCTAACATTTGGTCTTTCTCCAAACGTATATAATATATATATATATATATATGTGAACGTGAGAAAGGGTTGAATAAAAAGGACAAGAATATCAGAGGAAGGGAGAAATTAAAGAAACCCTAATTTACTTATTTAATTAATTAAGTAGGAGATGAAGAAAATGATAGATCATCAAGAGGATATGCTCCCAAGAGGATAGAGTAATGCTACATACAGTTCTCATTTAGAGACTGCAATGTAGATATAGGCAATTTTATCTTTAAAATTTTTTAAAATTACTCAAATATCCATCTTAAAATGATATTTTTTCTCATTTAATAAAGAGTCTGCATATAGAGTCCCCAAGTGAGACTACAAATAGAATTTCTCATATATTAATACACTATTAAACAATAATATGCCAAACATGGGGTGATGAGATAATTAATCAAATTAATAACTTTTTTCTAATAATATTTCTCCCGTGCATTCCAGTAGAGACAAAAATAAAAGGAGAAAATCTTATTTCTTTTCTTCTTTCTTCTCTATATTTTTCTTTTTTCCTTATCTTTTTCTTCCCTCTAACTCCAAAGTAAATAGACTTTAGACTTCTTGTTTGGAGTCAAAGGAAGTTTATCGATGAAATCAAATAACACGTTTAATTATAATTCAAAAAAAAAAAAAGATGATGCAGCTAATCACATTAATATAATACGTAAAAAAATATAAAAATAATTACATATAGAATTTTTGTAAACATGCTTATTCGTATCCTCGATAAATGCACTATTTATAATAACGTAAAAACTTCTAATATAGAAAATTATATGTAATTTAACTTTATTTATAATTATAATAAGTTTCATAATAAATTATATGTTACATCGGTGAAAACCCAACGTGGCTGCATGAAAGTGAAACACAAGACTATAAGAAAATGAAAAATATAATTATTCTAAATATCTTTATGCTTAAAAATAAAAAATAAAAAAACCTGGTAGATGACTGAATAGTGTAAGATTCTAGAATATTGAAACAATTGAAGGGTGACAAAACATTTAAATAATAAAAATGAATCAATCATTCATCATTTGAATTTTCATTCCAATCAAATTCCATATTTAATTAATTTGAAATGAATAGGTATCCTTCAAACTCCGTAGGTGGCGTGGCCATATATATGTGAAGAATATTAATATAGTCAACCCACTATTTATGGACCTCCCATCCATACCCATTAATTATTATATTAGTGAATCCTTCAAAGAAATAATAAATTCATTTTATGTATGAAAATGAATGTGACGAGAGTATACTATTTCAAAATTCAAATAATGCATGCAAATCCCTCAAAAGAAAATTTCAAATAATACAAGCTAGGGTCGGGGCCACTTCATTAGTATAAGAATATCATCGACCTACAGACTGTACGTTATTGAAGTTGACCAGAGAGGGCAATGAAATTTAATTCGGCTTTAATTTTTGAGAAAGCCCAATTACTAATGAGCGTGAATGAGCCTGTGATCAGTTTAGCTAAGTGTAACGTGGACTTTATGAAAGTATTTAATGCCCAAACCTTGAACCCAATCTAACACGGCCAGTTTGAGCCTCTTTAAATTATGAAAAATGATACTATGCTTCTTGAGTTTATCCCTCAATTGGACTGCTCATTTATTTTATCTATTTTTCAATTTTTCAATTTTTCATACTTAATAGTTAAGAAAATGACTATTAGTATACAAAAATATCTTCTGAGTGGTTGATCTATCAAATGATTGAAAACAGCCTTTAATATTGTTATGCCACGTAGTCCACCCATTAGAATAGGAATGGGATGCATCGCACCAAAACCCACATCCCTCCCTCACCCTCATCTCTCTCTCATCAAATCCTTCGCCCCTCAACGCCGTGGGTGTCGTTCCCATAGCCGCTATGAACATCTTTGGATTTCATTGCCGTAAACTCTCAATTTCAAGGGAGGCACTATACAAGCTGACATATAGAGTTGATTTGAATCAGAGAACCCAATAGAGGCTTCACGAGTTCAATAAGTCCTAATAGGAGTAAGAGCTGAATGAATGATTTGGCAATGGGGCAGGGGTTGAAATTAGAGATTTTTGGCCTAATTGAAGAATGTAAAAGTGATTTGAGTGTGGGTTTGCATTTTGTGGAGAATTTGGAAGAGTGGGACTCCTTTTTTTCCTTCATAAGAGAATGGACGTGTTTTGGCAAGCTAGCTGGTTTTGTTTATTTGGGTTCTCAAAGTGAGAGAAGTTAGTTGTTGAGGTTGAGAATGGTTTGAAAAGATGATGAGCTATGTATGTGTGTGTGCGCGCGTGTGTGTGCTTGGGGGGGGGGGTGGATTTTGATTGTGGGTCATGATTAGCAACAAATTGGTACCATTGTTTGATGTTGTTTCTCATTTGGTTTGCGAATATGTTTTGTTGACACCAAGCTTTATAAGCAAAGTAATGTTGATGTCAAACCAGATATTTGTTGGTGTTATCTAGTTAAAGTAATGACTTTTGGAGTCCTGCTATATTCACTGAATGATGTAGCCCGATAACTCACCAATAAGCCAATTTTTATTTTTATTTTTTTTATTTATTTTTTTATATACTTAAATATATTTTTTAAAATAAAAAAAATTCACAACATCACTAAAAAAAATATATATATATATACTAAATCATTAGATAAAAAGAAAAAGAAAAGAAAAATCATCATTCGGGACACACTTTAGGTTCCAAATTCGGGACCCAAAGCATTTCCCTAACTTTTGACTGTGGCTGTGGGTGACATCGAACTACAAGGCCGCATTGGGCTACCTGCCATTGGACTAGTTGGTGGCGGCAGGCTGCCTGTCATTGAAATGGTTGGGTGATGACTAGATGAGTTTTCCAAGGGACACAACTGGTAGCCTGGGAAGGAAATAATCCGTGTGTACTGTGAGGAAAATATGTTAGGGTATTTTAGAAAATAATCTGATATAGTGATCCTTATGATTTTATTTTTGTATGCTATTGAAATGATAGTGTTATTGGCTGCTACTTTAAGGCCTAAAACAGTCATGATCGCTCCAAAGCCGAATTGTTAGTGTATTGGTATTATTTTTTATCTTTTAAAAATGTTTAATAAATATTGGAAAGAAAAAGCAAAAAAATTAAAATTTCCACTAAGGACACACCTAGTGGTCAAACTTGAATAGCATAGCAGCACTACAGTACTTAAATTATATAGTATCTAGAATGGTTACGATAAATTGATCCATTTAACAGAAAATTAGAGTGTAGCAGTGCCTCCCGAGCTGGGGAGGGTGTGATTGGTGTTACCCACATTAGTCTCTAGATGACAAATAATTAATATCTATGTGCAAACCTTCGTGTAATAAGTTAGTTCGTCCATCCACCTTTTGAACAAATTAAGCACATATGTCCTGATATCTTATGAGGCCAAAGTATTATGAAAAATGTTAAATATTTTTAAGAAAAATTTATAAAAAATTTACTTCTCCACATATCAGTTATTGATATGATAAAAATTATAATATTTTAAATTTAAAAAAAAAACTAATAAAATGAGTATAATAAGTAAAATAGTA
This sequence comes from Carya illinoinensis, assembly GCF_018687715.1. Classification (NCBI taxonomy): domain Eukaryota; kingdom Viridiplantae; phylum Streptophyta; class Magnoliopsida; order Fagales; family Juglandaceae; genus Carya; species Carya illinoinensis. Next base: position 38,105,294 of record NC_056761.1, read on the forward strand.
CGTAAAATTGTAAATATATATAACATGACTCAAGTATTTCCTTATGGTGTCACCTCATAAGAAGTGCTGGCATTCATGAGCTTCCAATACAGTATTGTAGTGAAGAAGAATCGAATTGAACCGATATATATTTAATTTCTTGTCTTATATATATAGGTTATAAAATTAATATAATAAGAAATTTTAATATTATTATTTATGCTTCATCAATATAAACTTACTCTTAAATATGAATAATAATATTAAATTATAAATATATTATTATTTATCCTCTAGTATTGATTACAACCAATTCAGTCTTAGTTTTCATGATTTGAAAATTGAATTAGACCGAATGAAACCAAGATATATGGTTGTTAGTTTTTTATATTATACATGATATAAATTAATATAACATGACATTTTAATCTTTTTATTTATGCTTTCTTGATATAAAATTACATTTAAATATGAATGTTAATATTAAGTTATTAACATGTTATTATTTATCATTACATATTAAGTTACATACTTACATATTTAATATGGTATAAATATTAAATATGTAGTAATCTATGATTCATATATGATGTATATATCACTTCATTTTGGAAACTTGTGTCAAACTACAGTTGACATTAAGCATGTATATTGCTTTGTTTTGTAAACTTGTATCAAACTTTTTTGGGATGTATATTACTATGGTTGATGCATATATTACTTTATTTTGAGATGTATAATTGAGATATATGGTTAGCTTATTTTATTTTGACATGAATGTTATTATGATTGATGTGTATATTACTTTATTTTGACATATATGATTAGCTTATTTTCTCCCAAGTAGGCAAACGCACTTCTTTTTTTTTTTTTTGAAAAAGAAACCTTTGTATATCATTAAACAAATCTCAACCATTACAACCGTTGTCTCAACCCAGACTTTGTACAATAAAGTCAGGGACTTCTTCAACCTAGATTCTTTCATCCCCCAATTGTAAAGCAGCCTTTGTTAAAGAATGAGCTACCGTGTTACTATCCCTATTTGCAAATTGTATACGCCAATCACATCTATTACTAAAAACCTGTTTAATGTCATTAATCAAAGGACCATAACAAGTCATTATCTCTTCATCACTCTCCACAAGTATAATAATAGTTTTAGCATCACCTTTGAAAATCACCCTTTGAAAATATAGGTCTCTGCAAATCTCCAAAGCTTTCCACAATGTAATGCACTCTGCTATGTCTGGTTTCTGAACCATTTTTCTGTTGTCACAAGCTGCTACCATAGTCTCACCTATCTCATTTATTATTATAATCTCCATTCTCATCACCCTTTGCTTGACATCCAGAGATGCATTCCAATTAACTTTCACAAAGCTTGCACCTAGTTTCACCCATGTAGACATGCTTGCTTTGGTTTCTTCAATGATTTCTACACTAACCTCTGGTTTTTGCACTTGTTGAATCTTTTGATATTCCTCTAGACCTTCTTTTGCAGTTACCAATAGCTTCTAGGGACATGAGAGCCTTTTCTCAAAAACTACCTCATTTCTTCTCATCCATATCTTTCTTAACTGGACAGCTACCCCTCCAACTGATCTTGAGTCAATTGTTCCATCAAACTTTCCCACAACTCCAAAAAACCACTACCATTTGCCAAATCAATCATAACTTGTTACTCCACCACTAATATATATTGATAAATACATATTAAGTTATATATACATAGTGTTTTGGGCTAAAAATAATGTTTTGAGCTCTAAAAGTCATATTTGAGTTAAAGGAAATTATTCATTTGGATAAAAGAAACCAACCAACTCAACAACAAAGTCTAAAACTAAATCACACATATATAACTGTACCAAACCGAAATTAAACCCGAAGTTCTGATTCTTTGAATGAACAGTTGATTTTGATTTTCAGAATTCTAAAACCGACTTATACTAATTTAACAGCATATCCAAAACATAATCGAATCAAACCGATTAACTGCTAATCAACTGGCACAACTTAACAAGCAATAAAAGCTTTTCAAAATGAATATCAAATATAGGAGGCATGATTTTCAATGGCACCAGATCCCATTTTGAAGGGTCGAGACTATAAATTATAAAGATAATTAATCATAAAGAGACCTACATATGTAAATAGTATGTTTTTCAATAGTAATGCTATACAACATATTTTCTTATTACTTTCATCTTAATATATAAGATGTGACATATTTATCACTATTAGATGATATAATGAAATGAAAATAAGATAATAGTATAGTGTACATAATTTTTCGTTTTTCAATGTTGCAAGAGAAAACTCAGAGGAGCTTCATGCTGATGATAATCATTTTCAACTCATGAAATTAAGCAATTCCATTGCCAAAATATTGTTAAATCTGATTGTGGACTCAACGTGTAAGTTTAGGAGTGAAAATCCCTCAGTAACTATAATGTACCTATCTATAATGTAAATAAAATGAACAAATAATAAAAATTCAAGTTGCAAATCAGCTCCAAACTTCCAAATTGTTTTAAGCTTAATGAATTATTAAATTCATGGAGGAGATCATGGAGCAAAGACTTTGCTTTCAAAATTATATATCTTAATACATAGATAAAGACGTACAAATTATAGATAATGTCACTCATATCGGCTCATTTCCATAAATGGGTTGGTTTGGTTACACAAAATCAAACTATCTCATCTGATTTTATATAATCATTACAACTTTATGAAATTCTCAAATAAAATATAAAAAATAATTTAACTTTTTTAAATTTCAGAACAAAACTAATATTATAACAATATTTTATTCAACTTTAAACAAAATATCTTATCTGTTCTCATCTAATTAAATTGCATAACCAAACTAGGTCAGATGAGAGAGACATAAATTAAGAGGCTATAAATATGAAAAATTCCAATTTAAAAAACTGGTAGAAATGGAGACAAGGATGATGATTGATTAGAAGGGGCCAAAACTGAGTTCTGAAATTGAAAAAGAAAAATTAATGAGAACAAAAACTCAGGTATTAATTATTAAAACCAAAGTTTCAGAGCTCACATTATAATTTAAAGAATTAGAAAGGCCGAAAGGGTATTAGGTTGGTAATAAAATAATATTGCAATCAGGATTACTCTTAATCAAAAGACAAAAGTGTTTGCATAAGGAACTGGCCTCCTTAATTCGGCCTATCTACCATCTTACATATGCACAAATTACAAAACTCCATGACCAAGGCACGTTTAGATATAAAGATCAAATATGAAATCTCAAAATCTTTAAAATTTTGTTAATTTTATTTTTAAATATCACTCAAACTCAAAACACTTTTCAATTTTAAAATTTTAATCTTTTTTATTTAATCATTATCTAATTATTATCCGAACATAAAAACTAATATAAATTTTATGAACTTCAAAATAAAACACAAAAATTAATAAAATTTTTACAAACTTCAAAACAAAAATAATATTAAAAATTTATATTCAAATAATTTATTTAACTTTATGATATTTTTATTCAACTTTTTCTCTCATATTTATCAAAATCCAATAAAACGTATGTCTTCACTTAAATCATTTCACTACTATTCATAAAATTATGAAATATTTCATAAGGATCGTATAGGGTTGTTTCATATTCAATGAAGTTAAACTTTGTTTTATAATATGTACAACTTATTTGATAAAGAAATTATGATCATGTGTAAACTAAGAATCTTACCTAAATCACTATTAAAACATGAAACTTGAGGATAAAGTTTTCAAGCAAGTAAATTAACTGTTTCTGCTTGACCTTTTTTATGCAGATACCATTTGCTGACCACAAAGCCATCTGTCTACCTAAAGGTCAATTTGATTTTGAAAAGATGATGTTGAGCTATATAGGAGTCATTGAATGAAAGGATCACAAAATGTCAGTGTCAATACGTGGACTTCTAACATTGGAATGTTTTTTACATATAAGAGGACCAATTTCAGCGTAGGCATTCTTTTAGTATTAGAATATTTTTTTATGGATTACATTGAAAAGATAGAGAAAGATTATTCAACAAATGTCTTGGATTAAAATATGAATGGGATTACACCTTACATGCCACCTCCAAGAAATGAAGAAAGAAGGCTCAGCTGGGAACTCTGGAGAAAGTGAGTGAGAGTGAAAGGTTAATAAATTATTGAAAACATATATCTTTTGGAGAAAGTGGGTGAGACTGAAAGCCTATAAATTATTGTAAACATATCTAGTTTGGTGCTAGATTTTATATTCTATTTCTCTAATTATTTTATGTTAATTTGTCCATACATTGGTCTATAAACAATTGGCTTGCGAGAAAAGTAAGCTCCCATACACAATTGTACCACCCTATAGAAACTATCAAACAATGATGATCTTTTTCAGCACTCATGGCCATTCTACAATGTCATGGATTCCACTTTTGATCAGGGTGTACACCATGACCTCAACATGGATGGCCCTTTTGATAGCTATAAGTTCTCTTCAGTACTATTCACCACAACAGAGGATTCCTCTCAATTTTCTTCAACTCCCTGTTCTTCAACTTTGTTCCATAGTAACTTTGTCCAATACCCATTTTGTGATGATTCCCAGCAAGTCATGTTAGCCATGAAAGATATCTTGATGGTGGGTGGGAAATTAGAGTCTATTTCGAATGATGATGCTGAGATTGAATGTATGAATGGGTTGTTAGGAGAAAATGAGGGAAGTTTCAGTATGCAACAATTTTCCCTAGGAGAAGACTTTTTGTGTCCTAGCCCATCAACAACAAAATCTAAGTCATCGCTTGATGTATCATCTATTCAACCATTACTCACCTTTCCAAGAGAGGATATGGAAGTCAATAACCTTCTGAGCATTTACCATTTACTCAAGGCTTATGGAGAAGCCTTGGAAAAGGATCAAAGAGAGCTTGCACAGGTGATTCTCAGATGGATCGGTGAGAAAGTTAGCCCAGTTGGCAAAAACTTGGAGCGTGTTGCATTCTACTTATCCCAGGAAATTAACAATCAGGGTGACTACCTTAAACAAGAGTCCTACAAGAATTTTGAGGTTGCGTTCCAAGCATTCTACCAAAGCTTCCCACAAGGGAGATTTGCTCACTTTGCAGCAAATTCTGCGATTCTTGAAGCCATGCTAGATGATGCAGAGACTATACACACAGTGGACTTTGACATGGGAGAAGGGATTCAATGGCCTCCAATGATTGAGGAGATTGCATGCCAAAAAAAAAAAAAAATTAACATTGACATCGATTAAATGGGAAGATGAGGATTGTGATTGTGTTCCTTCACCCTGGAGGTTTGAGGAAACCAAAAGGTGGCTCTGTAACCAAGCCAGAGCTCTTGGTCTAAGGTTGAAAGTGCAGGAGAAGAGAATTGAGGATTTGGTGAGTGAGAGAAAGAAAATGAAGAAAAGGAGTGGAAGAAGAGAATGGTTGGTTTTTAATTGCATGGTGGGGCTTCCACATATGGCAAGGAGTAGAAGCAGAAGGCTTGTGATGGAATTTCTAAGGGTGGCCAAGGAATCAATAGTTGGGCTTGCCGATTGCAGTACTAGTAATAGTGGTATTATAACCTTTGGTGATGGTGTTGCTTGTGAAAAACTAAAATATTGCTCAAGTTTTGGGTCATTCTTTTATGGATGTTTGGATCATTACCGAGCCATGTTAGAATCATTGGATGTGAATTTCTCACTTCATCTTCTAGAAGTAAGAATAGCTATGGAGTGTCTCTTTGTGGCACCTTATATCTCATCTCTGGTCATGTCACCAAGAGGTGTATTGTGGAGTTGAATTCATATGAATTCCTTATTTAACACTGTCTTTTGGAGTAGAACTACCATCAAAGGTGTTAAGGTATAGCAGGTTTTGATCAAAAGACCATGGCCTGCCTCTCTAGACTTTCTGCAGATCCTCTTCATTATGAAACTCAATCAGAAACATGTTGGCACCCATTTCTCTGAACAACACTTCTCCCTTCGGTTTCCATACCTTTAGCATCATGGCCTTGAAAGCTTCCTTGTTGATAGATTTGTTTGAGACAACAAGACCTATCAAACTATATTTCCCTCGTTTGCTAACCAGTGCATCAACAGTAATGTCAAGAGAGATCTCCTTTTGTTTAGCCTCAGTCAAACAAAAACTACCCCACTTCTCCATGATTTCATCAACCATGATCCTTTCTACTACTTTTGGTAAAAGCCAAAACCCTACACTTCCTCCTAAGTCAAAAGACTAGGAGACTACAACAAGAGACAAAACTCCTTAGCAAGAGCTAGGACACCGACCGATCTCGAACGGTGATTAATACGCTACAAGAAAAATGGATTTTTGTAACTAATTTATTGCAACCAAAAAATTATTTGTAACCAATTTAAGTTGGAAGTAGTTATTTCACTATAATTAACTGGTCACAAATAAGTAGTTTTCTTGTAGTGATACTTTTGTTAATTTTATATGTATTACGTTTTCTTGATAGAAGGACATGATGCTTTGAAATATTTGGATAAGGGTCTTGACTTATTTATATATATAACTCTATCAAAAAATTATGTTCTCAAGGTGATGTGGATAACATTTCTTGTAAAATATTTACATGGCATAATTATTTTATTTGGAAGATAAATTTTAAAATTTGAATATATCTTGCAAATCAAATCTTACCATCTAAGTGCTGTGAATTGCGTGTTCTTCACACCAATATGAGAATAAAATAACTCTTCTACATTAGTCATGAATCACATTAATGTAAATATTAGATAGGCTGAAAATATCTATTTAACACTCTCCATATAGAAAAAAATGTGAGGATTCACAATCAATAAATAATTGACTCTACGAACATTTGATCAATGATGTCAAGAGGTAAGTAGTGTTATAAGGATTCTTTTATTACTTGATTTTTCTTCCAAATCTTACATATATGATCATCTTGCCAACTGATCATCCCTTGACTCCATTGATGGAAAAGCTAAGTCATAACTAGAGATTTCGTATATGTATGTACACATTAAGTACCAATTAATAATTTCTATGAATTCATAAAATAGTTAAACATTTGATATTGCAACAGAAATCAAGTTTCTCCTACTCTCTGTTGTACACATGATCCAAACAGAAACCACATTCCCAGTTTCCATCACAATTCACATGTTGAAAACCACTTGTAATGTGAAACCAACCCTGCACCGTTCTCTGTTTTGTTGTATTAGGCACCAACCAAGACTCTGTAGCCACCCAATCTCTGCAGCAAATTTCTACATCGAAATCAGAAATTGTAGACTGCTCTCTCCTATAAATAGGAGAGCTCAGTTGTGCAGAATGGGAGTGGGAAAAATCAGAGAGAAAGAGAGTACATGAGAGAGAGAATTTGTAGAGTGTTTTGAAATCTCGTACAAATTCAATAAAAGAGGTTCCAGTGGACGTAGGAAATTTGCTGAACCATTTAAATATCGTCTTGTATGATTTTGGATAGGCCGGAGTGCACAATAATTGGTATCAGAACTCTAGTTTGCGCTGCCTAGAAATCAAGTTGATCGCAATCAACTTTTGATAACTCCAGGGTGTTCCTCGCGTCGAGACAAATCCGTTACCTCAAACAGAATTAAAAACAGAGGTCGGAAGAGCTCACACACTCCCCAAGAAGCCGGAGAGTGAGTCCACGCACCTCACTTGTAGTTGGAGGTTGAAGACGATTGAGCCACATGCTCCCACGCGCAGAAACACACTCCCACGAACCAAGAGGTGGAAGACGCGTGAAATCCACGCGACACACGTGCTCTCATGCACCCAGAAAGAGGAAGACGAGTGTTTTCCACTTTCTCACGCGCCCTAGAAGGAATCAGCACGTGTCGTCCACTTTCCCACGCGCCACACGTGCCCAACAGAAGCAGGGCGTGTACCACACGCGCCAATGTGCATACAGATGCCACTGTAGCACGTGCATCTCACGCTCCAGATGATCAGGACCGTCCTTTTTTTCCAGATTCTTGTCAGGCTTGACCTAAGCCATTTGGAGTCCGATTTCAACATCAAATAGTGCTTTCCAACTATTTGAATCATTCCAAACTCATCTGTACGGTTAGAATTTTAAAATTTTGTGTTCAAAATTTCTAAATTCAAATGGAAAGATCTGGAAGAGATAGGAGTTCTGAAAATGCCAGTAGCTCTGAGCGTTGGTCCACAATGTCAAATGCCAAATTTGAAGTTGAGAAGTTCAATGGAACAAACAATTTCGGTATGTGGCAGTGTGAAATGATGGATGTTTTGATCCAACAAGAGTTAAATATTGTGTTGGAAGAACGATTAGATGACATGATTGAAAAGGATTGGAGAAAGCTTAACACCCAAGCTTGTAGTACAATCCGGTTATGCCTTACCAAAGAATAGAAGTATTTTTTCATGAGAGAGACAAATGCTAGGGAACTTTGGCAGAAATTGGAGGATAAGTTCATGAAGAAGAGCATTGAGAGCCATTTGCACTTGAAGAAAAAGCTCTTCAGATTCCAATTTCGTGAAGGTATTTCTATGTCTGAACATCTGAATAGTTATAACCAAATTCTTGCTGATTTGTTAAATTTGGATGTTGAAATCTAAGATGAAGATAAAGCTTTACTTTTGTAAAATTTCTTGCCTGATACATATGAGCATTTAATTACTACTCTACTGTATGGGAAGGAAAAGATTAGTTTTGATTATGTATCTAGTTCTTTAATTAGCAATGAGTACCGCAGAAAAGATAAGCAGGTACAACTAGATACATCAAGTGAAGCGTTAACAGCAAGAGGGAGATCACAGTCAAGGTATCCCGGAAAGAAGAAAGGTTTTTAATCAAAAACCCGGGCCACATCACGTGGTTCATCAGTCTGCAGAAAACTCGCCAGAGACGAGTGTACGAGTGTTCCTTTTGTCGCAATAAAGAACACTGGAAGAAGGATTGTCTAACGCTAAAGAGACAACAGTAGAATCAACCCACCACAACCAATGTCGTGGACATAGATGATGATTCAGATTTTGTCTTGACAAGTTCATCATTCATTTGTCATTCCGATGAATGGATTATAGATTCCGGATGTACCTATCACATGTGTCCCAATTGGGACTGGTTTACTGACTTCACGAAGATTGAAGGTGGAGTAGTACTTATGGGCAATGACAGTGCCTGTAAGACTCAGGAAATAGGTAGCATTCGGTTAAAGCTGCACGATGGCAGCGTCAAGACTCTGATAAAAGTTCGATACATTCCAGACTTGCGGAAGAATCTCATCTCACTGGGATCTCTGGATTCAAAGGGATTCAGAATCACTATTGAAGACAGAACTCTCAAAGTACTAATGGGAGTTCAGGTGGCAATAAAGGGTTTGAGATGAGTAAACTTGTACTTATTGTAAGGAAGTACTGTTGATGGAAGAGCTTCCACATGCTGTGAGAAGCTAGAGAAGACTGATGTCGACACAACCAGTCTTTGGCATATGCGTATGGGACATGCAAGAGAAAAAACTTTGCAAACACTGGTGAAGCAAGGCTTACTCAAAGGTGCCAAGACTGGTAAACTATCTTTCTATGAGCACTGTGTATTGGGAAAGTAGAGACGGATCAAGTTTGGAACTGCTGTGCACAATACACAAGGGATACTTGACTATGTACACTCTGATATTTGGGGACCTACCCAAAATGCATCTTTGGGAGGTAAGCATTGGTTTCTAACTTTTGTGGATAATTATTCTTATCGTGTGTGTGTATACAATGAAGAATAAAGATGAAGTGTTGAAAATCTTCCTTTATTGGAAGAAAATGGTTGAGACTCAGACCAGTAAAAAAATTAAAAGGCTCAGATCTAATAACAGAGGTGAGTACACTTCAGATCTCTTCATGGAAGTATGCCGGAGAGAGGGAATTGTCAGACACTTCACTGTACAAGGTACACTGCTGCAGAACGGTATGGTAGAATGAATGAATCGTACTTTACTAGAGAAAGTGCGATGTATGTTGCTAGATGCTGGATTCAGTAAATAATTTTGGGTTGAAACTGTGACCTATGACTGCCACCTCATCAACCAACTACCCACAGCTGCCAATGACGATAAGACACCACTGAAATGTGGAGAGGTACACATGCTACTGATTATGACTATTTACATGTTTTTGGATGTCCTGCTTACTATCATGTTAAAGAAAGTAAGTTTGATCCTAGAGCCAAGAAAGCAAAATTCTTGGGCTTTAGTACTGGTGTAAAAGGGTATAGACTCTGGTGCATAGTGTTTAAAAAGGTGATCATCAGTAGAGATGTTACATTCATCGAATCTGAGATTCTTAAGTCACATAAGTATAAAGATTCCGATGAAAGTAGCCATGATAGCAAAACACTTGATTATTCGCAAAAAGTGGAGTTTTCCACTCAAAATGATTCAGGAGAAACAAATGGAGAGCACGAACAAGATGAGGTTAATAGTCTAGTCACAGTACCTCCAATACAACTTGAATCAATAGCAACCAACAGACTGAGACGAGAGAAACGTGTACCGACACGTTTTGCAGACTATGTGACATGCATTACCAACTGAAGGGGGTGAGATCTCAATCACTTACAAAGAAGCCAAACAGTCCAGTGAGCAAGTTGAATGGACAAAGGCGATGAATGAAGAGATGCAGTCTCTTCACCAAAACCAGACTTGGGAGCTTGTGCCGCTTCCAAAAGGAAAGAAGAAAATTGGCTATAAGTGGATCTTCAATCAGAAAGATGATCAAACTACTAAAAATGGATTGTGATACAAAGCTAGGTTGGTAGCCAAGGGCTACACTCAAACAGAGGGAATTGACTAAAGTGAAGTATTCTCTCATGTTGTGAAGCATTCATCCATTCGGATATTGTTAGCTTTGGTTGTACAATATGATCTTGAGTTAGCACAGCTTGATGTAAAGACAGCTTTCTTACATGGTGATCTGGAAGAGAAGATTTATCTGTCTCAACCAGAAGGTTTCAAAGAAGCTGGAAAAGAATATTGGGTATGCAGTCTGAAAAAGTCATTCTATGGCTTGAAGTAGTCACCTCGGCAATGGTATAAGCGGTTTGACCGCTTTATGATGGACCTGAAATACACTCGTTGCCAATACGATCACTGTGTGTATTTAAGAAAACTTGTAAGTGGATCTTTCATTTATTTGCTCTTATATGTAGATGATATGTTAATTGCATGTAAAAGCAATGAGAGATAAATCGCTTAAAAACTCAATTAAATCATGAGTTTGAAATAAAAGATCTGGGAGAAGCACGAAGAATATGAGGGATGGAGATCAGCAGAGATAGGGTAAAAGGTACAGTTCACCTTACTCAAAAGCAGTATCTTAAGAGAATACTGCAACGCTTCAACATCGACTCAAAGACGAAGCCAGTGAGTACTCCTATGGCCCCATATTTCAAGCTTAGTGCATTCAGTCTCCTAAAACTAATGAAGAGCTGGATTACATGAGAAATGTCCCATATGCAAGTATTGTTGGAAGCTTAATGTATGTCATGGTGTATACACGACCTGATATATCCCAGGCCGTTAGCTTATGTTGCCCAGATGACTAACATAAGAGGGGGAGTGAATTGAGTTATATTAAAAAAATAACAATTATAAATTAAATATATAATATAAAATATAAACAAAATATGAAATAACAATAAATATAAAGAGTAAGGGTAAGAGAGAAGCAAACTCAGTATGTTAACGAGATTCGGCCCTACTGCCTATGTTCTCGCCTCAAGCTACCCCTTGAGGATTCCCAAATTCACTATTCAACCTCCTTCAGGTGGAGATAGAAACCTATTACACCTTTGAACAACACCGCTACAAAGGATCCGTGTAGAACACCCTTTACACTTGCAATCACCTTACACGTGGTGATTCAACTATTCCCCGTGTAGAAAACTTTCTACACGCACAAGGGTTATACACACCATTTTTCTGATACAAAAGCTGATAGTGGATAGGTTATCAAAAAACACTCCTCAATGAGTGAAATAAGAACAATACAACGCAAACTATATCTCTCAAAATGAACAAAGATTAATGCTCAATGCTTAGAGAAGAGGGAATGAAAGCTTTGAATGAATGTTGTATGCTCTTGGTGTTGTAAATGTGAAGCTTTCAAATGATCTATTTATAGGCATATGAGACTTCATATTCAAATTTAAAAAGATTCACATGTCAAAGACAACATCATTCACTTTTTCAAAAAATTCAAATAAAATGTTATTCTTTTTCAATTGTCAAAGACAACATCATTTACTTTTTCAAAAAATTCAAATAAAAGGTTCTTCTTTTTCAATTGTCAAAGACAACATCATTCATTTTTTCAAAAAAATCAAACCTAATATTTTACTTTTGGCATATGACAAAATGAACACATTTTACTTTTTAAATTTTTCAAACAAAATCATCTACCTTTTGTATAAGTCTAAAAAAGCATCAATCACTTTTGAAAATATTCAAATAAAACATGCACATGTGAAAGATGACAATCAATCATCTTTAATATTTTCAAAGTTCAACCCTTTAATCAAGGCATGCACATGCAAAAGATGACAATCAAACATCTTTCAAAATTTTCAAAAATATTCATGCACATGTGGAAAATGTATTTTAATGCTTTATGATAAAATATTAATTTTGAGCATTAATCCTAATTTTGAATTTTGAAGAGATTTACAACATTACTTTATAATTTTAATGTGAACTTGTTCCCTTCTTACTCATGCTTATTTCCTTGATGTGCTTGACTCCATTGTGTAGACAACTTGAGCTTGAGACTTCTTTATTCTTTGAATTCATTTGTTATCATCAAAATCAATGTGTAAATATATTATTACACAAAACTTGAAATCTTGGGTTCAACAATCTCCCCCTTTTTGATGATGACAAATACTTGATAGAATCTGAAACTTGTATTAATACTTAAGCTCTCCTTGAGAATGTGCGTTAGATTTTCAAGCAAAAGTATAAATATAATTCCAAGTATATATAATAAGTTTAGCAATTCAAATAATGTTAATGTTCTAGTCTAACACTTCTCCCCCTTTTGGCATCATTAAAAAGGATCCGCAGCAACTAAATAGACCTTAAGAAAACGGTGCGTTAGTAGACACTGTAGATAGTTAAAAATAAATAAATAAATTTCATCCGTCCGTGACCCGACAAGTGCGGCTAGAGATTTGAAAAAATTGCCTGATGTTGTTGACAAACGAGATTGAAGGCTCCGAGTTTCTAAAAATGTCATTTTCACCGATCAGCTAAAAAAAATATATTGCTCTTTGACTTGGATGATAGCTTGTCTTATTCTTTATGCTATCTCTATAAAATCAGTCCTGAAGTTCATCCAATCCGCATCAAGTTTTCTTCTCATCTCTATAACTCATCTGCATTCCTTCAACATTCTCGTTTTAAGCCTCTATTCTTTTCTCAATAGCTCATTCTTCTAACATTTCTCTAGATCCATCCATGAGGCATTCTGCATCTCAACCTCCTGTTCTTTCTGCAGCTACCATTGGTGCCATGTTACAGCAAGAAAATAATAATCTGACTAATAAGTCAGATTCTGATGCTATTTATGACTTGGTGAGTCTTGGGACTCTCTACTCTTCGTCTATTGTGGTTTTTTCTCAACGGCTACTAGCCAAAAATCACGAAGTTGAAAAGCTCAAAGAACAAATTGTTGTACTTCAAAGAATTGTTCAAGAGTCTCACACAAGGGAAGGAATCATTCGGCAGAAGAATAAACAGTTGAAATCTTTATTAGATTCTTCATTCCGCTTGCCGGTTCCCATGGATAAGAATGACATGATATTATATGAAGAGAATGAGCGTCTCAAACATGAGGCTAAGAATCTCAATTTTATGTAAAAATATTTAAAAAATCTATCTCTATTTTTATTGACTCTGGTCTATCTTTTAAGAGATATTCATAGCATGCATCATACCTATTTCTCTTCTGATCATACATAATCTATCTTCTGGTAAAGGTTTTGTGAAAATATCTACTAACTGATAGTGTGTATTTGTGAACTCTAATATTATATCGCCTTTTTGCACATGATCTCGAAGAAAATGATATCTTATTTCAATATGCTTAGTTCTAGAATGTTGTATTGGGTTCTTTGAAAGATTTATAGCACTTGTATTATCACATTTGATTGGAATGTGATTATACTTGAGTTTAAAATCTTCAAGTTGTTGCTTCATGTAGAGAACTTGAGCACAACAACTACCCGCAGCAACATATTCTGCCTCAGCAGTAGATAGTGCAACAGAATTTTATTTTTTACTAAACTAGGAAACTAATGCATGACCTAAGAAATGGCATGCTCCACTAGTGCTTTTTCGATCTATTTTACAGCCAGCATAATCTGCATCTGTGTAGCTGATTAGATCGAAAGATGTGTGCTTAGGGTACCATAACCCTAGGTTAATTGTACCACTAAGATATCTAAGAATGCGCTTAACTGCAATTAAATGTGATTCTTTTGGAGATGATTGAAGGCGTGCACATAAGCACACACTAAACATAATATCTGGTCTACTGGCTGTTAAATATAATAAGTTACCAATCATACCTCGATATATCTTCGAGTCAACTGGCTTACCGGATTCATCTTTATCAAGTTTAGTTGATGGGCTCATTGGTGTTCCAATTTCCTTAGCATTTTCCATCCCAAACTTTTTCAGTAATTCCTTAATATATTTTGATTGATTGATTGATGAATGTCCCACTTTTTGCTTACTTAATTTGCAATCCGAGAAAGAATGTAAGTTCTCACATCATGCTCATCTCAAATTCTTCCTGCATAGTCTTAGCAAAAACTTGACACATATTTTCATTAGTAGCACCGAATATTATATCATCAACATAAATCTGAATCAAAAGAATATCATCATTTTCATATTTAATGAAAAGAGTTGTGTCGATTTTTCCTCTTGAAAACCTTTTTCAATCAAGAAACCACTAAGTCTTTCGTACCAAGCTCTAGGAGCTTGTTTAAGTCCATATAATGCTTTTGTGAGTTTGAAAACATGATTTGGGGAAATATGATTTTCAAAACCTGGAGGTTGCTTAACATATACCTCTTCATTTATAAAACCATTTAAGAAAGCACTTTTAACATCCATTTGAAAAAGTTTGAAATCTTTATAACAAGCATATGTAAGTAGCATTCGAATAGCTTCTAATCTTGCGACAGGTGCATATGTCTCATCATAATCGATTCATTCTTCTTGATTAAAACCTTGGGCTACAAGTCGAGCCTTATTTCTAGTAATGACTCCGGACTCATCTTTCTTGTTTCTAAAAACCCATTTTGTTCCAATAATAGTATGATTTTTGGGTTTAGGAACAAGTGTCCAAATATCATTTCTTTCAAATTGATTCAACTCTTCTTGCATAGCTAGAATCTAAGATTCATCAAGAAGTGCGTCATCAATATTTTTGGGTTCAATTTAAGATAGAAAAGCAGTATGATTGCAAATATTTCTAAGAGATGATCGAGTACTTACACCTTGTGAAGGTTCTCCCAAAATTTGTTCCACTAGATGATCTTTCACAAATTTCTACTGTTTGGTTGCATCTTGTATTAAATTTTGATGATCTTTCCTGATAGCTCCATGTTGAACTTTCTCTATTGTTTTCTCTTTGTTGAGATTGAGACTTTCTGTGTTATTTATACCTCATGTTTCTTCATCAATAGACTTCTTGGAGAGTGGAGAATTAGATTCATTAAATACTACATGCATAGATTCTTGTACAGTCAAAGTCTTTTTATTGAATACTCTATAAGCTTTACTATTAGTAGAATACCCGAGAAAGATACCTTCATCAGATTTTGCATCAAACTTGCCTAAATTATCCCTGTCATTCAAAATAAAACATTTGCATCCAAATACATGAAAGTAACCAATGTTGGGCTTTTTCTCATTCCAAAGCTCATAGGGGATTTTATCTAACTTAGACCTTAGCATAACTCTATTTATAACATAACATGCAGTACTTACAGCTTCAGCCAAAAAATAACTAGGCAAGTTGTTCTCATTGAGTATTGTTCTTGCCATCTCTTGAAGAGATCTATTTTTCCTCTCTACTACCCCATTTTGTTGAGGAGTTCGAGGAGCAGAAAAATTATGCACAAAACCGTTTTCATCACAAAATGTTTCAATATTTTTATTAACAAACTCTTTTCCCCTATCACTTCGGATACTTGAAATAGTATAGCCCTTTTCATTTTGAATTCTCTTGCATAACTTGGTAAATGCATTATGTGTCTCATCTTTATGAGCAAGAAAGATGACCTAAGTATATCTAGAGAAATCATCAACAATAACAAATGCATAATATTTTCCTCCTAGACTTGCAACTCTATTTGGTCCAAAAAGATCCATGTGTATCAGTTGCAATGGTCTAGTAGTGGAAATATGTTTCTTAGTTTTAAAAGAAGTTTTTGTTTGTTTACCAAATTGACATGCATCACAAATTTTGTCTTTAAGAAAATTTGTTTTTGGTAAACCTCTCACAAGATCATTTTTTGAAAGTTTGGAAATAAGTTCCATATTGGCATGACCTAATCTTCTATGCCATAGCCAACTAGTTTCATTTTGAGCTGAAAAGCAAATAACATCTTGTGAGATAATTTCTTCAAAATCGATTGTATAAACATTATTGTTTCTAAAAGTAATAAAATAAATATTACAATCATGATCATTCAAAATAATGTATTTATCCATTTTGAAAGTAACTGTAAATCCTTTATCACATAATTGACTTATGTTCAAAAGATTATGTTTTAAACCTTCAACAAGTAGAACATCTTCAATTATGAAAGAAGATTCATTACCAATTTTACTTATTCCCATGATCTTCCCTTTCGAGTTATCTCCAAATGTCACGTGTCCTTCTTCTTTAGATCTAAGATCAAAGAACTTAATCTTGTCTCCCATCATGTGTCTTGAACATCCACTATCTAAAACATTTTGCAATTCTTCATATGAAGGATTTTCAATATTATCAAGATTTGTTACCTCAATGTCATCTTTAGCCATAAGACAAAGATTTGCTGATTCTTCATTGCTTGCTTCACTTTCTGAGCTACTTGAATCATCATCCCATGTAACTTTCATTGCTTTCTTGCCCTTGTTTCGATCTTTCTTTAGTAGAGGACAATCTGGTTTGATATGACCAGGTTTATTGCATTTATAACAAATTAAAGTATCATTTTTACTTGAATCTTTCTTGGAAAACTTTTTGAAGGATTTCCTCGGAGGAGTTCTATTTTTCTTCAAGAACCTCTGAATTCTTCTTGTTATCATCGCAACTTCTTCATCTTTATCGTCATTTTCCTCATCTTCATCACTTTCACTTTCATGAGGAACAGCTTTAAGTGTTAAGCTCTTCTTTGGCCTTCCTTCTTCTTCTCCTCTTTTCAATGTGTACTCAAGGGTGATAAGTGATCCGATGAGTTCATTGACTTCGAGCTTCTTGAGGTCTCTAGCTTCAAGAATAGCTGTAACTTTTGATTCCCAACGTTTTGGTAAAGAGTTGAGAATTTTTCTTACTATCTCCACCTTGGAATAAACTTTACCAAGAGCTGTCAAGCTGTTTATGATGTTAGTAAAACGAGTGTGCATACTAGAAATAGATTCATCATCATTCATCTTAAACATTTCATATTCATGAGTAAGAATATAAATTTTTGATTCCTTGACTTGCGAAGTTCCTTCATAAGTTACTTCCAAGTTATCCCAAATTTCCTTTGCCGTAGCGCAATTCATTATTCTATTAAACTCATTTCCATTAAGAGCATTATATAATAAATTCATAGCAGTTAAATTTAAAGTATAAAGTCTATCGTCTTCACGATCAAACTCTTCTTCTTCCTTTTTGACCTTTACTCCATCAACCACTTTTGTTGGAATATAAGGTCCATTTACAATACATTTCCAGATTTCTCTACCTTGAGTTTGAAAAAATATTCTCATTCTAACTTTCCAGAATGAGTAATTATCTCCACAAAAGAGTGGAGGCCGACTGCTAGATTGACCTTCACCAAATAAAGCTGCAATGTTAGCCATAAGATCTTAACTCAAAAGATAGTTAATCTTATAATAGAGCTTTTAGCTCTGATACCAATTGTTGCCCAGATGACTAACACAAGAGGGGGGGTGAATTGAGTTGTATTAAAAAAATAAATATTATAAATCAAATATATAATATAAAATATAAACAAAATATGAAATAACAATAAATATAAAGAGTAAGGGTAAGAGAGAAGCAAACTCAGTATGTTAACGAGGTTCGACCCCACTGCCTACGTCCTCGCCTCAAGCTACCCCTTGAGGATTCCCAAATTCACTATTCAACCTCCTTCAGGTGGAGATAGAAATCTATTACACTTTTGAACAACACCGCTACAAAGGATCCGTGTAGAACACCCTCTACACTTGCAATCACCTTACACGTGGTGATTCAACTATTCCCCGTGTAGAATACTTTCTACACGCACAAGGGTTATACACACCTTTTTTCTGATACAAAAGCTGATAGTGGGTAGGTTATCAGAAAATACTCCTCAATGAGTGAAATAAGAACAATACAGCGCAAACTATATCTCTCAAAATGAACAAGGATTAATGCTCAATGTTTAGAGAAGAGAGAATGAAAGCTTTGAATGAATGTTGTATGCTCTTAGTGTTGTAAATGTGAAACTTTCAAATGATCTATTTATAAGCATATGAGACTTCATATTCAAATTTAAAAAGATTCACATGTCAAAGACAACATCATTCACTTTTTCAAAAAATTCAAATAAAATGTTATTCTTTTTCAATTGTCAAAGACAACATTATTTACTTTTTCAAAAAATTCAAATAAAAGGTTCTTCTTTTTCAATTGTCAAAGACAACATCATTCACTTTTTCAAAAAAATCAAACCTAATCTTTTACTTTTGGCATATGACAAAATGAGCACATTTTCCTTTTCAAAATTTTCAAACAAAATCATCTACCTTTTGTATAAGTCTAAAAGAGCATCAATCACTTTTGAAAATATTCAAATAAAACATGCACATGTGAAAGATGACAGTCAATCATCTTTAATATTTTCAAAGTTCAACCCTTTAATCAAGGCATGCACATGCAAAAGATGACAATCAATTATCTTTCAAAATTTTCAAAATTTAATTTTCAAAAATATTCATGCACATGTGGAAAATGTATTTTAATGCTTTATGATAAAATATTAATTTTGAGCATTAATCCTAATTTCGAATTTTGAAGAGATTTACAACATTACTCTATAATTTTAATGTGAACTTGTTTCCTTCTTGCTCATGCTTGTTTCCTTGATGTGCTTGACTCCATTGTGTAGACAACTTGAGTTTGAGACTTCTTTATTCCTTGAATTCATTTGTTATCATCAAAATCCATGTGTAAATATATAATTACACAAAACTTGAAATCTTGGGTTCAACAGCTTAGTTAGTCGCTATAAGCATAATTATGGAAAGGTTCATTAGCATGCGGCTAAGTGGATTCTACGGTATATTTTAGGAGCCGTAGATATTGGTTTAAAGTTCGAGAAGAGTGAATATAGTCTAGTAACTGGATATGTTGATTCAGACTATGCAAGTGATCTTGACAAACGACGATCGACAACTGGATATGTATTCACTATGGCTGAAGGACCAGTTAGTTGGCGATCAACTTTACAGTCGACAATTACACTATCATCCACTGAGACTGAATATATGGCTGTAACAGAAGCCGTGAAAGAAGCCATTTGGTTGTAGGGATTGGTAACAAATTTAGGTTTTAAGCAGCAAGAGGTTACCATGTACTGTGACAGTCAAAGTGCAATTCATTTGGTCAATAATCAAGTATATCACTCTCGAACAAAATACATATATGTCCGATTTCACTTTGTACGTGAAATATTAGAAGAAGAGGACATCAAATTTCAGAAAATTGGCACTGAAAATAATCCAGCAGATATGTTGATGAAAGGCGTCACAGGGATCAAGTTCCAACACTGTTTGGACTTGATCAGTATTGTACACTGCTGAGCACCCTCGGGTGCATTGGAGCATATTCGATAGCAAAAGTCTCTCATGTCAAAGAATGATGTGCGTTCATTTGAAAAATGAATCAGTTTGTAAGCAGCTTGGTATGACACACTTGGGTGGAGGGGGTGATTGTTGAAAACCACCTGAAGTGTGAAACCAACCCTGCACCGTTCTCTGTTTTGTTGTATTAGGCACCAACCAAGACTCTGCAGCCACCCAATCTCTGTAGCAAATTGCTGCACCGAAATCAGAAACTGTAGACTGCTCTCTTCTATAAATAGGAGAGCTCAATTGTGTATAATAGGAGTGGGGAAAATCAGAGAGAAAGAGAGTACGTGAGAGAGAGAACTTGTAGAGCATTTTGAAATCTCATACAAATTCAGTAAAAGAGGCTCCAGTGGACGTAGGCAATTTGCTGAACCACTTAAATATCATCTTGTATGATTTTGGACAGGCCGGAATGCACAACATCACATACGAACGTCATTTTTTTTGTTGCAATAACAATTAATTGAAAACCAATTGTACAAGAAATTAATACACTTGATTCTCAAGAACTACTACTTCTCTCGATCTCTGCCTAACACTACAAGAAAATGTGCTTTTCTCAGCGTTTTTTTAATTGCTGGGAATAAATTCGCTGCTTATTATTATTATTTACAGCGATTTTGTCATCGCTACAAATATTCAACGCTAATTAAACGGGCAGTGATTTGAACTTTTATTGCAGCGATTTATGCTATATTCTCGGCAACTAATAGCGCTGCAAATTACAAAAACTTATTACAGCGCTACATGATACGTCGAAATTAAGTCAGGCGCCAAAATGAGCTAAGTTTTATTAATTTCCCCCCAACACTTTTACCCAAAACACTACCAGAGTTCCCAAATCATTCCCCCGACTCCTCTTCGGCGAAACCATACTCCCTACCCAGCATCTGCAGGTGCTTCGGTAATTACCTTCTGCAAATCCCCTACATTTTCCTTGGTTTAACCACTCGGCTTGAAGATTTCCTGTCGCACACACGTACACGAAGCGATTTTCCTTTTCGGAGTCTCTTATTCCACCCCCTTCTCACCCTGGTTAGTGTTTGTCGGTGGGTTTCTCGGTTTGCCTTTATACTAAAACATTTTAGCTCTAGTATATTCAGTTTGAGCTGCATCTGTGGGCCATATTGCAGGAGACTGAAAACTGTCTGCTTTATCCTTCCCATACAATTCCTTAAATCCAGCTACCACAACTCCATGAAAGTCACAAATTTTACCAGCAGATATAGAATTTGGTCTTTATCGTTTGCAGTAAGTGTTGTTATGGGTTTTCTAAACAAGCACACAGTTAGTTTGTTTAATTAATTACCCCATATATGTTATTATATAGAGTAAAGGCCTTAATCTCTAAGTACAGTACAATTAGAAGACGTTGAAATCTGTTTATGCTAAGGTAATAAGTTTTCATGTGTCTATATAGAGTTGTTAGCATAATCTGATATAAGATCTTATAAGGAAAAACTTCGTATGATGTTTTATATATATATTATATGCAGATAAGTAGACAACTGTGTAACCCACGTAGAAAGCATTTTGGTGTAATGCTGATTTGGGTATCCCAACATTTTCAAGTGCATGTATATAATATCTAGAGGCTATGATTCATAATGTTGATCGTTTTGCAATATAAATGTTTTTGTCCCTACCTGCTCTTGCATTTGTTTGGACCAGCGATTGATCAAAGGGGTACAGAACTGTTTGTAGAGTCGCATGGGTGCAGCTGTGCCAAACATGTTCCAGCCAACAAGGTGTTAAAGCTTCAGGATTAACCATTACCATTACTCGCATGGGTGCAGCTGTGTCTTTATTGAGAGAAGAACATTTGTAAAACAAGTTTCATATGTATTTTGTGTAACAGATTTTTAGCTCAGGTTTATAGTACTTAAAATTCCCTTCCATTAATGCACCAAGCCAATGTATTACATCATGACTAAAAGAATCAGCACAATATTGTTTTCACAACAATGAATTTATATTAAATTCATTGGTATGGTTGTTAAATGGTATGGTATTTGGATCTAAATGGAATGTTTGTACATATATTTCGGAAATATATGTTGTGGTCTGAGTTGGATGTCAATTAGGTACCCAAAAGTAATTCCAATTACCAACTGGGTGGGTGTAAAATAGGACTATTTTCGGCGCTATACAATTCGCTGGGAATAAAATTTTCACAGAAAATTTATTACCAGCGATCCCTTACTGCTGGAAAACTAAACTCAGCGATGTATCACTGCTGCAAGTAACAATTAAGACAATGCTGGAAGATTATTTCCAGTGTTATAAACTGCTGGAAATTAATGCTATTCTCAGCGCAGTGTTTAAACGCTGCATATATTGATTATTCTCGACGTTTAGTACCGCTGGAAATTGAAATATTCTCAGCGCCATTTCAAAGCGCTGGGAATAATACTGGAATATTTCAGCGTTTTACAAATACGCTACAATTATTAACCATTACTTTCAGCGACTTGTTGGTTATTCTCGACTATTATATTACGCTGGAAAATTTATTCTCAGCGATTAAGTCTCAAATCTGAGCCATAACAGCGGCGAAAATAATTTTTCTCCCAGCGGCAAAACACGCTGGAAATACTGGACTATTCGCAGCGATTTTTTTCTCTCGCTAGAGTAATTTATAAGTGAGTATACAAATGCGACTAACTTGCAGCGGTTAAGGAATCGCTGATTATGATTATTTCCAGCGATTTTGTGCCTTTTTTCCGACTACTTATGGCGCTGCAAAAAGCGTATTTTCTTGTAGTGTATAAACTGCATGTAACGCTTAACAAATACACTTTCATTGGTATGTATTTCAAACTAGCACATATACAAGCTGGGTATGCAAGCCTAAAAAATGAAAAGAAAAATTAGTACAAGACTTAAAAAAAAAAAACATAAAAGACCCTCCTGGCCTCCTGATTAATTTGTAATTATTATCTTCCACGGTTTATGGAACTGGTAGAGGTTCCCCCAGTGCTACTTGCCGAAAGATAGGAAGTTGTGATATTCATGGTATCAGTAGTAGAAATGCCTTCTAACATTCTCGAGTTCATTTCACTGAAGCCATGAGACTCGAGAGAGCTCCAGTCATCATTAATGGTGGGAAGCGGTTCATCCCCACTGAGATACCGTGTAACTTGTCTCATGGTAGGCCTAGCTCCTTGCCTGCTATGGGAACAAAGTAAACCCAATTCCAAAACCAACTCTACCTCTTCAACCACGTAAATGTTGTTCAACCTTGGATCAACTGGGTTCAGAATTTGACCCATTTGATAGCTTTCCACTACCCAGTCCACCAAAATGAAATTGCTCGACTCTATTGGTCTTCTCCCGGTGACCACTTCAAGGAGCAAAACCCCATATGCAAACACATCGGAACTTGTGGATACCTTGCCGGTACGAGCCAATTCTGGTGCCATATATCCGATCGTGCCGACGACATTGGTGGTGTGTGATAACTTGTCATGATCATATAGCCTGGCAAGGCCAAAGTCGCCTAGCCGGGGATTCATTTCAGCATCTATCAACACGTTGCTGGACTTCACGTCTCGGTGGATTACCACTTGCTCCCATTCCTCGTGCAGATATAGTAATCCAGAAGCTATGCCTTTAAGGATGTCGAATCTTTTTTCCCAACTCAAAACAAAGTTGTTTTTGGGTTTGTAAATGAGTGAATCAAGGCTACCATATGGAATATAGTCGTAGACTATAAGCAGATCGTTTTTATGCTTGCACCAACCTTGGAGATTGACCAAGTTCTTGTGTCTCAACCTTCCCAAGCTCTCAATCTCAGCTGCAAATTCTCTCATTCCACGGGTTGAGTTACGCACTATCTTTTTCACTGCTACTTCGCTTCCAGTGGCAGGTAAAATACCTTTGTAGACTGCACCGAAGCCTCCAACTCCAATAACCTCACTCTCTTTGAAACCCTTGGTCGCTGCATAAAGATCCCTGTATTTGAACCTGTGAGGACAATCCAACTCCCAATCCTCGAGAATCTCATGCCGCGCATGCGCCAACCTTTTGTACAAGGTGAGAACGAACAGAGTTCCCAACAAAATAATCGTTAAAACAGATAAAGTGGCAATCACTGCAGTAACTTGGGGTTTGAAAGATGATGGACTTTCCTCCTTTGGAGGTGACTCAGGAAGTCGGGAAAGATGTAGTGGAGGAGCAACTCCTTTCGTCGAAAAACTCCATCCTAAGATGTAATGAGAGCTTGATTTCTCGCCCGTTGATGCGGAGAAACCAACATACATGCTATCCATAAGAACCGAAGTCAGATCTTGTGGCAGACTAATGAGGGGTTTGCTCGGTTTCGCTTGCGTTGCTGGAGATATTGTTACATTCACAACTTTTTGCCGGCCATCATATTCTATCCAGGCATGAATAGAATCACCGCTCTCCAATTTTATTTCTTCTTCGTTGTCTTCATTGTCCCTGTCACTATAAGCAGCTGGTTTAGCTGCCCTGGGAGACATGCCATTGATGTTGATACCCACATGGTTTCCTTCAGTATCGGAAGGCTCGTTATACCCTTTAACCGTATCAAATTCAACAGCAAATATATGATTGGAAGAATTTCCATCGTTTGATTCATTGAAAATCCCAAGGTAATGCTCATCCTGAGCTCCAGGAAGTTGCTTGGAGGGAGACAAAATGAAAGCAAAACCATGACCACCTCTGCCGGAGCCTGGGGGGATTATGCAAAAAACGAAAGATGTGCTGAAAGAATAAGCGTTTGGGGATGACGAAGAAGAATTAGTACTGTTATTGATCGGAACCTGTTTGGTATAGAATGCATGGCCTGTAGCAAAGTTTGATCGATTGGTGAGCCGAAGTAAACCACTGGGCTTGATAATAAAGGCTCCCTCTGTGGTGAGGTTTGCTTCCTGACCTTTGAATCCATGGAAGACGAATTCAACGTTTTCAGATTGAGCAACATGATGAGGAAATAAGATCAGACATAGGAAAGCCAGAAAAGGAAGTGATAAAGCCATGGAATTAGTATGCATGAGAGCCGACGTAAGGATTGATCAAAGACGGAAAGCACAAGAACAGTTAACGAATTATCAGAACTTTAAAGGAGAGAATTTCGGTCATTAGGTACTATTCTCTCACCGGGTGAGATATGGAGATCATGGGAGAGTTGAAGAAGTCAAAGTCGTAGCAGGACAAAAAATACTTGGTCCCTGGAAATTTCAGACCACCAAATGGAACACAGTGCTGTATATTCTACTCTGTCCTCTTTCAATATCACACCATTAAATCAATGAGCTGAATCCCACGCAGCTCTTCGAGTGCTCTGGCCACATCAAGTACCGTAGTGGAGAAGGGATTGAATTTTCTAGGTTCCAGAGACTGCCGGGTAATGACCGATTGATCGGTTCAGAGTGCTAAGGGATGACAGCCACAAGATTAATGATTGGTCGCTCGAGTCTTCTTCCTCTCCTTTGGTTGTAGAAAATGACATTCTTTTAAACTCTGGAAAATAATAATGGCCCAGTTGTAATTAATGCATGCAGTTAAGGTACTTGACCCCTCTCGCATGTACTGAACTAATTTCTTTCCAAAAGAACGGCCAGAAGCGAAGGATCAACATTTTCTCGGAAATTTTGTAATAAAAAATTATCTTGACCTGTTGTTGGTGATGCATGCATGGGATCATCAGTACTTGGTTAAAAACAGAAAGATTTGGTAAATAAGCAAAAGACCATGCACGGTGGGAGTAGTAGTACTACTTGCATATTTGGGTTCACCAAACCCTAATGCATATATATTCATTTACATTATTTTAATTTTATTATTCAACGTCCATGACTTTCCCACGCAGAAGAAACTCTAACAATTTTTTTTTTTTTTTTTTTTTTTTTAAGTTAGGATCCCATGTATATGAGGGATCCCTACCTCAAATATTATTAAAAAACTGGAATACCTTAGATATAAAAACTCAGAAAATAAAAATCACTTCTCTCTAATAACAACCATCCCCAACCTATCCATACGAATCAAACCTCTAAACCTTACAAACTCAAAATCTAGCCCCACAAAATCTGTATTATCCCCAAAAGTCCCCTTCTTAGCTAAAAAATCTGCAACAATATTAGCTTCTCGAAACACATGCCTAAACCGAGCATTAATCTCCCTAGATAACTCATATCTATTTTCAACATCACATTACCCCCTCTTACCTTCCTATTCACCCCTTGAACCAATTCTTGTGTCAAGGCAATATTATCAAAAATACTCCGACCTGAAATGAATGCTGCCTGCTCCTTAGAAATAATTTTTTCAAGAATAGGAGCCAACCGAGTAACCATAATTTTTGTCATAATCTTATAAATCACCGAGCAAAGACTAATAGGCTAAAACTGACCAAAACCCATAAGTTCTTCCACTTTTGTAATTAGCACCAAATTAGTAGTACCAAAAAACTTAGTAAAAGGTTGTCCTTCAAACACTTCTTTTGCCATGTCAATAAGATCATTTTTAACAACATCCCAAGCCAATGTTAAAAAAGAGGCAGCAAATCCATCCGGCCCCGGACTACTATCCAAAGAAATAGACCGAAGAGCCCTTATGACTTCTTCATCTGATGGTACCTTGAACAAAGCATCATTCTCTTCTTGAGTAACCACTGGACTTAATAAATTAAAATCCGGCTCACTAGTATTCACGTCTGACCCAGAAAAATTGCCTTGGAAAAACTGTATAGCCTCAATATGCACTACCTCCGCAGAATCCAACCTCCTACCATCCTCCAAAACCATGTTATCCACAAGTTTATTTTTTTTTTACCCTCATCGCAGCATGAAAAAACTTGGAGTTAGAGTCGCCTTCAACCAACCATTTTATACGTGACTTCTGACAAGCCAAAGTCTCCTCCCGATGAACCCAATGCAAATGTGTTTGTTTCGCATGTAACAACTCATTTTCCACCTGAGATTTCTTACTAACTCTTCCTCAAGGCACACTATACGGTCTTCAAGTTTATGAATTTCAATCTCTACTCGACCAAAAACTTCTCTATTCCACTTTACCAACTCACCTTTTAGCCTTTTCAATTTTTTCTTAATCCGAACCACAGCACATCCATCCACATCTCCCTCCCAACACTATCTCACCAAAGGCAAAAACCCCTCATGGGATCCCCACATTCTCAGAAATCTAAATGGCTTCATAATATTTTGGTTTTTCATAAACAAATCAAACAGCATAGGAACATGATCTGAAGACAACCTCGGTAGATATCTATAACTTGAACCCTCAAATAAATTAAGGAATTGTAAATTAACCAAAACACGATCCAATTGAGCCCAAATACGCCTTCCGCCAATCCTACCATTACACCAAGATAATTGATTTCTTTTACGTGGAGAATCAATTAGAGCATAATCATTTATCCACCTGTTAAAATCAGCTTTAGCCCGAGGAGCCTTAAAAACACCCCCAATCTTTTCAGCATCAACTCGAATAATATTAAAATCACCCCCAATGAGCCAAGGAAACCCATGAGGATCTTGTAGCCTGAGATAATCCCATCATTCCACTCTTTTATCCTGAAAACAACTAGCATAAAAAAACGAACATAAAATTCAAGACGACCCATATGAGAACCACCCGGAAATAGCTTGATCTGAACAAGAACTCATCTCAAACTCCAAATCATCCGCCCAAAAAAACCAAAATTTTCCCCCCACATCAGAATTATTCACAAAGGACGTTAAACTCATCCATCTAGCCCAACGGCTACATTTATTAACCCCTAAAAAAGGTTCTAAAATCGCCACCACCAAAGGCCGACTTTTATTCAAAATACGCCGAAGTTTATGTTTCGACGAAAGAAAACCCCTAATATTCCAAATCAAAATAGACATCAAAAAATTAAATAAATTTTTTGGAGCGAGTACGCCACTCTAGAGCAACAATCGATTTCTCTTTCCTCAACCCCTTCACCGTTTTCAGCGGAATATGCATATCAGGATCTGAATCAAACACTTTTGCCGCCAGTTCATTTAACTCACCATCTTGCTCTCCTTCCGAACCCGGTCTACAAGAATCACTTGTCTCCAATACTTCAGATTGAGCAAAAAGTTCCCCTCTAGCCAAGCCACCAAGCTCAAATTCCAAAGTTTCATCAATCATACGCACTAAGCTTCTCGGACCAGATTCTTTCATATTCGGACTTGACTCTGAATCTGAATCTGATGACTCTTCATCCGCAATATCACTCCATTTCGCTGGACTACTTTCTTTTGTGTGTATCGGCAAAACCACCTCCAATAAACCCTCTGCTGCCAAGACATTTTCACATAATTGATCTTCCGTATTAGAGCCCCCTGATATTCTAAACCAGTTATAGAAACCACCTCCGTTCCAGCCCCACGTACATACCCTTGCTCCGTTCAAATCCCACGTACAAACCCCTGCTCCGTTCCAATCCCACGTACAGCCCCCTGCTTCGTCCCACTCAATTCCTTCCCCATCTAATTTTTCTCATTCAAACCATCTTGATTTTTAGCTTCTAAAACCAGTTTCGAAAATTGTACTGCTTGTAACTCCACTTCAGACTTTGTATAAGTTACTCCCACGTTAGAGACAAATAAGATTGGCTCCTTCGAAATAGTTTTAGCTTCTTGTCTTGCTCTTATATTTTCCAGAATCTGTTGCCTACGAGAAGTTGAATTCTCTCCTTTCTCAAACTGTATATTTCTCTCTTCTTTTTTTCTTTCAGGATTCACTACTTCCTTCCACTCAAATTTTCCAGATTTAGGAAAGTCACCTCCTCCCGATTCCAGTTTTTTCTTCTTCATATCCCGTCCTCGTTTACACGTAAAAACTATGTGTCCTTGTTTACGACAAGAAACACAATAACTAGGCACCATCTCAAAAATTATTTCCTGAAAGAAACTTGAATCCCCATTCGGAGGCCCTATCCAGAAAGAATAACGCAAGGGAGTAGAGAGATTTACCTCTACACAGATACGAGCCGCTTCAGGTCTTGTAACACAAGCCGTTGCCTTATCCCTCTTCAAATACTTTCCCAGCCCATCTCTAATGCTCCTTAGAATAGATTCCTGGAAAAAATTTGGAGGAAGCCCCGGCAAAGACAACCACACCGGAACCCACGGAGAGTCTTCTTCCTCCATGAAATCCGGAGTCCAGTGAAAGACCCGAAAAGGAACGCCCAATAACTCCGAATTTCCTCTGGCCATAACAAAAATATAATCATCTTCCATCACCAATCTAACAAGAACATTTCGTGGGTTTCTTAATTGTCCAACCACTGGTGTTGCTCTCAATCCCCATCGGTTTTGAATAAAGCCCCTAATCTGATCAAGAGAAGGTCTTCTCCGCAAGAATTTCAGGACGACCGAGAAACGAAAAGGCTCCGAAGAGCCCTAAACCTCTGCTTTAGAGAACACAAAATACATCTCCCCATCTTGGAATTTTGGCTCTCTATGTAGAATATTAACAGTAGGCAGCAATTGGGGATAAGATCCCACCACGTCCACGAATCGACGCCTAGATTCCACCTTCTCTACCTTCCCATCCGTAGCCTTCAGCACAGAAATAGAGCCATGCTTCAAAACCCTCTCATTTTGCCTAGGAACAGCCAGCGGCAGCATAGGGCTGGCGCCCAAAGCCATACAAAAACTTCCCTAGCACCTGAAAGTTGAGAGAAAAATCCCTAGCGCCACGTCATCACCCCACATGTGATGCAACCCAAAAAAAAAGTAAAAACTCTAACATTTGATCTTTCCCCAAACATATAATATATATATATATATATATATGGGTGAACGTGAGAATGGGTTGAATAAAAAGGACAAGAATATCAGAGGAAGGGAGAAATTAAAGAAACCCTAATTTACTTATTTAATTAATTAAGTAGGAGATGAAGAAAATGATAGATCATCAAGAGGATATGCTCCCAAAAGGATAAAGCAATGCTACGTACAATCCTCATTTAGAGACTGCAATGCACGCATAAGCAATTTTATCTTTAAAACTTTTTAAAAGTACTAAAATATCCATCTTAAAATGATATTTTTTTCCCTTTTAATAAAGAGTCTGCATAGAGAATCTTCAAGTAGAACTGTAAATAGAATTTCTCATATATTAATATACTATTAAACAATAATATGTCAAACATGGGGTGATGAGATAATTAATCAAATTAATAACTTTTTCTAATAATATTTCTCCCGTGCATTCCAGTCGAGACAAAAATAAAAGGAGAAAATCTTATTTCTTCCCATCTTTCTTCTCTAATTCTTTTTCATCTCTTTTAATCCAAACTAAATAGATTCTGGATTTCTTGTTTGGAGTCTGAGGAAGTTTATCAATGAAATCAAATAACATGTTTAATTATAATTTAAAAAAATGATGCAGCTAATTATATTAATTAATCATATCGTGTGTAAAAAATATATAAAAATAACTGCACATAAAATTTTTATAAACTCGCTCATTCAAATCCTCGATCAATGCACTATTTATAATAACGTTGAAACTTCTAATATAAAAAATTATATATAATTTAACTTTATTTATAATTATAATAAGTTTCATATATAATAAATTATATGTTACATCATATCGGTGAAAACCCAACGTGGCATGAAAGTGAAACACAAGACTATAAGAAAATGAAAAATATAATTATTCTAAATATCTTTATGCTTAAAAATAAAATAAAAAAATTGAGAAATGAGTCTGACAGAATATTATAAGATTCTATTGAAACAATTGAAGGGTGACAAAACATTTAAATAATAAAAGTGAATCAATCATTCATCATTTGAATTTTCATTCCATTCAAATTCCGTATTTAATTAATTTGAAATGAATACGTATCCTTCAAACTCCGTAGGTGGCGTATTCCACTTCATTATAAGTATAAGAATATCATCGATCTACGTACAGACTACGTTATTGAAGTTGACCAATGATGACAATGAAATTTAATACGGATTTAATTTGTGAGAAAGCCCAATGACTAATGGGCGTGAATGAGCCTGTGATCAGTTTAGATCAGTGTAACGTGGACTTTATGAAAGTATTTAATACCCAAACCTTGAACCCAATCTAACACGGCCAGTTTGAGCCTCTTTAAATTATGAAAAATGATACTATTCTACTTGAATTTACTCCTCAATTGGACTGCTCGTTTATTTTATTTATTTTTAAATTTTTTTTAATAGTTAAGGAATATTAGTATACGAGAATTAGGAATGTGATGCACCACACCGAAACCCACATTCCTCACCCCCACAAAACCCATTCCCTCGCTCACCCTTGTCTCTCAGTTGCCGAGGTTGAGAATGGTTTGAAAAGATTATGAGCTATATATATGTGTGTGTGTGGGATTTTGATTGTGGGTCATGATTAGCAACAAATTAGGTACTATTGTTTGATGTTGTTTCTCATCTGGTTCGTGAATGTGTTTTGTTGTGTGTTGTAGCAATTTGCAATATTTTGTGTGTGTATGTGTGTGTTTGGGGGGGGGGGGGGGGGGGGGGGGGGGGGGGGGGGGGGGGGGGGGGGGGGGGGGGGGGAGCGAGTACTTGACACCAAGTCTTATAAGCAAAACAATGTTGATGTCAAACTAGATATCTGCTGGTGTTATTTTGTTAAAGTGATAACTTTTGAAGTCCTGCTATATTCACCGAAGGATGTAGCCTAAGAACCCAATGAATAAGCTAGTTTTTTTATTTTATTCATTTTTTATATTCTTAAATAGTTTTTAAAAAATAAAAAATTCACAACATTACTAAAAAATATATACTTAATCATTAAGTAAAAAAGAGAAAAAAAAAATCATCATTTAGGACACACTTTGGGTCCCGAAGAATTTCCCTACCTTTTGACTATGGTTGTGGGTGATATTAGACTGCATGGCTGCATTGGCTACCTATCATCGGATTGGTTGGTGGCGGTGGGCTGCCTGACATCGAAATGGTCGGGTGATGACTAGATGAGTTTTCAAAATGGACACAACGAGCGGCTTGGGAAGGAAATAATCTGTGTGTGCTGTGAGGAAAATATGTTAGGGTATTTTAGAAAATAATTTGATATAGTGATCCTTATGATTTTATTTTGTACACTGCTGAAATGTCAGTGTTATTGGCTGCTGCTTTAAGGCCTTAAACAGTCATGACCACTCCAAAGCCGAACTGCTAGTGTATTGGTGTTATTTTTTATTTTTTAAAGATGTTTAAGAAATATTGGAAAGAAAAAGCAAAAAAATAAAAATAAAAAAGTAAAATTTCCACTAAGGGCACACCTAGTGGTCAAACTTGGGTGGCATAGTAGCATTACTCTTAAATTATATAGTATATAGAATGGTTATGATAGATTGATTAATTTAACAGAAAATTAGAGTGTAGCGGTGCCTCCCAAGCTGGGGAGGGGGTGATTGGTGTTACCCACATTAGTCTCTAGATGAAAAATAATTAATATCTATGTGCAAACCTTCATGTAATAAGTTAGTTCGTCCATCCACTTTTTGGACAAATTAAGTCTTGATATCTTATAAGGCCAAAGTATTATGAAAAATATTAAGTATTTTTAAGAAAAATTTACAAAAGACTTATTTTTCCACATATAAGTTATTAATATGATGAAAATTATAATATTTTTAAATTTAAAAACTAATAAAATAAGTATTGTAAGTAAAATAATAAGTAAAGTAGTACGAAAAATTGTAAATAAATATAACACTACTCAAGTATTTCCTTATGTTATCACCTCACAAGAAGTGTTGGCATTCATGAGCTTTTAGAGATGTAACCGATCCGGTTCGGTCCAATTTTGGATAAAATCTAGGATCGAACTGGTATGTACCGGTTTTATATTTTAAAAAATCGATTACGTACAGGTTATTCGCTTGAACCGGTACGTCCAGTTTTACTGGTTTCGATCCGGTTCGGTCCAGTTTTAATATATTAAGTATATTAGTATTATTAATGTATTTATCAAAAGAAATATATTGAGAATTTATTAGGCAATAAAATGTATTTAATATATATTTTATATTTAAAATATATGATTAAATAAATATTCATGTTTAAGATTAAAATGTTATATTATAAATTATAATATATTATTTCATACATAATTATATATATTATATATAATATTAAAAATTAATAATATATATAATATGTGAACCGGTCTGGTTCAGTGTTGGAAAACATAAAACCGATTCTAGACCGGATTTGATCGGTTTCTAAAATGAAAGAACCAATTTCAAACCGAACCGGTCGAAAACCGGACCGAAACAACCGGTCTAGCCCAGTCCGGGCCATTTTTCTAGTTTATCGGTTTATTCTTACACCCCTATGAGCTTCCTTACAGTATTGCAGTGAAGAAGAATTTAATTGAACCGATATATATTTAATTTATTATCTTATATAAATATTATATGTTATATATATTATAAAATTAATATAACATGAAATTTTAATATTATTATTTAGGCTTCATCAATTAGGGCTACACACCGATTCACCCGGTTTAGAGTTTGGTCCGACCCAACCCGATCCGCAGAGAAAACAAAACACGATTGATCCAATCCGATCCTGAAATTCAAGTTGGGTCGAACCCGTTCTAAACCCGTTTGCTTTATCCTCGTTTGTTCTACCACAATAATATTGGAGGGCAAAAAGACCATTTCTGCATCTCACGCCATAGCTTTAGCTAGAGGAAGAAGAAGATGAGTTTGTATCTTAATTGGCTAATAATGCAATAATATATTTCTGAGAGAAAAAAAAAAAAAAGAATAGACAAAGGGAAATTAAAATAGAGGGTTTCTATCTCAATCAATCTCAGGAATGCGTTTTTATCTTCCCGTTGGTAGATTTTATCTTAATCAATCTAAAAAATGGATAATAATGTAATGATATATTCTTGAGAAAAAAAAAAAAGAACAGAGAAACGAAAATAGAAATAGAGGGACAAACCTGTGTTTGAGGACGAAGGTGCCTTCGTAAAGAAAAATTCCAGCAACCCGACCAAGGTGAAGAGATCTGCAGACCCAAGGAACAAATACTAGAAATCAATCGAAAAGAAGGTATAGGAATCGTGCCAGAAGCCATGTGGGTCGTAGAGGACGAAGCCGTCGCAGGGGAAGATCTGGACGCAAGGTGGAGCAACAATAGAGGGTAGTAGCAACGGAAGGTCGACGGTGAATGACAACGATGAATGGCAACGATGAACGTCAACGGCGACGAAACGGGGAGGAGGAATGGAGTCGGTGGGTAGGGTTTGAGAAGAAGAACTGGAGAGGCTCTAATGGAGTGTTTTCGGTGGATCGGTTTCAACCGATAATGTGGTATTTATACCCATATTGGAGTTTGACCCGATGAAACCGATTTTATACGGGTTGATCATGTCGGGTATTACAGACGGATCGGGCCCAAGGCCTTTTATGCACAGCCTTATCATCAATATAAACTTACTCTTAAACATGAATAATAATATTAAATTATAAATATATTATTATTTATCATCTAGTATGTTTAATAGTAAATTTAAAAATATATATTTACTGTCATGTCATAAGTCAAATTAGGTCTAAGGGACTACTGCATGGCTAGAGATGTTAGAGTATTAGTGGTGGTCTAGCCATTCTTTAACTAAAATTTGATTAGGAAATTCATTTTTTCTAATTAGCTAGCTACTCTTCAACAACACCAAATAAACTATATCTATTACTATTCTATTGAAATAATGAAATCTAATCGGCAAGAAGTATTCTTGTAAAGAATAGAAAAACATTCATCACTATAAAAATTTAAACCCGCCTATTTTATCGGCAAGAAAAACCTTTTGGGCAGTTAACTAATCACAGAAATCTTATCGTTTTGGTTATCGATTTTTTTTTATGCATAAGACTTTCCAGAATGCTTACAATCACTACATGGCACTTGAGTAATCAGTAGACCTATACACTTGAGGGAAAAAAAGTGGTTGTGCGACATCGACTAACTTAGAGAAATAAAAAAGTAGAGGGATGAAGAGATATAAAATACCTAGAGATGAAGATAAAGCTCCATGTGAAAATGTCAAATGTTGTCTTGAGCCAAAATGAGAGTGTGACGGAAGTAAAATACTGTAGCTTTTACTGAGTTTGCATTTGTTTTGAGTTGGCCAGCCAAACTTTGGCTAAATTTTACATATGGCTAGCGCTCTTACAATATTTAATGTCTCAAAATGGCTACATGGGGGATACACCCATGTTAGGCCATGGAAATCAGAGGTCCCAAGGAAAAGGGTGTAGCATTGGATTCCCCATGATATATAAGACGACGAAGGTAAACCAAAAGGATCTCTCTCTCTCTCTCTCTCTCTCTCTCTCTCTCTCTCTCTCTCTCTCTCTCTCTCTCTCTCTCTCTCTCTCTCTCTCTCTCTCTCTCTCTCTCTCGTGTGTGTGTGCTTTTCTTTTCATTTGGAGATTCACTAGAATCTCACTTAAACACTGAAATTTTCATCTTCTGGAACTCCAAATCTCACATTCTATACACAGGGTAAAGTATCGTAATAGACCTATTGAAATTCCTAAATTTGCATCAACAATTTGTTTTCATAGTGGTTTGTCTACAAAAATTAAGGAGAAAAGTATATATATGATTAATTGGCTGAAACTTATTTAATTTTCTATAACAATATTAACCCAATTGTATCTAATGGTAGAAATTAAGGGGATCAACTCTATTATAAAGATCAACATGAGGGTACGTAGAAAGTAAAAAAAATTGGCAAATTGATCCAAGCGAACTAAACTGACCAGTTCGGTCTGGTTCATAACGGTTCAGTTAGTTTCGATTCCCAAGAATTGAAATTGATTACAACCAATTCAGTCCCAATTTTCATAATTTGAAAAGTGAATTAGACCGAATCAAACCAAGATATATAGTTTTTAGTTGTTTATATTATACATATTATAAATTAATATAACATGACATTTTAATCTTTTTATTTATGCTTTCTTGATATAAACTTACATTTAAATATGAATGTTAATATTAAGTTATTAACATGTTATTATTTATCATTACATATTAAGTTACATACTTACATATTTAATATGGTATAAGTATTAAATATGTAGTAATCTATGATTCATATATGATGTATATATCATTTCATTTTGGAAACTTGTGTGAAACTACAGTTGACATTAAGTATGTACATTGCTTTGTTTTGTAAACTTGTATCAAACTTTTTTCGGATGTATATTACTATAGTTGATGCATATACCACTTTATTTTGAGATGTATAATTGAGCTATATGTTTAGCTTATTTTATTTTGACATGTATGTTACTATAATTGATGTGTATATTACTTTATTTTGATATGTAAGTTGACATGTATGATTAGCTTATTTTCTCCCAAGTAGGCAAACGTACCTTTCTTTTTTTTTGAAAAAGAAACCTTTGTATATCATTGAACAAACCTCAACCATTACAAACCTCAATATCCGATACTCATCATCCATTGTCGCATTTTCTCAGCTGATGCAATCTAAAATGTGTGGAGTTGACAAACTCCATGAGAATATTGCTATCTTTCAGTGACTTCTTCTGGAATCCAACATGAAGATAGGAGCAATAAAGCAAGAGAATAGGAATTTAAAATCCTTGCTTAAATCTTCTTTTCGATTGCTTACTCCTTGAGATAAGGATGTCATGCAGATTCTTGAACAGCAAGAGGGTTTAAAGAATGAGGCGAAATGCCTCAAATTTCTGTAATTTTTGCTTCAAGATAATAAAATAATATTTCACAAATATTCATATTTGTGTTTCTATCTTCTGGTAGATGTTCTGCGTGCTCCATTTTATTTCTTCTTTAATAATGCACACTTCTTATCAAACCCGTAATATGAATCTGAAATATTAATTGTATTTAAAAGATGGTATTTCAAAACTAATAACATCATTCATCTTCCCTTGAAGCCACAAGGATTTCAGATTTATATTTCAAATATGTGCAGTTTTCATGAGCTCTTCTGAAGCCTCAATGATATTTAAATCATATACATAAACTGCAATAATAGCTTGTTTCCATTTGCGTTTGGATTGCTTTAGATCATATAAGGATTTTTGAAACTTGATAGAATACATATTTCTAGATGTATTTAGATTAGAAATTTCAGGCATTTTCTATTCTTCAGGAATTTTCATATATGTATCATGATCCAATGATCCATATAAATATGCAGTTAATCATGCATATCCAAACTCTCAGTAACTTTCAAGCTAATAAAAATCTCAATATAATTTCAACCACTTTAAAAGCATATCAATATTGTTTTTTCGAGAAACTAACTTATAATTTCTATATCACATTTTCAGATTAAAAGTTTCAGGCATTTTATATCATGTATATAAATATCCACTGATATTTAACAAAAATCATCTCTTTAGGTGTTTAGACTTCAAGTCCATATTTATCACATTTTACTAGTGATATCAATTCTGCAGGAATTGTTTGTGAGAAACTGACTCGTGATTTATATATCACATTTTTATTTCCTTTCTATAAATACCCACTAACATTCAACAAGCATCACCTCTTTAAGTGTTTGGACTATAAGTCCCGATGCATCATATTTTACTAGTGAATCAATTCTGCAGGAATTGTTTCTTTCAAATTTGGCCAATATTTTATGTCGTTATTCTTCGACGGTTCTTTATTCACTTTCTCCATTACTTATGGTAATGTTAATTGCCATCTTATATGGAAATACGTCGTCGACAATGATTTTATTTATATCCATAATTTCTCTAATATTCATGAAATATATCGAGATCTTATTATTTTCAAATACTTGTCCCTCTTCAAGGGAATACATTTTCATGAAAAACCTCTTCAAGAGGCATTTTTCAGGAGATTTATACTCTTCAAGAGTTTATATAAGAGAATTTTATAAAGAAAATTTAGATGGACTTTATTGCTTGTTTTGTGGGTATAGCCTCCTCAGGAGCACCAAATTATTTGTGCTTTTCTCTTTTAAGATGCTCTATCTTTTGTATCAATAGGTCTCACATGCCTTTAGACATGTCTTATGTTCATTAGACTGCTAAATTTCTTAATTGTCCTTCGGGGACTGCCATCCTCGTTGGGATTTTTAGCAGTTAAAATATAAGATATTTTTATCTTATTTCATCCATAATTTAATTATCATCTGAACTTCCAGTTCACCTATGATAATCAAGATAACATCGAATTATTTCATTTTATTTGCTTCTAGCAAATTTTTCTTTCCATTCCTGGTGGTAAGATTTTATAGTAAAAGAATCTTCTAGTTTTTTTATGGACGTCCATATGAAAATCATTCGACTTATCGTAATTAATTTTGGATGATCAAGATAACCATAAAAAGATACAAATATTTTAAATCATATCACTTTTGATGCATTATAATATTTGATTCAATAATTATATAATATCATCTCAAAGAGAAAGCTAGTAATTTTTTTTTCAATAAGAGCTTCTGGCCCAAAATCATAAAAATATTATAAAGATATTCATTATCACGTCTAATCTCTTAGTTTCTTTGAATAAAACGCATCATTTTTTTCACTTAAGGGAATAAAATGATATAAATTCAATATCATTCACTTCAGGGAATAATGTTGAACTATTAGGACGTGACTAATGATTTCTTATCAAAAACTCATTATTTTGCTCAGCCACTAGAAGACCAAATATAAATTTAGAATATATTGTAAACTTTTGCACTTGATATTGCTACTTCAAAAGCACACTCGATATTGCTATT
Source organism: Carya illinoinensis (assembly GCF_018687715.1). Classification (NCBI taxonomy): domain Eukaryota; kingdom Viridiplantae; phylum Streptophyta; class Magnoliopsida; order Fagales; family Juglandaceae; genus Carya; species Carya illinoinensis. The sequence goes on from NC_056761.1 coordinate 38,144,220, forward strand.
TCAAGAGCACATTCGAGACATTCATTTCAAACATATATTTTTTAGTGGCTTTTCTCTACATAATTTCAATTATGCAACTTCAGGTGCATTAATCATAATGAGCTTTCTGTATACATATCACTCATTTAAACTATTAGGTACTCAATAAAATTATTGATTTAGGGCGATCTTTCAGGGATGCTCCATTTCCATTCTAAGATAAATCATATCATCAATAATTCATAACAATTACAAAAAAAATAAAACTTGTATCTAAACTATGTGAATAAAATTAATCACAGATATAATTGATATATAAATTATGAAAATTTTAATTCACCATATATATACCTTGAGATGTAAATTATGTGAATAAACATAGAATTTATCAAGTAATAATAATGAATATAATCTTTAATACTCACCTTGGAGATTGCAAATAATATATTGAAAAACTTACTTGAAGTATAAGACTACTAGTTTCAAAATCGTCAAAACCTTCGTGCTGATAATGTGTTATGAAACTAAAAGAGAAATAATATTGCAAGAGAGAGAGAGTATTGCAAGAGAGAGTTGTTATTCAAATGCAAAACTTGATGATATACAAGTGAATGATACCCATATATATAGGAGTATAAAGGAGTAGGTATGGTTCAATGGTCTTAATTGTAGGCTAAAGATAGGTCTTAATTGATGGTTTCAATGATCTTAATTAATGACTTCAATAGTCTTCATTTATGACTATGTATGGCCATACAAATAAGTTCATACATAACAAAATTCAAATAATACAAGCTAGGGTCGGGGCCACTATAAGAATATCATCAATCTACATATTGTTATTGAAGTTGACCAAAGATGGCAATGAAATTTAATTCGGCTTTAATTTGTGGGAAAGCCCAATGACCAATGCGCGTGAATGAGCCTGTGATCAGTTTAGATCGGTGTAACGTGGACTTTATAAAAGTATTTAATGCCCAAACCTTGAACCCCTCTAACACAGCCTAGTTTGAGCCTCTTTAAATTGAGAAAAATGATATGCTTAAGTTTACCTCTCAATTTGACCGTTCATTTATTTTATTTATTTTTAAATTTTTTTACTTAATAGTTAAGAAAGTGACTATTAATATATGAGAATATCTTCTGAGTAGTTAATCTATCAAAGGGCCGAGAACAGCCTTTAATATTATTATACCACGTAGCCCACCCATTAGACTAGAAATGTGATGCACCACACTGAAACCCACATCTCTCACCCACTCAAAACCCAATCCCACCCACTCGAAACCCAATCCCTCCCTCAACCTTGTCTCTCTCTCATCAAATCCCTCACCCCTCAACGCCATGAACATCTTTGGATTTCACTGCCGTGAACTCTTGATTTCAAGGGAGGCACTATACAAGCTGACATACAGGGTTTATCTGAATCAAAAAACCCAATAAAGGCTTCATGGGTTCGATAGGACCCGATAGAAGTAAGAGTTGAATGAATGATTTGGCAGTGGGATAGGGGTTGAAATCCGAGATTTTTGGCCTAATTGAAGAATGTGAAAGTGATTTAAGTGTGGGTTTGCATTTTGTGGAGAATTTTGAAGAGTGGGACCCATTTTTTCCTTCATAAGAGAATGGAAGCTTTTTGGCAAGCTAACTGGTTTTGTTTATTTGGGTTCTCAAAGTGAGAGAAGTTAGTTGTCGAGCTTGAGAATGGTTTGAAAAGATGATGAGCTATGTGTGTGTGTGTGTGTGTGTGTGTGTGTGTGTGTGTGTGTGTGGCCGCGGGGGGGAGGGGGGGGGGGGGGGATGGTCATGATTCACAACAACTTAGGTACTATTATTTGATGTTGTTTCTCATATGGTTCGCGAATGTATTTTGTTGTGCACTGCACCAATTTGCCTCTTTTTTGTTTTTTTTTTTGGGGAGTGGGGGAAGCAAGTACTTGACACCAGGCTTTATAAGCAAAGCAATGTTGATGTCAAACCAGGTATTCATTGGTGTTATCTGGTTAAAGTGATAACTTTTGGGGTCCTGCTACATCCACCGAATGATGTACCCAGAGAACCCACCGAATAAGCCATTTTTTTCATTCATTTTTTTATATTCTTAAATATTTTTTAAAAAATAAAAAATTCACAACATCACTAAAAAATGCATATTTAATCATTAAGTAAAAAAAAAATCATCATTCGGGACACACTTCGGGACCCAAAGCATTTCCCTAACTTTTGATTGTGGCTATGGGTGACATCGGATTGCGTGGCCGCGTTGGGCTACCTGTCATCGAACTGGTTGGTAGAGGTGGGCTGCCTGGCTTCGAAATGATTAGATGATGATTTGATGAGTTTTCGAAAGGGACACAACGGATAGCCTGGGAAGGAAATAATCTATGTGTACTTTGAGGAAAATATGTTAGGGTATTTTAGAAAATAATCTGATATAGTGATCCTCATGATTTTATTTTGTACACTGTTGAAATGTTAGTATTATTAGTTGCTGCTTTAAGGCCTAAAACAGTCACCAAAGCCGAACAGTTAGTGTATTGGAGCTATTTTTTATATTTAAAAAATGTTTGAAGATGTTTAAGAAATATTGGAAAGAAAAAAGTTAAAAAAGTTAAATTTCCACTAGGGGCACACCTAGTGGTTAAACTTGGGTGGCATAGTAGCACCACTCTTAAATTATATAGTATATAGAATGGTTGCGATAGATTGATCCATTTAACAGAAAATTAGAGTGTAGCGGTGCCTCCTGAGCTAGGTAGGGGGTGATTGATGTCACCCACATTAGTGTCTAGATAACAAATACTTAACATCTATGTGCAAACCTTCATGTAATAAGTTAGTTCGTCCACCCACTTTCTGGAAAAATGAAGCACATATGTTTTGATATCTTATAAGGCCAAAGTAATATGAAAAATGTTAAATATTTTTAAGAAAAATTTACAAAATATTTACTTTTCCACGTATCAGTTATTGATATGATGAAAATTATAATATTTTTAATTTTAAAAGAAAACTAATAAAATGAGTATTATAAAATGAGTATTATAAGTAAAATAATAAGTAAAATTGTAAATATATATAACATTGCTCAAGTATTTCCTCATGGTGTCACCTCACAAGAAGTGCTGGCATTCATGAGCTTCCTTACAGTTTTGCAGTGAAGAAGAATCAAATTGAATTGATATATATTTAATTTCTTATATATATATATATATATTATAAAATTAATATAACGAAATTTTAATATTATTAATTATGCTTCATCAATATAAATTCACTCTTAAATATGAATAATAATATTAAATTATAAATATATTATTATTTATCCTCTAGTATTGATTACAACCAATTCAGTCCCAGTTTTCATGATTTGAAAATTGAATTGGACTGAATCAAACTGGGATATATAATTTTTAGTTTTTTATATTATACATATTATAAATTAATATAACATGACATTTTAATCTTTTTATTTATGCTTTCTTGATATAAACTTTCATTTAAATATGAATGTTAATATTAAGTTATTAACATGTTATTATTTATCATTACATATTAAGTTACATACTTACATATTTAATATGGTATAAGTATTACATATGTAGTAATCTATGATTCATATATGATGTATATATCACTTCATTTTGGAAACTTGTGTCAAACTACAGTTGACATTAAGCATGTATATTGCTTTGTTTTGTAAACTTGTATCAAACTTTTTTGGGATGTATATTACTATGGTTGATGCATATATTACTTTATTTTGAGATGTATAATTGAGATATATGGTTAGCTTATTTTATTTTGACATGTATGTCATTATGATTGATGTGTATATTACTTTATTTTGATATATATAGTTGACATATATGATTAGCTTATTTTCTCTCAAGTAGACAAATGTACATTTTTTTTTCTTTTTTGGAAAAAGAAACCTCGATATATCATTGAACAAACTTCACCCATTACAGCCATTGTCTTGACCCAAATTTTGTACAATGAAGTCAGGGACTTCTTCAACCTAGATTCTTTCATCCCCCAATTGTAAAGCAGCCTTTACTAAAGAATGAGCTACTATATTACTATCCCTATATGTAAATTTTATATGTCAATCACATCTATTACTAAAAACCTGTCTAATGTCATTAATCAAATGACCATAACAAGTCATTATCTCTTCATCACTCTCTATAGCCATAATAATAGCTTTTAGCATCACCTTTGAAAATCACCCTCTAAAAATATAGGTCTCTGCAAATCTCCAAAGCTTTCCACAATGTAATGCACTTTGCTATGTCTGGTCTCTGAACCATTTTTCTATTGTCACAAGCTGCCATCATAGTCTCATCCATCTCATTTATTATTATAATCCTCATCCCCATCACCTTTGCTTGACATCCAGAGATGCATTCCAACTAACTTTCACAAAGCCTGCACCTGGTTTCACCCATGTATATATGTTTGCTTTGGTTTCTTCACTGATTCCTGATTCCTGTAATAACCTCTGGTTTCTGCACTTGCTGAGTCTTCTGATATTCCTCTAGACCTTCTCTTACAGTTACCAATAGCTTCTTGAAACATGAGAGCATTTTCTCAAAAACTATCTCATTTCTTCTCATTCATATCTTTTTTAACTGGACAGCTACCCCCTCCAACTAATCTGAAGTCAATTGTCCCATCAAACTTTCCCACAACTCCAAAAACCCACTACCCTTTGCCAAGTCAAATGTACCTTGCACATTACTCCACCATTAGTATATATTGATAAGTACATATTACGTTATATATACATGGTGTTTTGGGCTGAAAATAATGTTTTGAGCTCTAAAACTCATATTTGAGTTAAAAGAGATTATTCATTTGGAAAAGAAACAAACTAACTCAACAAAAAAGTCTAAAACTGAATCACACATATAAAATTGTACCAACCGAAAATTACTTGAAGTTCCGATTCCTTGAATAAACAGTCGATTTTGATTTTCAAAATTCTAAAACCAACTTATACCAATTTAACAGCATATCCAAAACATAATCGAATCAAACCGATTAACTGCTAATCAACTGACACAGTTTAACAAGCAATAAAAGCTTTTAAAAGTGAATATCAAATATAGGAGGCATGATTTTCAATGGCACTAGATCCCATTTTGTGGGGTCGAGACTATCAAAATTATACAGATAATTAATCATAAAGAGACTTACGTACGTAAATAGTATGTATTTTAACAGTAATGCTATACATTACACTTTTATTTCACTTTTATCTTAATATATAAGATGTGACACATTTATACCATTGGATGATATAATGAGATGAAAGTGTAGTGTATAGAATTTTTCGTTTTCAATGTTGCAAGAGAAACCTCAGAGGAGCTTCATGCTAATGATAATCATTTTCATCATGAAATTAAGTAATTTCACTGCCAAAATATTGTTAAATCTTATTGTGGACTCAACGTACGTGTATGTTTAGGAGTGAAAATCCCTCATTCCCTATAATGTACCTATCTATAATGTAGATAAAATGAACAAATAATAAAAATTCAAGTTGCAGATCAGCTCCAAACTTCCAAATTGGTTTAAGCTTAATAAATTATTAAATTCATGGAGGAGATCATGGAGCAAGAACTTTGCTTTCAAAATTATATATCTTAATACATAGACAAAGACATACAAATTATAGATAATGTCACTCATATATCGATCCGTTTCTATAAATGGGCTAATTTGGTTACACAATATCAAACTATCTCATTTTATTTTATATAATCATTATAATTTTTTCAAATTTTCAAATAAAATAAAATAAATAGTTCAATTTTTTCAAATTCCAAAACTAAACTAATATTATAACAACATTTTATTCAACTTTAAATAAAATATATCATCTCATCTTATCTGAATTACGTAACCAAACGAGTCTTGATGAGACAAACATAGATTAAGAGGTTATAAATATAACAAATTCCAATTTAAAAAATTGGCAGAAATGGAGACAAGGATGATGATTGAGTAGAAAGGGCAAAACTGAGTTCTGAAATTGACAAAAAAAAAACTTAGGCATTAATTATTAAAACCAAAGTCTAGAGATCGCATTATAATTTAAAGAATTAGAAAGGCCTAAAGGGTATTTGGTTGGTAATAAAATAATATTGCAATCAGGATCACTAATCTTAATTAATTAGATGGCAATCAAAAGACAAAAGTGTTTGCATCAAGTTCCAATAGGAACCAGCCTGCTTAATTCGGCCTATCTATTATCTTACATTTGCACATATTACAAAACTCCATGACCAAGGCACGTTAACATATAAAGATGAAATATGAAATTCTCAAAATCTTTAAAATTTTTCTTAATTTTATTTTTAAATATCACTCAAATTTAAAACACTTTTCCATTTTAAATTTTTAATCTTTTTCATTTAATCATTATTTAATTATTATCTGTACACAAAAACTAATATAAATTTTATAAACTTCAAAATTAAACACAAAAATCAATAAAATTTTTACAAACTTCAAAACAAAAATAATATTAAAAATTTATATTCAAGTAATTCATTTAACTTTATGATATTTTTATTTAACTTTTTCTCTTTCATTTTTTAAAATCCAATAAAACGTATGTTTTCACTCAAACTATTTCACCACTATTCATAAAATTATGAAATATTTCATAGGGATTGAATAGGGTTGTTTCATATTCAATGAAGTCAAACTTTGTTTTATAATATGTACAACTTATTTGATCAAGAAATTATCATAACATGTGAAAACTAAGAATCTTACCTAAATTACTATTAATACATGAAACTTGAGGATAAAGTTTTGAAGCAAGTAAATTAACTATTTCTGCTTGACCTTTTTGATGCAAATACTATATGTTGACCACAAAGCCGTCTGCCGAGCTATATAGGTGTTATTTCACAAAATGTCTGTGTCAATACGTGGACTTGTACTATTGGAATGTTTTCTACACATAAGAGGACCAATTTCAGGATAGGCATTCTTTTAGTATTAGAATATTTTTTTGGGGATTACATTGAAAAGACAAAGAAAGATTATTCAACGAATGTCTTGGATTAAAATATGAATGGGATTACACCTTACATGCCACCTCCAAGAAGCTGCCAATAAATGAAGAAAGAAGGCTCAACTAGAAACTCTGGAGAAAGTGGGTGAGAGTGAAAGGTTAATAAATTATTGAAAACATATATATTTTGGAGAAAGTGGGTGAGAGTGAAAGCCTATAAATTATTGTAAACATATCTAGTTTGGTGGTAGATTTTATATTTTATTTCTCTAATTATTTTATGTTAATTTGTCATACATTAGTCTATAAACACTTGGCTTGCCAGAAAAGTAAGCTCCCCTGTACACAATTTTACTACCCTATGGAAACTATCAAACAATGATGCAACCTGATCTTTTTCGGCACTCATGGCCGTTCTACAATGTCATGGATTCCACTTTTGATCAGGGTGTACACCATGACCTCAACATGGATGGCCCTTTTGATAGCTATGAGTTCTCTTCAGTACAATTCACCACAACAGAGGATTCCTCTCAATTTTCTTCAACTCCCTTTTCTTCAACTTTGTTCTATAGTAACTTTGTCCAATACCCATTTTTTGATGATTCCCAGCAAGTCATGTTAGCCAAGAAAGACATCTTGATGGTGGGTGGGGAATTAGAGTCTATTTTGAACGATGATGCTGAGATTGAATGTATGAATGGGTTGTTAGGAGAAAATGTGGGAAGTTTCAGTCTGCAACAATTTTCCCCAGGAGAAGACTTTTTGTGTCCTAGCCCATCAACAACAAAATCTGAGTCATCGCTTGATGTATCATCTATTCAACCATTACTCACCTTTCCAAGAGAGGATATGGAAGTCAATAACCTTAAAAGCATTTACCATTTACTCAAGGCTTATGGAGAAGCCTTGGAAAAGGATCAAAGAGAGCTTGCACAGGTGATTCTCAGATGCATCGGTGAGAAAGTTAGCCCAGTTGGCAAAAACTTGGAGCGTTTTGCATTCTCCTTATCCTAGCAAATTGACAATCAAGGTGACTACCCTAAACAAGAGTCCTACAAGAATTTTGAGGTTGCGTTCCAAGCATTCTACCAAAGCTTTCCACAAGGGAGGTTTGCTCACTTTGCAGCAAATTCTGCGATTCTTGAAGCCATGCTAGATGATGCAGAGACTATACACATAGTGGACTTTGACATGGGAGAAGGGATTCAGTGGCCTCCAATGATTGAGAAGATTGCACGCCAAACAATAAAAAAACATTAACATTGACATTGATTAAATAGGAAGATGAGGATTGTGATCGTGTTCCTTCACCCTGGAGGTTTGAGGAAACCAAAAGGCGGCTCTGTAACCAAGCCAGAGCTCTTGGTCTAAGGTTGAAAGTGCAGGAGAAGAGAATTGAGGATTTAGTGAGTGAGACAAAGAAAATGAAGAATAGGAGTGGGAGAAGAGAATGGTTGGTTTTTAATTGCATGTTGGGGCTTCCACATATGGCAAGGAGTAGAAGCAAAAGGCTTGCGATGGAATTTCTAAGGGTGGCCCAGGAATTGATAGTTGGGCTTGCTGACTGCAGTACTAGTAATAGCGGTACTATAACCTTTGGTGATGGTGTTGCTAGTGAAAAACTAAAATATTACTCAAGTTTAGGGTCATTTTTTTATGGATGTTTGGTGCATTACCAAGCCATGTGAGAATCATTGGAAGTGAATTTCTCACTTCATCTTCCAGATGCAAGAATAGCTATGGAGTGTCTCTTTGTGGCACCTTATATCTCATCTCGATCTTGGCTCCAAATGTGGAAGGAGATAAGGGAAGGCTGCCATCTCAATGAAGGGTTTGGGTTGCCGGGTAGGAGATTGAGCAAAGAGATACTAGCAGAAGCAAAAGAACTGGTGAAAGGGGAAAATTCCTATGGAGCAAGTATTCAAGGACGAGTTGGGAATGAGATGATCTTGGAATGGAAAGGAACTGCAATGGTCAAAGTTTCAATTTGGATAATGATTTGAGTTGAGATGAAAGTTTAAAATATTATTTTTAATATTATTATTATTTTAAAATTTGAAAAAGTTAAATTGTTTATTATATTTTGTATTGAAAGTTAAAAAAGTTGTAATGATTAGATAAGATGAGTTGGGTTGGGTTGGCTAACCAAACATCACCTAAATCTAGGACAGTATAGAGTCCTTTTCTTGTTTTAGTGTAAATGTATACTATCATTTGTTTTGTACACTAACTGCCAATCCTAGTTATCCAACCATATTTTCCTACATCTTTAATTAATGGCCATATATCCAATGGAGATGGAGATACTTTCTAATCATTTATCCAAATTTAATGCTCAAATTAGAAAAGACACACAGCTTATGAGTTCTACACTACTCAAAACTCTAGCAGGCGAACAATATTAAAGATTTTGGAGTTTACATTTTTTTGTTTCTCTTTTTCCAAATCTGACCATGACTTATAACCCGTCAACATTTACATTTCAAATGTGCAAATAAAGGCATTGTTTCTAAATGAACAAATTAAGGTGCCCCTTCAAGTGATGGATTATATATCTTGTTAAAACTTTTTATAAGAAACGAAAATGTGATATTTTGTTACATGATTATTTTATTTTAATATGTGGTTACAAGATCAATGTTTTTGAAAAGAAAGAATGTACATGGGACAAAAAATGTGTTTTTGGTCAAAGTACATGTTCATGCTTATGCACTCATACTCATGATTTGCCTTATAAATGCTTATTTTATATCTGTATATGTTTTTAGTTTAACCAGCTGAAATTTCTTAAAATCTTACTGTAATAGTTTCCATTACCATTCCAGAGGGAATGATAGAATTTATGACAGAGTTAGCAAATAGCTATGGGAAGAGCAAATGCGAGAATCCCCCGAAAATTAAGGAAGTCTCAAAGAGCCCTGAGCACTCTATGGAACCATCATTAGTGGAGCGGCTTGAGTCCACTGAGAATTTCATACTAAAAGTACTAAAGCTCTTTTAGGACCTCCAGAAGCTCTTGGATAAGGATGAGGGCCATTAGGATGTCTTCTGGATGCATGTTAAAGAATAATAAGTTTTGGATATTTTGGGTTTAAAGCCCTTATTATGTTATGACACTTTTTTATAGTACTTTTAAAATAGGATTTGTGGTTTAAAACCCTTATTTTATATTGGGAGATCTTTTAGAACAAACATTTTTAGAATTAATAGATGTTTTATTTTGGTACTATATTAAAATTGTTCAAACTTTCTTTAGCTATAAACTTTTCCATTGCAATTATTTCATATTGCTATAAACATGTCAAGTACATTATATATTAACTATCATGAATAAGAAATATGTGATTTTGAATTACATGTCCCGATGCTTCAGTTTCCATCCAATCCTAAGTAAAATCTGGACGTCACAAATCTTTTTTTATTTAGAGGACAATGATATAGAAATACAACTATTAGTGTAAAAAATAATTTATTTTCTGCATTTTCATAGAACAACTCAGCAACATAAGCTTGACCCATTTGGCCTATACAAAAATCACACCAACTCATCTCTATTTATGGATCTAATCATTATAATTTTTTAAAATTTTCATATAAAATATAATAAATAATTCAAATTTTTTAAATATCATAATAATATTATTATTAATAAATAATATTTTAAAATTAATTTTTTTTTTTAACTTTTTAACTTTTATTTTAATTTATCTCATCCCACAATCCAAATTTTACCAAAATAAATAGTCTTTTCGTTGATTTAGCCCAATGGGCATAGTCGCAATAGAAGAGATATTGAGCCCAAACAGCCACAAATTGCCATTCCGCCTTCTTGGTCTGATCTTCGCTATCCGTTCCTTCTTCTTCCCTGATAAAACTCTACTCACTCAGCTCGTCGTCCATTTCTCAACCTTTTGCTAAACCCTCCTCCATTCTCTACCCAAATGGCTTCCATTAACTTTAACCCCTTTGACAACTGGTTCAAGAAACCTCCAAATCCCATCGCGCCCATCAACTTTCTCTCCTTCCCCGAATCGTTTGTACCCAACACCCCAAACCCCACAAGTTTCGCCGCAATCAGCCTCCCGAACCCCTTTAGAAGAAAACCCAAAAATCCGCAAGACCAAAAACCGAAAGAACCCGGTTACTACCGCCAAATGCTGGATTATTTCTACTGGGAATGCGAGAACTTACCCGATTACAGACACACCCCCGAAGTCGAGAAGATCATGAACGAGGACCCAATCTTCGAGAAGAAAGAGAACCCCACGGAGGCGGAGCTGAAAGAGAACGAGGAGTTCTGGGCCCGGTTCAGGGCCAGCCCTGTCGTGCAGTTCCTGGCTCGAGCCGAAGAGATTACAGATAAGATCAACGAGATGGAGCTGAAAGAGAATGATACTCCGTATCGCAGGGAGGATAAGAAGCTGTGGCAGGCGTTGCCCCATGTGCCTGGGTTGGACGGCCGGCCTATGCCAAGGAAAGCGATAAAGACGAAGAAGGAATCCGACGACAAGTTTTGGGACTTTATGAAGCAGTTCCTTTTTGGGCTTTGGGGCTTTAGGCAGAGACCGTATCCGCCGGGCCGGCCAATTGATGTTGCTCAGGCCATCGGGTACAAGCGCCTCGAGAAGCGGTACTATGATTGTAAGTTTGTATTCTACAAGATCTTATGTTTATTGGGAAATAAAGTGCATCAGTTTTACTTATTGAGTCCCAGACATTATGTTTCTGCGTAGCGTATCTGTTTCTTTCATTATGTTAATGCTGTTGTTGGTTGATGAAGTTATCATGAGGAGTGGTGGATGGTACTATAAGGATCGGTTGGGTCGTACTCGGGGACCGTGCGAGCTGATAACGCTTAAAACAGCTTGGGGTGGTGGGATTATTGATAAGCACACTTTCATTTGGGGTGAAGACATGGATGAATGGGCACCAATACACATGGTTTATGGCTTGGAACCTGCAATTGCCACTTGGGAAGGTTTGTTAAACTTCCAGCTTTAATCTTTCCTTTATCTGTTAGTAATGAGTAGCTTCTTGGCCATTGCTAGTGGCAATGAACTTATCGTTTGTCAATTTATAACGAAAAGGTGGCGTCTATGTTTTTTAATCATATTATGACTTTTGATTCGTTCGTACTTATAAAAATGCAAACACACACACACACATTATAACTTTTGATCATGACCGGTTGATTCTTTACGCTATATGTGGACTTCAGAAGTGGCAAATGGTATTGAAGGAAGAAACTGAAGGTTGCGTAATGCAAGTTTTAGATGACAATTCCTTGTAAAACTCTCTCGATTCATTGATCAAATTTTCTTCAAGTTACTTGGTGATTTCTCTTTGGATGTGTTTTGAAAATTTTGGTACTAGTCATAATGGGAAAAAAATGTATGCCAAAGAAAGCTATTCTTATGAAACCTAATAGAACTATGAACTCCAGTAACTTCTTTAGGCCACAAAAAGTTATTTGAATGAATCACCTATAAAAAATAAAAAAATAAAAAATAAAAGTTATTTGAATGTGCCACTCTGTGAAGATGTCTTAATTTATTAGGTATGATATGCATGGCTATGACTTTGTTTAATATTGATTGTTGGCTTACCATTCGGTGTCTTCAGTTAGACTTGGTGCTGCCGCAACAGCTTTTCTCCACAAACTACAGAATGGCATACCTCCTTGGGTTCCTCTCAAAGGACATGAGAAGAAAACCTATAAGCAGCTACAAGAAGAAGCTCTAGAGAGTAAGAGACGCGACTTGGCGGTACTGAAAGCTAATGATGGTTTTTGGCCAGGGGTTAAAATTCCTAGTCATGCCCTATTTCTTTGGGCTAGTGGCTCTGAACTGACTACACTTTTGGAGCAGGACCATATGCCAAACAAATTCATACCAAAACATCTTAGGTATGTCCATGCAGCTGGTGTTTTGCATTTTTTTTTCCAGCTCTTTTACATCCAACTGATATAAGATTAATGGTATGTCAAATCATAGATGAAGCAACTGGTCAGTGGTATACCATTCTGTCCTCTAGAAAATGATTCTTTTATCTTTTCTTAAGAGGAAAGAGTGGCAGATTGGAGCTACTGGAGCTAACACTTTCTTAGTTAAGGGTTTATGAAAGTCACAATTAGTCAATTATTTGAGGATACTTAGAAGGAATTGTAAATATGTTGTTGTGAATCTAATGTTTTGTTTGTGTATGTGAGCAGATACCAATTGGCTAAAATTATTCCCGGGTTAAGGCCATGGGAGGTTTTAAGTATAGAACAAGCAATGGATCAGATAACATATGGCGGGCAGTGGTATCGTGAACCTCTTGGATCATACACAACAGGTCCTCCATACATCAGGCATTGGAATAAGGATGTCAAGGTAAAGACTTGCATCCTAATTCTGGTTTTAAATTAGTTTTTTTACCTTGCTTGAGCTCTATGGTCATGTTCAACTTTAAAAATAGCAAGGGGTACACTGATGTTCCTGCTTGATAATCTTTATTTTTTATTGGCATTGGATGTTTGGGAACAATGTCCTAACTAATCCCTGGGGTTCATAAGCCCTAGGCAAGAAGTTTCCTGCAAGTGCACCTTGGGTAAATCAAGGAAAAAATTGCGCAATCCGATGGCCCTTAAAGATTGTTTGTACCTAAAGGAATTCGAACCTTAGACTTGGATGGAGCATACCACCACGACCAAAGCCTTTAACACTTGAGCCAATAATCTTGAAATTAGTTTTTATTTTTATTTTTTGCTTGAGTTGTGATTGATCAAGTCTGCTTGCTTAATTAATCTGATTAATATAGTTATTGGTACTTATCAAAAAAAAAATATAGTTATTGGTGTCTCCTTGCCAATTTATCCTCAAATGTAATGTCTGTTTTAGGAAAGAAGTACGAGCGAAGAACAACCGATACGTCATAAGAATTCATGTTTGGAAGTCCCAACCGGAGTTTTTGCATATCAGTAGCTAAACTGTTTGATTATTTCCTAAATCCTCTCCTGACGGGTGCTCTAAAACTGTGGGTTTAATTAGTGCACGACCCTTTGTGATTTCTTTTCTTGCAGAGACTGTATAAAACTTTCACTGACCTTAGCACCCAAGTTTACAAGAAGTTGGATCGGACAATGCCTGGTTTCCGTACTATAATGGAGAAAGTCCGGGCTGATGCTGATGAGAGGGCTGCCAGAAGAGCAGCATTAAGGAGGGAGGCACTGAAGAGAGCTGCTATGGAGAAAGAGATGTCTGATCAAGTTCAAGAGGACCCATAGCATCATAAGTATCTAGATTGTGGAAATGAGCTTACAATTCAACCTTTCCTTCATGTGGCAACATGGTCATGTTATGTTCTGATTAGCCCTTTGCTGTAAAACAGAGATGTTTTTCACTTTTTCTGTCTCGTAATACAAGTGTTCAATGTAATTCGCCTTGGACACTCGAATTGAGTACAATTTCTGTTTGTATGGGAGATTACAAAATCAGATGTAAAATGGATTTTTCTGCCCAAGTTTCTTTATAATTAGTTTTAGTTATTTTGGCAGTTGCCTAAATATGGCTGCACTGCGACCATTTGTTTTTCCTGTTTCGAAATCAATATTTGCATTTTCTTCGCTTCTCATTTAAAAAGAAAAACAAAGAAACCACCCGGCTAATAGAAACTCGAATAATGAACAGCTTTTCAAACTGGCCAATCATTTCTTTAGACGGGAACCAAAATCTTCAACCTCGAAGATAAGTCCTACCATATGTAAGTCGTGTTGCCAAATGGACTTTGACATTGGTATTTCAAGGAATATTTACTGTTGACTGCTTTCCCTGTATACTTTTTCGCAGCATGTATTTTTTTTTTATTAAAAATAAATCTCTTTCATTCACGAAAGTAAAGTTATAGTAATAACTTAATACATACAAGAAAAATTTCAGATTACAAGCCAACTATTCACGATTAGGCCTCTATAATACACAAATTCCTTTGTAACTGATATGATCTTAACTTATATACCCCCTATAGACAAATCGTCTGAGAAAGCATATTTTGTCTAAAGCAGAGATTTCAATGTTAGACTTTTGGTTTTTCTAGAAAACTTTTGTCTTCCCTAAAGTGGTTCACTTCATCTAAAATGATACACTTCATCTATCAAGTATAGGTAATTACCCTTCATAAATAAAGTAGTGACCCTTGCTATTTTTTTATGGATGAAATAATGAGGGTAGCCTAAAGGTTGTAGGAGTAATAAATGAGGGTCCCTAGTCTTGCCTATATAAAAGGGCTTGTGTTTTCCATTAGAACTACTCAAAAAAAGTTCTAAGGCAAAAGACTAGAAGTCTCTTCCCTACAAAATCTCTAGTCTCTTTTGTAGATCTGAAACTTTCCAGTTATCAAGCATAAATGGCCAGAGGTAAAAGATCCTATAGATCTTTTTATTCATTACAGCTTTTTCTTACATTTGGTATCAGAGAGGTTGCCTTTCAGCTTTATGTTTGAATTATTAGTATTTCTTTTTTTTTTTCATATAATGGGCTTTTGAAATCTAGTTTTGTTCTTTGCATGATCAATGAATTTTGTCATAATCTATATCGGAGGGAGGAGCCGGGTCATGATTTCAAACTTTTGTGGGCTCAATTTCAAGTTCAATTTATATTGTTGGGCCTTTGGGCTAATTTATAGCTATTTTTTTAAGGAGATGTCCAGTTGTATTTCTTTTAATAATAAAGGTAATGCCGCAACATCCTTATTATTTAAAAGAATACATATTAAAAAAAAAATTGGAATCTCATTGTAATTAAATCATAAGTTTTAAGGATTTATCCCTACAGGGAAATCTTTAATTTTTGTGATTTAATTAGTATAAGAAAATGATTTTCGGTATTAACAGTTAAATTTATCTTCTACCTATAGGTGTGGATAGTTTTACATGTTAATATTTAGAATAATTTGTCTTATAAATAAATATGAGTAAATTTATGCTGTTATACAACCTTTTCCCACAGGAATGTCAAAATTTACTTGAATTCATATCATTAAAGTTTTTCTTGGTTTTGCAGCTGTTGTACAACAATCCTTAGCTGATAGTGTTTATTTTATTCCAATGCTTGATAACACTAATTTTTCTTACTGGAAAGATTCGGTTCAATTTACCTTGGGGTATATGGACCTTGATTATGCACTCCGTGTGGAGCAACCACTTGCTGCCACAGATACAGATGCACAGGAAGTTATTAAAAATCGCCAATGGTGGGAGCGATCCAATCGCCTAAGTCTAATGCTCATAAAATCTCGCATGAGTAAGAGCATTAGAGATTCTATTGGTGATTGCACTGCAATTAAGGAATTAATACGGGCAATTTCTCGAGGAACAATTTGTTCACTCTGACAAGGTTTTAGCTAGCACTATTATCAAGCAATTCACTACTAAAGCCTTTGACAATTCTAAGGGTATGCGTGCATACATTACAGAAATAAGAGACATTGTTTCTCAACTTAAGGGCTTAAAGATAGAGATATCTGAGCCATTCTTGGTCCATTTCATCCTTGACTCACTGCCATCTGAGTACGGACCTTTCAAGATCTCTTATAACACATATAAGAAAAACTAGTCAGTTACGGATCTTCTGACCATGTGTGTGCAAGAAGAGGAAAGGATGAAGCATGATCGACCTGAAAGTGCAAATATGGTTGTGAATAATAAAGTTAAGACTGAGAAGGGCCAAAGTGGACCTCAAAAGAAAAGGAAGCATAATGTGCCATCAAAATCCAATGGATCTAATGGCAAAAAGGTGACATGCTTCTTTTGCAAGAAAGAGGGACATGTAAAGAAGAGCTGCATCAAGTATAAAGAGTGGCTTGAAAAGAAAGGTAGCTCTATATCTCTTGTGTGTCATGAATCTTTTTTCATTGATGCTCCTAAAAATTCATGGTGGATTGACTGTGGTTCTTCAATTCATATTGTGAATACATTGCAGGGTTTTCTCACCAGAAGGAAACCAACAACAAGTGAACTTTAGGTTTTCACCGAAAATAAAGGGCGTTCACAAGTTTTAGGGTCATGTGGATCGTATGGGCCTAACTAAAGTGTAATCTCTCATGTTACTATATAGAATAAAGTTGAATTCAGTTTCAGTTTTGCGCATAAAGTAACGAATTCGTCATATCCATTGGGTGATTAAGTTGGACGCGAATGACTTTTGATAGTTGTTTATAAAGTATTTTTAAGGGATACTATGTATTGTGACACATAGAAGGGAAATGTTCACTATAAAGAGCAATACCACCATGGTTCATATATAGGATACCTTAATAGAATTAAAGGCATTATTTTAGTCATTTCAGTTTTACCTATTAAGTGAACCAAGTGGGAGAATGTTAGACTTTTGGTTTTCCTAGAAAACCTTTGTCTTCCCTGAAATGATTCACTTCATTTAAGATGATACACTTCATCTATCAAGCATAGGTAATTGCCCTTCATAAATAAAATGATGACCCTTACTATTTTTTGATGGATGAAATAATGAGGGTAGCCTAAAGGTTATAGGAGTAATAAATGAGGGTCCCTAGTCTTGCCTATATAAAGGGGCTTTTGTTTTCCATTAGAACCACCCAAAAAAAGTTCTAAGGCAAAAGACTAGAAGTCCCTTCCCTACAAAATCTCTAGTCTCTTTTATAGATCTGAAGCTTTCCAGTTATCAAGCACAAATGACCGGAGGTAAAAGATCCTATAGATCTTTTTATTCATTACAGCTTTTTCTTATATTCAAACCCCCCTTCTCTAGAAGAGGAGAGGACCTTCACTCTATATACAACTGTAGATCTGCATTTTCAGCTTGAAGGAAAGCAAAATACAAGAAACAAAGAGATTGTGGTGGCGTGTGAGGGTCACGCGCCACACTAGAAGTGTGGCGGCTAGTCGAGTTTGAAGAAATCAAGGTCCCTAGTTCCAAAACGCATGGCAGTAGTAGAAGCTTCCCAATGCGATGGCGTGTGGATCTTATACATTGTATTGTCAAGCTCTGTTATTCTTATATGACATGGCAAAGGCGATTATTTTCTTTAACTAGACGATTACCTAGGGTTTCTATGGTGGCTAATGTTGCCCTCCAGGGGCTGGTGGTAGGCCCTAGTGGCCCTCAAGAGAGGCTGGAGATGTAGGATGTGAACAAAACAGGAAGGAGTTGGGGCAAAGCAAGGGATTCGGCGCCATTTGTTGATGTGGATTTCTCAAGGCCTCAACTTTACCAAAGGTTGATATTCCTCTACATGAACCACAATTTAACAATGGAGAGATTCTCTTTGTCTTTTTCAAAGCAAAGATTAAACAATTGGTGGAACCTTTCAGATTTTCGATTGCTTTAAAATTTCTGAGACACTATCCATCATTGGATCATGTGAGGGATTTTATCAAAAATCAGTGGGGGCTAAAATTAATGTTAGTGGTAGGTCAACTTCAGAATCCCAGGAATGTTTTAGTGCAATTGGCTAATGAGGACGATTTTGTAACGATGATGGCTCGAGGTAATGCAGAGATGGAGGGAGTGCCATATAGGGTGTTCCATTAGATGCCGGATTTCGAGGAAGAAGAAGACTCTCCATTGGTTCCAATATGGATTATGCTTCCAGGGTTGCCTCCAAATTATTTTCATGCTTCAATTTTAAAGAGTATTGGTAGAGGTGTTGGATGGTTTTTGAAAAGGGATAATGCTACGGTCTATGTGACAAGGCTAGAGGTAACACGTATTTGTGTAGAAATCGATATATCAAAGCCTTTAAGATGTTTGTTCTGACTGGGTATTCTAGGTCTTAAAAATAGCCACTTTCAAGAGGTGGTCTATGAGGCTTTGCCCACATATTGTTTACGGTGTCAGAAACAAGGACACGTAGAATAGAGATGTGGTAGAAGAGAGTGGTTTGGTAAATCTGTTGTGCAAGATGGTGGTAAGGGGGAGGGGGAGGAGGACAATCCTAAACAGGTGTGGAAGGTGGTAGGAGTTAAAAATACAAAGAAAAATTTGCAGCTTGAAGAGACGGAGGGGACATCAGTAAGAAATGATCGACGTGAGTTTTTGCTACCAGGTATCAGTTTACGTCAGAGAGAAGTTGAGAAAAATTCTTTACTTGTGCTATATGTGGATTCAAAAGGGGGATATTTTGGATCATTGTCAACGATAGGTGATCGAGCATCCTGTGCAGGTAGCTTCAATTTGTGAAAATGAAACTTTTATTGTGAAGGAACCGTTGCTTTGTGAGAAGGAGTGGAAAGGAACGAGTGATGGGAAATTGAGGCATAGGTCCCAGGTGAGCCAACTTGAGAAGAATGTTAGTAACTGGTATGATCTTGCACAAGCGGAGAAGGAACATGCTGAGTGTACTGAGGATATTGTTGATCTACCTTTGCCAAGGAGTTCTTTGAAGATTATTGATAAAGCAATTAAATTTGAGTTAGTGCAGTTGGGAGAAAAGGGGAGCACGGAGGTTGATGGGGATATTGTAGGGGATTCTTTGTGTTGTCTAATGTATGATGAGGAGCTTGATCAAGGAATAGAGGACATGGCCATGAAGTGTTATGAATCCGATCTAGAAATGAATTTGACTTTGATAAAAATAAAGGAGATAAAGAAGAAAAATTCTTTAGTAGTCTTGAGAAGGACTACTCGTTCCAATAAAACTCATTAATAGTAATGAATATTCTTACTTGGAATATATTAGGGGAATTATTTCGTCAAAAAGTAGGATTCGGCGCATTTTGGATCAATATATCTCTTCCTTGGTTGCAATTTTAGAACCTTTTCTTTTAGTTAATATATGTGGGAGATGGGCAAGATAGATGCATCTTCCTAATAATTTTAATAATAACGTAGTTGACGGCAAAGTTTGGCATTTTCGGGTGGATAACTTTGATTTTGTGGTAGTTTCACTATCTGATCAGGCCATTACTAGTTGGTTGGTGTGTGGAGATATGCGAGTCCTTTTAACTGTGGTTTATGCAAGTTGTTTCCAGCAAAAAAGGAGGGAGTTATGGAATTATTTGTATAATCTTGATGCGGAAAATTTACCTTAGTTTGTCATGGGAAATTTTAATATTATTAGTAGTGATGATGAAAAAAGGTAGGTGGATTATTTCAAGCTCCTCGTGCTAAGTTAGATTTTAATATATGTATCCAAGATTGTGGATTTGTTGAACTACCTTGTGAGGGATACCGTCTATCTTAGTGTAATGGAAGGTTAGGCAGCCGTCAGATTTGGGCAAAACTTGACAGGGTGCTTATTAATACTTAGTTTTTAGATGCCTTTATAAATGCTTGAGTTAATTATCTCCCAAGAACTTCGTTGGATCATTGTCCATTGTTAACCAGTTTACAATGTATTAGAAGAAGTGGGGTTCGGCCTTTTAGATTTCAAAGAATGTGGGGCACGCATGAGGATTTTCTGAGTCTAGTTAAAAGATGTTGGAGTGAGCCGAGAGAGAGATGTGCTATGGTCCATATCAGTGAAAAATTGAAGACTTCAAAAAGAATTTTACAAAAGTGGAAATGTGGAAGTGTTTGGTAGGGTGGAATATGAGCTAAAAGGTATTGAAATCAGGTTGTTAGACCTAGAAGAAGTGATCATTTCGAATTATTCTCCAGAATTAGAGCATTATTTATTATGTTATAAAAAAAACATGGGCAATGGTTGATAGGGAATAGATTTTGGGTTACCAAAAGTCATGAAATAAGTGGCTTTTGGAAGGAGATGCAAACACAAGTTTTTTTTTCATGAGTTTTTTGGTGTCAAAAAGAAAAATAAGGTGATTGAAATGGTTGCGCTGGATAATGGACAAATTCTTGATTTAGCCAAGGATGTCCATGACGGTGCAATTAATTTTTTTCAAGAGTTATTGACAGTTTTGTGGGTCGAGTGGGACGATGAGGCATTAAATTTGCTTCAGCCAATGTTGTCTACGTTAGAAAATGAGAAGCTGTGCAGAGTGCTGACGATGGAGGAAGTGAAGGAAGCTCTTTGGTCCATTCAGTAGGATAGTAGTCCGAGGCCGAATGGATATTCAACGAGTTTTTTCATTATCGTGTGGAATATCTTAAAGATGATCTTTTGCAGCTTGCGTGTGATTTTTTTGAAGAGAGGCCTATGACTAATTTCTTTAGAGCTACTAATATTGTTCTTATTCCGAAAATGGATGCTCCAAGTTCTTTTACTCAGTTTCGCAGTATTAGTTTGTGTTCAGTGGCTTACAAAATATTATCAAAGATTTTTGTGAATTGCTTGGCTCTGATTATTGAAGAAATGGTATCTCCGGAACAAGCTACATTTGTGTATGGCCGTAGCATATTTGATAACATCACTCCTGCATAGGAGCTTGTTCATGGGATGAAAAGAAAATATCGAGGAGGTAATGTGATGATAAATATACATATAACAAAAGCTTATAACCATGTTAGCTGTAGTTTCTTGATGGAAGTGTTGCCAAGGTTGGGTTTTTGTGAGAAAGGGAGATCAATTATTTTTGAAAAAGTCTACTTGCACCTAGGGTTGGGGTACCCCGCATACCCGAGCGTCCACATATACAATAATGAAACGGTGTATTTCAAATTTAGTTTCTAAAATTCGAAAGATGGAAGTTTGAACACCTCAAATGAGACACCCCCACCTAGGTTGAATGCAGCACGGAACAAAGCAAGCTTCTCAAGTATGTTGCCCTGCCGAGTCACCATGGAAAGCTTGACAAAAAGTGAGCTTATGTTTAATTTCAGTTCAAGTAGATATTTGAATTCCGAAATGATGTTTGTTTGGTTACAGAGAGAATAAAGAACAAAAAATATATATTTTTTTTGAATATGGGTCTTCATGTTGAAAGTTATCATTGACGTAGCAAACTTTCATATTATGGTTAGTATGACAATGGTTTCAGTTTTGGTTCTTTTTAAATGGGAAATATAATGTAAACTTCTCAAATTTAATGTTTGGGGCAAAACAATATAGAATGATAGATACACACAAGTTTTTAGAAATTTGTATTTGAAAGTCGAAATGTTAGCTATGTCTTCCAAACCAATTAGTTGAGTTTAGGTCCTAGACTTTTGGGTTCAATTTTCAAAATAGAAAAATAAAAAGAAGTGGAATATTCATTTCAAGGAGAGAATGGGTGCTCTGACTTCGACGACACTCTCTCTTTCAAAAATTGACCATCGGCGCAGATTCTTCAATGGCATTTACCCTCAACAATGCTAGCTACTTTTTTGGTATGGGTTTGATGAGAACAATTTTGGCGCAAGCTGTTTTTCTGGGATGGGTTTGATTTATGAAATCGTTTCTATTTTTTTTCTTTTCCTTTTTTTTAATCAGTTGAGATGAGTCGATTCTGCCAAAGGTACCCAATGCCGGGTACCTGTAGTAGAATTGATTATTTTTAATTGCATTTCTTCGCTGGTGTTGTCAGTTATGCTAAATGGGAAGTCAAAAGGTTTTTTAGACCCTCTAGGGGTCTTTGACAAGGGGGCCATTGTCTCGTATACAACTATAAAAGCCCAAAAAGAACTTACATAACATATACTCTATTTTTATACAACTATAAAAAGCCCAAAAAGAATTTACATAATATTTTTTCAAGGTTGGGTTAACACTCTTCTATTCTTGTGGAATATGATCTTAGATTTATCCTTAATATAACTTGACATTTCTATACTTGAAAGCATACATTTGAGACTGAGTCACCTAGCAATCTAGACAAAACAAAAATCTGTATTGTATACATAAAAGGAAATTATCTACGTCACAAATAGAAGACAGTTTTAGACCTTTGGTTTTCCTAGAAAACCTTTATCTTCCCTAAGGTGGTTCACTTCATCTAAGATGATACACTTCATCTATCAAGTATAAGTAATTGCACTTCATAACTAAAGTGATGACCTTTGCTATTTTTTTATGGATGAAATAATGAGAGTAGGCTAAAGGTTTTAGGAGTAATAAATGAGGGTCTCTAGTCTTGTCTATATAAAGGAGCTTGTATTTTCCATTAGAACCACCCATAAAGTTCTAAAGCAAAGGCTATAAGTCTCTTCCCTACGAAATCTCTACTCTTTTTTGTAGGTTTAAAACTTTCTAGTTATCAAGCACAAATGACTAGAGGTAAAAGATTCTATAGATCTTTTTATTCATTAAAGTTATTTTCTCACATTTGGTATCATAGCCGATTGCCTTTCAACTTTGTTTTTGAATTATTAGCATTTCATTTTGTTCATAGAGTGGGCTTTTGAAATCCAGTTTTGTTCCTTGTTTTATTCTCTTGACATGATCAATGAATTTTGTCATAATATATGTCGTGAGAAAAAAGCCGGGTCATGATTTCAAACATTTGTGGGCTCTATTTCAAGTTTTATTCATATTGATGGGCCTTTGGGCTAATTTACAGTTAATATTTTTAATGAGATATCCAGCTGTATTTCTTTTACTAATGAAGGTAATACAGTATCCTTATTATTTAAAAGAATACATAAAAAAAAAAAAAAAATGGAATCTCTTTGTAATTAAATCATAGGTTTTAAGGATTTATCCCTATAGGAAAATCTTTAATTTTTATGATTTAATTAGTATAAGAAAATGATTTTTGGTATTGACAGTAAAATTTATCTTCCGCCTATAGGAGTGGATAGTTTTATTTGTTAATATTTGGAATAATTTTTCTTATAAATAAGGATAAGTAAATTTATGCTGTTATGCAACATTTTCCTACAGAAAAGTTAAAATTTACTTGAATTCATAACATTAAATTTTTTCTTGGTTTTGCAACTGTTGTACCATAATCCTTAGTTGATGGTGTTTATTTTATTCTAATGCTTGATGTCACTAATTTTTCTGACTGGAAAGATTTGGTTCAATTTACCTTGGGCTATATGGACCTTGATTGTATACTCTGTGTGGAGCAACTACCTACTGCCATGGATACGGATGCAATCGCCGATGGTGGGAGCGATCTAATCGCCTAAGTCTAATGCTCATAAAGTCTCGCATGAGTAAGAGCATTTGAGATTATATTGGTGATTGCGCT
The DNA here is from genome assembly GCF_018687715.1 of Carya illinoinensis. Taxonomy (NCBI): domain Eukaryota; kingdom Viridiplantae; phylum Streptophyta; class Magnoliopsida; order Fagales; family Juglandaceae; genus Carya; species Carya illinoinensis. The sequence goes on from NC_056761.1 coordinate 38,168,267, forward strand.
ACAATTAAGAAATTAATGCAGGCAATTGAGGAACAGTTTGTTCACTTTGACAAGGCTTTAGCTAGCACTCTCATCAGGCAATTCACTACTAAAGCCTTTGACAGTTCTAAGGGTATGCGTGCATACATTATAGAAATGAGAGACATTGTTTCTCAACTTAAGGGCTTAAAGATAGAGATATATGAGCCATTCTTGGTCCATTTCATCCTTGACTCACTACCATCTGAGTACGAACCTTTCAAGATCTCTTATAACACACATAAGGAAAACTGGTCAGTTACGGATCTTCTGACCATGTGTGTGCAAGAAGAGGAAAGGATGAAGTATGATCTACCTGAAAGTGCAAATATGGTCGTGAATGATAAAATTTAGACCAAGAAGGGCCAAAGTAGACCTCAAAAGAAAAGGAAGCATAATGTGCCATCAAAATCCAATGGATCTAATGGCAAAAATGTGACCTTCTTCTTTTGCAAGAAAGAGGGACATGTAAAGAAGAGCTGCATCAAGTATAAAGAGTGACTTGAAAAGAAAGGTAGCTCTATATCTCTTGTGTGTCATGAATCTTTTTTCATTGATGCTCCTAAAAATTCATGGTAGATTGACTCTGGTTCTTCAATTCATATTATGAATACATTGCAGGGTTTTCTCACCAGAAGGAAACCAACAACAAGTGAACTTTGGGTTTTCACCATAAATAAAGGGCTTCACAAGTTGTTGCAATTGGAGTTTTTAGAGTGATTCTCAAATCGGGACATGTTTTGAATTTAAATAATGTTTTTTCTATTCTAGAATTTTGTAGAAATTTAATTTATATTTCCAAACTTATTATCAAAGGATACAATTTCCTTTTTGAGAATGTTATGACTGTTTTTAAGAATAAAATTCATGTTGGTTCTGGAGCTTTAGTTGATAACTTGTTTAAATTAGATATTCATCCCAATTTTAAAGAGAATTATCTCTCCCTGCATTCAGTTGGTATTAAGAGAAACCTTTTGAATTAAAAATCTTCTCTACTATGACATAAGAGATTGGGACACATCTTTATAGAGAGGATGAGACGGTTAGTAAAAGAATGGGTCCTACAAGATCTTGATTTTACTGACTTCAAGAATTGTGTGGACTGCATAAAGGGTAAGCAGATCATCAATAATTCTAAAGGTTCAAGAAGGAACTCAAGTGTTCTTGAAATTATACACACAAATATCCATGGACCATTTTCTACCCCTTGCCTAAATGGTCAGATATATTTTATTTCATTTATTGACTACTATTCTAGGTATATGTATCTTTATCTTCTGAATGAGAAGGCTCAAGCACTAGATATTTTAAAAGCCTATAACGTAGAAGTAGAGAATCAAAGTGAAAAGAAATCTGATAGAGGAGGAGAATATTATGGTAGGTACGCAGAACATGGACAAATTAAGGGTCCATTTGCAAATTTCCTTCAGGAAGAAGGAATTGTTGCCCAATATTCAATGCCTGGCACACCACCACAAAATGGTGTTGAAAAAAAAAAGGAATCGTACGCTAATGGATATGGTAAGAAGCATGATTAGTAAATCTAATATGCAACTTTCCTTATGGAGTGATGCTCTTAAAACTATAGTGTATATATTGAATAGGGTTCCATCCCAATATGTCTCTAAGACACCTTTCGAGTTGTGGAAATGGTAGAAACCTAGTTTAAATCATATACACATATGGGGTCGTCCTGTTGAAATTAGGATTTATAATCCTAACATAAAGAAGTTAGATCCAAGGACAACTAGCGGTTTCTTTATTGGGTATTCAAATAACTCCAAAAGATATAGATTTTATCGTCCCAATAATAGCCCTCGAATTGTTGAATCTAAAAATATAAAATTTCTTGAGGATGTTGAACGTAGTGGGAGTGTGAATCCTCAAGAGGTCACTTTTTAGGAAACACCTGAACATGTAACTTTGCCTTCTTTTGGAGAAAGAATGGTTGTCTTAAGACAAAATAGATCACAAGATCATGTAATGACACCAATTCAAGTATAGCATGTCCCCGTAAATGAGGTTCAATTTAAAGTTATTCCGTATTTACAGTCTGAACCAATTGAGTCATCTCCAAATGATGAGGTAATGGCTTTAAGAAGATCCTCATGAATACGTAGGCTTGCTATTCCAGATGATTATATTGTATACATAACTGAGTTTGATTTTGACATTGGACTTTCGGAAGACCCAATTACATTTTCACAAGCCATGAGTGGAGATAAATCTACATTTTGGTTGGATGCCATGAAAAATGAGTTAGAATCCATTCATAAGAACCAAGCCTGGGATCTTGTAGAATTACCAAAAGGGGCGGCAATAGTTGGCTACAAATGGGTTTATAAAACCAAACGAGATTCTTCTGGTAATGTCGAATGATATAAACTTGTCGCTAAAGGATTCACTCAGAAGGAAGGCATTGATTATCATGAAACCTTCTCTCCGGACTCTAAGAAGGATTCGTTGAGGATAATCATGGCTTTATTAGCTCATTTTGATTTAGAGTTATATCAAATGGATGTGAAAATGACTTTTCTTAATGGGGATCTTGATGAAGTGGTATACATGAAACAACCCGAGGGTTTCAGTGACGACAGTCAGAAAGTATGTAAATTGAAGAAGTCTCTTTATGGACTAAAACAAGCTTCCGGTCAATGGTATTTAAAATTTCACAAGATTATTATCTTATACGGTTTTATCGAGAATCTTATTGATCAATGTATATACCTTAAAGTCCGTGGGAGCAAATACATTTTCTTAGTCCTATATGTAGACGATATTCTTCTTGCAAGCAGTGATTTGAGATTGTTACATTAGACTAAACAATTTCTCTCCTAAAATTTTGAAATGAAGGATATGGGTGAATCCTCTTATGTCATTGGCATAGAAATTCACAGAGACAGGAAACAAAGAGTCTTAGGACTATCTCGAAAGGCCTACATTGAAAAGATTTTACAGAGATTCGGTATGAAAGATTGTAAAGCCTCTGTAACTCTCATAATCAAAGGTGATAAATTTCATAAAAGACTATAACCTGAAAATGCATTGGAACAAGAGCAGATGAAAAGTGTGCCTTATGCATCTGCAGTGGGTAGCTTGATGTATGCTCAAGTTTGTACCCGTCCAGACATATGTCTAGCAGTTGGATTATTGGGTCACTATCAAAGTAATCCAGGACTTCAACATTAGATAGCTACAAAGAAGGTGATACGGTATTTGCAATGAACCAAGAATTACATGCTAACCTATAGGCATACAGAAAATTTGCAAGTGGTTGGCTATTCAAATTCGGATTTTGACAGTTGTGTAGACACTAGAAAGTCTACTTCTAGATATATCTTTCTTCTTGATGAATGAGCTATATCTTGGAAGAGTACGAAGCAATCTATAGTTGCTACGTCTACTGTGGAGGCAGAATTTATTGCTTGCTATGAAGCAACGACACAAGCCATATGGTTGAAGAATTATTTCTGGTCTTAAAATTATCGATTACATTCAAAGACCAATAAAAATTCTTTGTGATAATACCGCTGCAGTGTTATTCTCAAAGAACAATAAGAACAGAAGCAGAAGCAAGCATATCGATATAAAGTATTTAAGTGTGAGAGAGAGAATCAAATATAATGTGGTGTATATTGAGCACACCAGTACAAATTTGATGTTAGCTAATCTAATGACCAGAGGATTACCAGTAAAATAGTTTCAGGGTCATATGAATCGTATGGGCCTAACTAAAGTGTAATCTCTCATGTTACTGTATATTCCACAAAGAATAAAGTTAAATTCAGTTTCAATTTTGCACATAAAGTAACGAATTCATTATATCCATTGGGTGATTAAGTTGGACCCGAATGACTTTTAATAGTTGTTCATAAAGTATTTTAAGAGTTACTATGTATTGTGACACATAGAAGGGAAATATTCACTATAAAGAGCAATACCACCATGGTTCGTATATAGTATACCTTGAAAGAATTAAGGGCATTATTTTAGCCATTTCAGTTTTACCTATTAAGTGAACCAAGTGAGAAAATATTAGACCTTTGGTTTTCCTAGAAAACCTTTGTCTTCCCTAAAGTGGTTCACTTCATCTAAGATTATACATTTCATTTATCAAACATAGGTAATTGCCCTTCATAAATAAAGTGGTGACTCTTGCTATTTTTTTATGGATGAAATAATGAGGGTAGCCTAAAGGTTTTAGGAGTAATAAATGAGAGTCTCTAGTCTTGCCTATATAAAAGGGCTTATGTTTTCCATTAGAACCATCCATAAAGTTTTAACGTAAAGGCTAGAAATCTCTTCCCTACAAATCTCTACTCTCTTCATTAAAGTTATTTTCTCACAAGCAGCCCTGCTACTCAGTCAGTTAAGTGCCAAGAAACTTGTTACTACTTTCGGTATATATTGACACATCATATATTCCTAGATTATTCCTTATGTCCCTTCCTTGTCTAATAAATAAGCTGCATGATTAGCTTCCTGAGTCATAATTTTTTAAGAAAAAGGGAAAGCGACTGTTTAAGACCTACATATTTAAAAAAAAACCCATCAAATTCAACAGCCCAATGTGATTCATTTCTGGGGCAATTTGCAACAAAGAATAGTAATGAAGTTGGTATCTTGGGGGGGTTTGATTTTTCAATTTTACCTTAAAAAATTATGTTTGGGAAGTGCTTTGAAACGCAAGGAATTTAAAACAACCTAACATATATTTGGTGAGATGTGATAGGAGGCAGGTGAAATTTACACCCAAAACGGTTGCAATGCACATGCTTCAACCCTCCCTGCTGTAAGTTGTGGCCAAAAGGTTAAGCACGCTTTGAAAGCGATGCCAAGAGAATCCCATTGCTCTAGCTAGAAGTGTCTGTTCCTCGATTAGACTAATAAAATAATTTTTACATCTCCACTTTGATCATACGTATAAGAGTTGAGCTATTTTGCAAATTACAAGTCGATGCGTAAACAAAACGTGAAATTTCTCATTTCTTTTCATAAAGCTGTGTGACACAAAGGATGGATGCAGGCAAACACCAAGTCTATGAGAAAAGGCAACCAACCGTTTGACCTGTGGCCCCATGACACCTTCCCTACATGTTTTAAAAAAGGGAATCTCTTGACTTTTGTGAGGACGATAAGTGGGAAAGTCAATGTCCAAACAACCTCTCCTTGTCAATTTCCATTTTCCCTAATAAGCAATTCCATCTCTATCGTAAACTCATCAGTTTATTTGTCCTATCATTTGCCTACACGCACAGAGACTCACCGTCTTTACATATGTTGCTTTGTGGCTTGGCAGATGTGCTTTGTTGTTTTGCTTTTAGCATTAGTTTATTTGTTTGGGAAGTTAAACGATTGTGATGATGAAGATATTTAATGGAAGTGGAGGAGGATCAGCCATGGGAAGATGGAGAGCTGGGGGGCCTGGCTATGCATCAAGCGCTCACTTCTCTTGCCAACTAAATGTATATTTCTCAAATTCACTACACATCTCAGACGCAAGGCCAAAGGTAAGACCCCCGCAACATATGTAGTTAAAAAATCTCTTTTTTGGCAACTAGGAAGCTTGCAATGGATTAAGCCCATATCTCATATCTATGTTTCCTAATATCTGTCTCTCATGATAACAATGGTAGGGAATAGACAAGGGCTTGTAACTCTCTACAAGGACATGGAGTCTTGCGGGGAATATGCAGATATACAAGTTATGTGGGAGATGCTTCATTCTTCTTCTCCTGCAAATGCCAGCAAGAACAATGAAAGAAAGAGTGCTAATTGGAGATTCTGTTTTCGGCCAACTTGAATGAGTTACATATATGTCAGAGAATTGGTATTATGAACTTGATAGACAAGTCTCTTATTATTTCGTTACAGCATTGTTGAGAGGTTTGGCTTCATTTTTGGAGGAAATTGAAAATCCAAGGGGAAGAAGACACCCATTATTTGTAAATATCAGCATCTGAGTATAAAACTAAAATAATGTTTGTTGATCTTCCATTGATCCGATGAAATACTTACTAGACTGTAACAAAGAACTAAAACAACACCATAATTCTTGATCAAAGTGCCACACTCCTGCAAGCCACCAAACAAGACCATAAAATTAATTAGCAAAGGATGGATATCATGGGCTTATGAAATGATGGATCCCCAGAATGCACTTGGATACGCCTGCTGCTACAATCTGCTGTATGCATATGCAACTCCTTCATGGACTCAGTGACAGCAACTCTTCTGTAAACTAATGGGGGGAAATATCTGGTATCTGCGGACAGCTCGATTAGGTGACCTACTGAAAGAAATAGCTTCAGCCGGCAGTATTTGGCGGTACACACATAATTTTCTCAAACCCAGCCATTGTCCAGAAGGTTGGATTGATTTGAATGTATATAATACATTCATAATATATCAATTGAGCTGGGAATACTAGTTGCATTCCATTAATTCAAGAAGGTACCATGTTACAAAGAAAAAGTATGAAATTTACTGAAAAAAACTCAAATCAACCTATGTTAGAATTAAACTACCAAACAAAATTGATGCATCCAGAATTCAGATCAAGCCTTGCCCTTAAATATAAATGTGATAATTTTAAAAACTACCCTGTATGGTTATCTGTGAAGAATTCAGACAACATTCACAACAAGATATTTTCCCATTTTATTTAATTCGTTAATTTAGTTTAGTAATCAAAACTTTATCCAGCACCAGTGGTCTAGTGGTAGAGTAGTACCCTGCCACGGTACAGACCCGGGTTCGATTCCCGGCTGGTGCATCACTTACTATTTTTTGTTTTCCCCTGTTTAAGGGCTCCCTCTATATTATAGATGCAAGATATCATGTGTGACTCCTGAAGTTTACAGTGGTGGCAGCCTTTACTTATATCTAAGCATTCCGATTTTTCATCCTATTCTTTAAAATACATTATCAAAATCTATTTTTTTTATTTTATATATTAATTTTTACAATATATCAATTTATCTATTTTTTCTTCAGATCATTTAAATATTATATTTTTTAATCTTTTTTATTCACAGATGAGAAATAAATGATTCAATCTTTACACGGTAGGAGAGGGGAAAGCGCACACATATGAGAGAGGAATGATTAAAATTATTTACAACTATGAATAGTTATCGCTAGATGTAGCGGTAACACTGTAGCCAATTGGAAATTATGAATGAAGTAGAACATCCTTTGGATGCCACTTTTAGAATCTAGTTCTTCAAATTATACAAAATCAAGGGTTTTCCAGAACCCGTTGGGAGTCCCAGGGTGTAAAAATCAACCCTCTCCTTCACCTGCTTAAATGAAGAAAAATGACTTTGTACAAACATGGGACATGCAAGCTCATGCGAGCTTTTGGAAATAAGTGACATCCACTTGAAAAATTCTTTTTCTTTCTTTTTTTTTTTTAATTTTTTTATAGCAAATCATAATTTTTTTTCCCAAAAAAACACTATATCAAACTTATTTCCATAAGGTTATATATAACATTACTCTTTAAAATAGCATAGCCCCTTTATTACTCAGCAGGACATCGGATGTGAGCTTGTCTCTTTGAAAAGCACAAGAAAACATACACTGTAACAGTGTAACTTCGACCATTAAAAACGACAACTGAAGGACAACAATTCAAAAGCAGGGAGCATTTAACATGTGATTCAATCATTCAACTGGTCTTGGTCGTTACAATACCCAATCACGGAGGAGACAAGCCGGTCCAAGCACTACAAGGGGAATTACAGGTGTGGATATATAAACTCAAAAGCATCCGGCTTTAGAACTTTTCTACAGTTACACCATCTCTAAGAACCTCATAAGCCTCTCTGCTCCTTGTTTTCTTCATCCCGGCCGTGACATATAGCTTCGATCCATCAGATGAGATACAGGTCACTTTTACCCATATCATCACCTTTGTCTTCATCCCCTCTATATCAGCTAGCTTTCCTTTCTCCAGATACCCAGTAATAGTGGTGGAAAAGCGCAAAACAGATGAGTCCCTGTAGCCCACTTCACAAACTGCCGGTACAAAGACTGTAAGCTTTCCCGTCTCTTCATTGAACTCATAGTTGGTGGCATCACGTGGGAAGATCCCTACCGCCATGTCATATTCTTTTAGCAGCTCTGGCAATGGCTTTTGCATTTTTCCTGTATAGACAAGATTAAATATATTGTTGTGTTCTCATCTTTGGTGTTCTCAACTCATTACAATTCCCAAGAAAGAAAATCTTGTTTGACTTATTAACTATTAAACTTGCTAAAGAGTTGAACTTGGCACACAATAGATACCGTTCTAAGTGATAACCTAAACACCATAGTTCATTATCATACAAGTGCCTACAGATATCCAGTATTTTAGCAATGAGTTTTGAAGCAAATTAAGGGAATATATTTATGGAATGGGAATAAATAAATTTCTTTCACGTGCACAGAAATACAGTTGAAAGAGTAACAAAATGCAGCAAACACAAACCTTTGACTTTATTAACCAACCATTTGGCTCCACCTTCAATGCTGGTTGACAATGACTGCTCAGAGTAGCAAAAATGTCAGTAAGAACTACATGGCAAATTAAAACAATGCCAGTTTAGTACAGAAGTAGGAGGCTATATGCAAATGGCCATATGTTTAAGCACATTACAAATACAACAATACTTTTCGGTTGATTGATTTTTATTGAGATCAGGTTGCTAATATGTTATTTAAAAGTTTCTTCTTCCCTCACATTCTTTAATGCTTCTAGCACCAAATTATCCACACAACAAAAACATGCACACACAACCGCATCCTTGGTACACCTGAATACATTAAGATCAAGAATCAAAATCATATACAATCAGCCCTTGTGCGCGTAAAATGCAACTTTCTAGACCACCCAAACCACGAGTGGATAAAGCGGGAATGTATTGACAACTGTCTTTAACTAAAACTTTGATATAAGTACATATCATTCTTGATATAATTCTAAAGAAGCTCAGCCTTGGTTGAAGGAAGCTTGTGTATCACTTCATTATCATGTTTATACTCGACTTCAACTATCTAATTACATAACTATTCTATTCAAGTAATGCCAAGATTATCCATTTACAAATATTATTTATTGAATCAAACAAAAATTATCAAATCTAGCATCATTTTCATAACTAGAAAAGCATTAAGTTAAATAAAAAGAAAAGAAAAAAGAAACTCCCATTCCAAAGTGCATGTATGAAAATCAAAACACATTTGCAGACCCTATAGCTAAAGCAGGGATAACGAGTCTGCTCATGATATTAAAAGAGAATAAATATCAAATACGATATGCCTTCTTAGCTCAGAAAGCAGAATGGAATGTAGAATATATAGAGATCGCTAGCTATATATAGAGATCCCAAGCAGTGATAACGGGTCTGCTCGTGATATCAAAAGAGGATAAATATCAAATACGCTACACCTTCTTTGCTCCAAAATTATCAAATCTATTATATAGAGATCGCGAGCTATTTATCTCCATACAAATCCCACGTCACCACGCATAGATGTAAACGTAAACAGCACTAACCAAAAGGACCAAAAAAAAAAAAAAAGAAAAAAGCGCAAATATAAAATGCAGTATGATAAAATTTGTCGAAGTTTTTTTTTTTTAGTCGTGATTATATAATTTCTCTTTCCGAATTAAGCTAGCAATCACAAACTAAGCTAAAACGGTTGCTACCCATTCTAAGCTAAATGCTCAATATCAATTAAGAAATCAATTAGAGATTCAATGCTCAACATCTATTCTCTTAAACCGAAATCATAAAAAACCTCAATTTAATTTACGGCTTCAACATACAAAGAAACAACTTTTCCATCAGATGGATATGGTAATAGAATTAAGCAAAACAAAAATGACATAATTCAATTCTAAGATTAATTAAGAGAGAAAGGGAGAACCGGACGTACGTTGAAATCATCACCGACGGAGTTGATCTCCTTGTTAGCCTTCTGGCTGAACCAGTACGAGCCCACCTTGTTCAATATCTGATCCATACCGTTGATGAACCGAAGATTATTCGGATCCCTCGCTCTCTCTCTCTCTCAGGCTTTTCAATGAATGAAAGAGAAGGATGGATATCTCTATCGAGAAGGAAGATTTCTAGAGAGAGACAGAGGGACGGAGAAACAGTAGGCCGTTTCCCTGTTTTCTCTCTCTGCAAAAAGTCAGAATTTCCAACATATTATTTTGCCACTTGGTCTTACTCCGCTTCTCGGAAAATATATTAGCCTTTTTTTTTTTTAAAGGAATGGAAAAATTAAAAAAAAAAAAAAAAAAAAAAAAAAAAGACATTATTATTGAAAGAAAAATTATATTATTCATGTTTACACTATACATTTATTCTTATTTTTTGTATTTTTTTTCTTAACAAATACATGATATAAAAATAATGAGTAGAAGAACTTATGGTGAAAATATTAAGTATCTATATTTCGAGAATATAAATGTCAAAGATTATCTATAGAGAAATTTGGAAAATAAAACCTTAATATTTAATTTTATGATTTTTCTTTTTCTTGATGTTTTCATGTTAATAAGATTCTTCAAATTGTTATATAAAATATTTAAAATAGTCATTAATTGAAATTATCATAAAAACAATCTAGGACTCGGGTTACCCATTACTGGGTAGGGTAGGTAAGTTCTTTTAAAATTTTAAGTGAAATGGGTAGAGGCAGGTTCTAGATAAGATCTGCCCGTCATACTTGTAAATTAAGTTTGCATTCCTTATTTATTACATTCCTTATTGACAAACCAAATTTGCCACACCAAAACTAGTCCCCTCTTTCCTTTGAATGGTGAGGTTTTCTCTCTGCATAGATGTGTCTCTTGGACTATTTCTAGTTTGAAGAGGTGGTGAATGGAAGAGGAGTTGACAAAAAAGTGGACAAGTTTTAGCTTAATAGAACAAGAAAGAACAAAGGTGATATTACCTTCTTCTATCTTGGACAAGGCTGAGGCACAAAGGAGAAGCTGTCTATTTGCTTTGATCATAGCAGATAAGACAATTAACAAAGAAGCCTTCAAATCGACAACATCTAGAATATGGAAGATTGAAGGGTGGATTCAATACAATGAGGTGGGAGAAAACAGGTATTTGGTGAAGTTTCAAAATGAAGAAGATAGGAAGAGAGTGATCATAGAGAGGTTGTGGTCATTTGATCGATAGTTAGTTTGCTTGTAGAAATTTGAGGGTGGTCCTATACCTCCAAGTGAGTTGCCATTCAATAAAGAAGTTTTTTGGTTACAAGTTCATAACATGCCTCTGGCATGTAAGAATCAAGCAGCGGGAAACCAGATTGGTGGAAGTCTGTGGAAAGTGATGGAAGTTGTTGCAAATCACAGAGGTTAGGTTGGGGCAAATTCTTAAGACTGAGAGTCGAGATGGACATTACAAAAGCTTTAATGAGAGGAACTTTTTTGACCATTGATGGGAAGCAAACTTGGGTCCAGTTTAAGTATGAAAGACTTCCTAACTTCTGTCTTCAATATGGAGTGATCAAGCATTCCAAGAAAGGTTGTCCAAACATGAAAGTAGAAAGAAGTGCATATGTTGGTCAGACTCAATATGGTGAATGGTTATGTGCCCCTCTAGCAAAAAACACTAGAAGTAGTCATAAAAGGTATGGTGGGGATGCAGGCCAACCAACGCAAGAAGAGCATTAGACGTGGTAGACAAGAGTAAGTGACAATGATGAAGCTCAAAAAGGAAAGTCAACTTAGCAAGCGCCTATCAAGGAAGTTAAGAAGGAATATTATGCTCATATGGAAGGTGATGCTAAGATGGAAAGTATGCATGAATTTAGGGAGAGGGAGGAATCTGTGGAATTTTCAAATCAAATAATGGAGGGAGTTGGGAAGGCAGTAGTTTTCATAAACTCTGCTACGGAGGATAAAATGGAGTTCAAACTTAATCAATGTGCAACTGCCATCAATAACAAAGAACTCATGGTAGTAATGGCAACCTCTCTCCGTACTAAAAGGCATAGTACAGCCGGTAGCTACCAAACAGAATTATCTTTTGCTTCCCAAGTTCTTTGGAATCTTTTTCGACTAATCAAGTCCTCTTATTGGAAAGGAAAAAAAAAAGGCTAGCTGGAAAATGAGAGCAAGGGACAAGTTTTTTGATGACTTTGTCAATAAGTCTAGTAAGAAGGTGGAGGGCATTGAGGATAGCAAAAGGGACTTTGGAAGTATGTTGGATGATCATCACATTGATATTGTTTCTAAAAAAATAAAAATTTGAGACTATGGTTGAAATGGACTCAAATTGTGAAGAGTTGATAGCGGCTGGTGTACAGCCTCACCAACAGCCATAAATTGCTTAAGTTGGAACTACTGAGGGTTTGAAAATTCTCAAACATTTAGAGATCTTCATCTCATGGTGAAAAATAAGTTTCTAAGCTTTGTTTTGTTTATTTAAACAAAGTGTAAAAGAAATAAGGTGGAGATGATTAAGAAAAGATTGAATTTTGAGAACAGCTTTGTAGTTGACTGTAGAGAACTTAATGAGGGTCTTGTTGTCCTATGGAAGAGTGATGTTGAAGCTGAATTGGAGTCTTACACTCATAACCATATTTCCCTAAGAGTAAAAAATGAAAATAGAGGGAAGAGCTAGGTACTGACAGGATTCTATGGAAGCCTAATGATAGCAAAATGGCAAGCTAGTTGAGATCTTCTCAAAGAAATAAAAACTGAGAGAGAGATTGGGTGTTTGTGTTTGAGGGATTTTAATGAAATTCTTAAAAATAGTGAGAAGTATGGGGAAAAAATGAAACCTCATAATCAAATGGAGGCTTTTATACCTACAGTGGAGGAATGCGGTATGAGTGATCTAGGTTTTGTTGGGAATAAATTCACCTAGTGTAATAACAGACATGGAGAAGCTTCTACCAAAAAAAGACTTGATAGAGCTTTTCGTAACAATGAATGGAATGAGTTGTTTCCTAGAACTATGGTGAGTACACTGCCTACTCAAAACTCTGATCATAGCACAATTCTTCTATCCATGGATAACAGTCTTATCAATATGAGCAGTATGACAAAGCCATTTAGATACGTAGCCTGGTGGGTACAAAGAGAAGAATGTAATAAGATAATCCAGGGAAAGGGGAAAAACTCAAGGATGGCTGATAATAAACTCAGGTATACAACAAAAAGATTGAGGAAATGTCAAGCAGTTGATGAAATGGAGTAAACAATAGTATGGCAACACAAAGAGAAATCAATACAAAGCTAGCTCAGATTTCTTGTTTATAGTAGCTTAATAAAGGGAACATGAATGACAGAATTAAAGCTATAAAGAGGGAAGTTGATAGATTACTTGAAGAGAATAATACAAAATGAAAACAACCTTCAAAACAAAGATAGTTAAAGGAAGAAGATAGAAATACTAAATTTTTCCGTCAATGTGCTATGCAAAGAAGAAAGATTAATACCATTAGAACACTTATAGATAAAGATGGGAAGGAGGTCACAACCTATGAAGAAATCAGTGAGCAATTTAAGACCTTTTTTTAGGAACTCTTCACCACATCTGGACCAGAACACATTGAAGAGTGTTTTGTTATTATGGAAGAAATCGAGTCAATGTAGATATGAATAGAGAACTGCTTAGACGTTATACTTTTTATGATGTTGAAGAGGCTATGTTTCAGATGAATGGTCTTAGTTTTCCTAGACCAGATGGATTCCCAACAGCTTTCTATCTATAGCATTAGAGTACAATGGGGAAAGATGTCAGTGAAGCAGTTTTATATATCCTAAATTATGGAGGTTCAATTAAAGGTATAAATCAATTATTCCTAAGAAAAATTTCCTTGCCAAGGTGTCTGATTTCAGACCAATTTCTCTTTGTAATGTCACATATAAGCTCATTTCAAAAATATTAGCCAACAAGTTGAAGGAAGTCTTACCAATTATTATCTTCCATAATTAGTCAACTTTTGTTTCTGGCAGACTAATTTCTAATAACATCATAGTTGCTTTTGAAGCTACGCATACTATGAATTGCAATATGGTTGGAAAAGAGTGGTATATGACAATGAAGCTAGATATGAGTAAGGCATACGACAAGAGTGAGTAGAGGTTTCTTGGATCAGTGATGAGTAGAATGGGTTTTGATCCAAGTTGGGTTGATTTAGTGATGAAGTGCATAGAATCAATCTCTTATTCCATTTTGGTTAATAGGTTCCTTAAAATCCTTTTAAGCCTTTAAGGGGAATTAGGTAAGGTGGCCCTTTGTCAACTTACCTTTTTATAATGTGTGCAAAGGCTTTGGGTACTTTGATAAGGAAAGACAAAGAATGGGGCTTAACTACTAGTGTCCCTTTTGCAAGATGTCAGATTCGACTTGCTCACCTTTTTTTGTATACGATAGTTTCTTGTTTTGCAAAGAAAAACCGATTGAATGGACCTGAATGTTCAGTCTTCTTAGAATTTATGAAAAAGCCTCAGGACAAAGATTGAATTTAAAGAAGATCTTGATCCAATTCAGCAAAAACACTGCCTGGGAAACTTAAGAATACAGATTAAGCATAGCTGGGGTCAAATCTACAATGTCTTATTAAAAATACCTTAGGCTACCAGCTGTGGTGGGAAGAGCTCAAGATTAATCCTTTAGAAGTATATTGGATAGAGAGAGAATGAGGCTTAGTAATCATAAGGTAAAAACATTATCACAAGGTGGAAAGGAGATTTTCATTAAAGTAGTAGTACAGGCCCTTCCAACATATATCACGAGTGTTTTTAAGCTGCCAAGTAGATTTGGCAGAACTATAAATAGTGTGGTGCAAAATTTTTAGTGGGGTCAAAATGAGAATGAGAAAAAGACTCATTGGGTATCATGGAGCACAATGGGGAAGGGCTAATTAGAAGGAGAGATGGGATTTAGAGATTTGGAGAGTTTCAATCTTAATATGCTTGCCAAACAAAAGTGGAGATTATTTCAAAACCCTCAATCTCTAGCCTCTCAAGTATTAAAAGCAAAGTATTATCAAGGGTCTTCTTTCTTGCAAGCTAGATTGGGTAAAAAGCCTTCTTATATATGGAAGAGCATAGTTGTAGCCATGCCATTAATTGAATACAGAACATATTAGAGGATAGGCAATGGTCATCGAGTTAATATATGGGAAAACAAATGGATCCCCAAGCTAGCACCAACTAAGACTTAAAGTTATATTAAGATACTAGATAGTAAGGCCAAATTCCAGGAGCTTATTGATGCAGGGGAAAAGACTTGGAGAACTAACCTGGTGGAGGAAATTTTTCTGAATGAAGGAGCTGAGGTGATAGCATAGATTGCTATTAGTTCTGATAAACTAATTTGGAAGGGCACCTCAAAAAGGCAATTTCACTGTTAAACTTGCCTATCACATGCACAAGGAAATTCAATTGGCAGGAAAGAGTCAAGCTTCAAGCATCTATAAGTTTCAAAGAGTGTGAAAACTTAAATGGAAACTGCAGGTAATGCTAGGTGATAAGGTATTTCTTTAGAGAGCTTGCCTTGATTCTTTTCCTGCTCAAGCTAATCTTTTTAAAAAGAAGATAGTGGAGCATCCAAAGTGTCCCATTTGTTCCAATGCAGTTGAGACAATTGTTCATTCACTTTAGGAGTGTGAATCAGCAAAAGATGTATGGGGTCAGTGCTCAAAGAGGATCTAGAAGAGTAACTTTTCCAACAAGAATGTTCTGGAGCTGATAGAGTCTAGGTCAAACACATTGGAAATTGAAGTGACGCAGGAATTTGTAGTGGTGGCTAGGGAAATTTGGTTGAGAAGGAATGAACTCATCTTCAACAAAAGTCTAAACATCCTAACAGAGTGGTGACGGATGCTCAACAAACTCTGCATCAATTATTTAAGATGCAAAAATAGCAGCTAAGAACACTAGTCTAGAAAGTAGCATAGTAGATAAATGAGAACCTCCTCCATTGAATACTTATAACTTAAACTAGGATGCAGTAGTAGGTAAGGCTCATTCCAAGATTGGTGTTGAACCCAAGATTTCAAGTTTTGTGTAATTATATATTTACACATGGATTTTGATGATAACAAATGAATTCAAAGAATAAAGAAGTTTCAAGCTCAAGTTGTCTACACAATGGAGTCAAGCACATCAAGGAAACAAGCATGAGCAAGAAGGGAACAAGTTCACATTAAAATTATAGAGTAATGTTGTAAATCTCTTCAAAATTCGAAATTAGGATTAATGCTCAAAATTAATATTTTATCATAAAGCATTAAAATACATTTTCCACATGTGCATGAATATTTTTGAAAATTAAATTTGAAAATTTTGAAAGATGATTGATTGTCATCTTTTGCATGTGCATGCCTTGATTAAAGGGTTGAACTTTGAAAATATTAAAGATGATTGATTGTCATCTTTTGCATGTGCATGCCTTGATTAAAGGGTTGAACTTTGAAAATGTTAAAGATGATTGATTGTCATCTTTCACATGTGCATGTTTTATTTGAATATTTTCAAAAGTGATTGATGCTTTTTTAGACTTATACAAAAAGTAAAAGATTAAGTTTGATTTTTTTGAAAAAGTGAATGATGTTGTCTTTGACAATTGAAAAAGAAGAACCTTTTATTTGAATTCTTTGAAAAAGTGAATGATGTTGTCTTTGACAATTGAAAAAGAAGAACCTTTTATTTGAATTTTTTGAAAAAGTGAATGATGTTGTCTTTGACATGTGAATCTTTTTAAATTTGAATATGAAGTCTCATATGCCTATAAATAGATCATTTGAGAGCTTCACATTAACAACACCAAGAGCATACAACATTCATTCAAAGCTTTCATTCTCTCTTCTCTAAACATTGAGCCTTAATCCTTGTTCATTTTGAGAGATATAGTTTGCGCTGTATTGTTCTTATTTCACTCGTTGAGGAGTGTTTTCTGATAACCTACCCACTATCAGCTTTTGTATCAGAAAAAGGGTGTGTATAACCCTTGTGTGTGTAGAAAGTATTCTACACGGGGAATAGTTGAATCACCACGTGTAAGGTGATTGCAAGTGTAGAGGGTGTTCTACACGGATCCTTTGTAGCGGTGTTGTTCAAAGGTGTAATAAGTTTCTATCTCCACCTGAAGGAGGTTGAATAGTGAATTTGGGAATCCTCAAGGGGTAGCTTGAGGCGAGGACGTAGGCAGTGGGGCCGAACCTCGTTAACATACTGAGTTTGCTTCTCTCTTACCCTTACTCTTTATATTTATTGTTATTTCATATTTTGTTTATATTTTATATTATATATTTGATTTATAATTGTTATTTTTTTTAATACAACTCAATTCACCCCCCCTCTTGTGTTAGTCATCTGGGTAACAATTGGTATATGTGTTATTGCTAGAGACTATGAAGGGAAGGTTATTACTACATTAAGAATAAACATGAGCCTCTTCCCAAATCCTCTACTTATTGAATCATATGGAGCACTGTAAGCAACAGTCTTTGGATTAGAGTGGGGATTTAGAAAGGTCATTATTGAATGTGACTTTTTACAGATTATTAAGGCTTTGAAGAATGAAGAAAATGCATGGACTTGTATAAGGATGTTTGTGATGGAAGCCAAGGATAACCTGTGGTATTTTAGTAAGTTAGAGGTCCACCTGTCAAAAGGAAAATTCCAATGTAATTGCCCATATCTTGGCAAAAGAATCGTTAGCTACTCGTGATATTATTGTAACCATGGAGAAGTCCTCCATGTATTTCATCCTTGCTATAGAGGAAGTGATCAATAAAGTTTACTTTCAATGGAAATATATATATATATATATACACATATCTGCCACACCAATTAGCATATAATAGAATTTTTTGTTGAGTTCCACTTTGGAGCAGTTATAACAATTTTAGTCTTAGAGTAGCAGCCAATAACACACTAACATCTCAGCATTGTACAAAATAAAATCATGAGTATCATTGCATCAAATTATTACCTAAAATATCCTATATTTTCCTTCCTTCCTTTTTCTTGGAATCTATGCCCTTTTGAAAACCCATCTAGTCGCTGTCCAACCATTCCAATGCCACCAACCAGTTCAACGGGTGAAATTCATTTGGCTGTGAAGTTCAGTTACTCCTTTTTGCTTAGGATGATTTATATGTACTCACAAACTCTTTTACCTAAAATGCACTATCTTCATCCAATCACTGTTAGCCAAGCTGATTATCTCAGATATCGTGCAACTCAAGTTGTATTCATGAGATTGAGCAGGGCTGAGCCACCGCTACAGAAAGAGGTGGTGGAGTACATGTTGGATGAGGGCTCCCAAATGTGGAGTATTAGAAGGATTAATGTAAATGTTTCTAGGATTTGGGGTATTTTGCATGAGTTATTTGCTTTTATCAATTGGTTTGATCATATTTGCAATTGGGAAAAACCCGTATTTGTCCACATCTATTTTATAATCCTGGTCATGTACCCGAAAATCTTCTTACCCACATTTCTCCTATACATTTTCTTCATTATGCTTCGATACTATATAGGGAGGCCAGGACATCCTCCTAAACTGGACAATCACATTTTACATGAGGATCCCGTTGTCTTAGATGAAGAATTTGAAACATTCCCAATGTCTTGACCTTCGAGCATTATAAAGATGCGGTATGATCAATTGAGAATTACTATTGGGGAGATTCAAAATATGGCTGGTGACATGGTTATTCATAGGGAGAGGCCACAATCGTTGCTGAACTGGCATGATCCAAGAGCAACATCTCTATTTGCGATTTTCAGAATACGGATGTGTGAGGTTTCCTTTCTAGAGAGGAGACTTCGGTGGAAGAAGGAGGGAGGAAGGTTTTTTACTAAGGGAATTCTTTCACAATTATCAACTATAGAAAGGTACATGGAATGTAAAATGGAGGAGCTATGTGGCAAGATTCTATTGGAGGGCTATTATTTAAGTAATACCTGACGGACTAGTGGAAAGATTTCCTCTTTTTTGTTTTGTATTGTTTTTCTATTACCATCTTATATTTCATGATAAGCCTAGAAACTTTTTGTGAAGGTCAAAAACCTTCCACCAAATAGGAGAAAGTTCCTATGAAAGAAAATTTATTCCAACGACAATCAATTATTCAACCACAACCTTGTTGTGAAAACGATGACAAACAAATAAAAATAAATACAAACAAATCAATTACATGACACAATATTGACATGGTTTGACAACGTGTCTATGTCCACATAGCTGGAGAGAATTTTATTGTATTAAGGAATCACATAATACACTTTAGGGCAAGATCTCCCTATTTAGAACTCTCAGAATCGACTATATTGTTCATTAAGTACATATGTACAATGTCATACATAGAAAATCCTAATTTATGCTTTTATACATTATTCACTTGAGTGGAGTATCGAGCGCGCCTCAAACGAACTTTTTGTTCGATATTTGTTTGAATGATATGTCGAACAAGCTGTCTCAATCGAACTCTACCTAATTTTCGCTTAAACAATATATTGCATGAATGTTGAACAAACTTTCTACTTGGCGCTTCTTGAGTCAAAACAATGCCAAACTTGCTTCAACCGTGTATTAGGCCGGGAGTTAAAAGAAAACGGAAATAAATATTCAAGTATATCAACACAAGCAAAAATTAGTAGTGCCGGAAGAAATCTTCAATAGCACTTTCAGTCATTTAGCTTCTCCCAAAAAATTAAATGACCTTTAACTCTTGAAAGCTAGATTATTCATATTTTAAAAAATTAAAAACTCTATACATTGATTTAGTTTCTAATAAACTTCAGAATTTAGCCCAAAATCTTATAAAAAAATAATATTATTTATCGTAAATATTATTATGTTTGGTCACACTTATACGTGATTCTTAAAAACTTTAATTACTTTAAAATTTTAAGAAGCAAAAACTTATATTTTAATTTGAAAAATAACTCATAATGTTTGACATTTAACTTTTCACTATTAATTGCCTTTCGAGGACCGTGGATGCAAAGCATTTGACAAAACTCCTCAATCATTGTAAGAGTGCCAAAAGTCATCGATCTCTTTGATATTTATAGAGTATATAAAGTTGTATTGTGCCTTGTATTTATAGAGTTACCTCTTTGATATTTATAGAGTATTTGATATTTCAAATACAAATACAAGTTGTATTGTACAGCTAGAAACTATACAAGGTTATACGTTATGTGCAATGATTCGGCCCAATAATTATAAAGTTAGAATATTGATAATTTTTATTAGGTCTAAATTATATTTAATCGGCCATATTAGATAATCCCGTGAGCGATAAATTATTCAAGTTGATTAAACATTTTAATTAAACTCAATAACTAGGTTAAATCTCATTTATTATTTATTGAATGACTTAAATTCTTTTCAAAATTTAAAAATCAGCCATTAGAAATTTATTTCAATTTAAAATCATCACTGATTAGAGTTCCCTACACAGTTCCAGTCACTCTCAATCTTACATTAAATGAACTACTAGAGTATGTTGTTAATTTCAAACACACTAGAATTACAATTCTAGAATCATCTTCACCTTAAAATTCCTAAACACAACCTATACCATCTTATAAATAGAGTTTCATGCATTGTACGTGAACCTACCTCTTCAAGCTTTGACATTTTGTTTTTAGCTCTCTTTTTACCTTTAGCATGCCGTCGCCTCATCTCCCCCGCCATGAAACACAACAAGGTCACCATCTTCTCTTCCTCCCTTCAAATCACAACCATTGTCATCCCTCAATCGCAATGTGATCGATTTTGTGTTGAAAATTTTAGGAAGCAACACTATAGAGTAAGTAGTTTGATCATAAATTTAGATTAAGATATGTTGGCTAGTTATATATATTATTATTAAATCCAGTTCTTTTGAAGTCAGCGTTTATGTATCATGCATACCATGATATTGGCAAGCATGTCATTCATCATGTTTCATTCCACGTATTATAGTTATGTATGTATTATGCATTTCATGCATCTCACATTGCATAAAACATATAAGTTTTCATGAGATCAAGTGTAAGATAAACTCATAACCATTAATCAGATGGTCATTTAGATGCAATGTACCAATGCGATTTAATGGTGGATGTGCAAGCTACATATTTAAGCGTGGTCCACCATGGCATACTAGAATACTATTAGCAACTTCCCTTGCGGCCGCGGGATGTGGAGCTGGTGCATAACCTTACACACATGGTTAAGTCTGTGAGTTAGTAAGATAAGTTAGATAATTTAAGACAAGTTATGCATGGTATAAGTATACGTATGAATGATCATGATTTTAAGTTTTCAGCATGAAATTTTATTATGGGTTTCTTACTGAGTCATTGACTCATTTGAGTTTGTTTTGTGTTTTTAGACCATCCCCGATCAGATTATTTATAAAGTTAGAGCTATCGAATGAGACTTAGTCCAAGGAGGTATGACAGTAGCCTAGATCATGTACCGAGATTTTAAGTTATGATTTTTATAGCACAGACTTTGAAAAATTTTAATAAACACTTCCACACACTCTCATTCATGATCTCAGTATTTTTTTTTAATCAAAAATTGACATTATTTATTATAAAGAATCTATGTATCTGGCGTTTCTTTAAGAAAAAATTTTTTAAGTCACAGTAAGTAAAAGCACTCGAACTCCTTTGATTTTTTTTTAAAAAATTATGTCCTTTTTTTTTTATTTTTTATTTTTTACTATGGGGAGCAGGATGTTACACTATATTGAAGAATCCTAATGTTGACTAATATCGTGCAGATAGCTGTTGGGGTTGGGTATACCACGTTGCTTCCCATGTATAGAGTATATGTATCTTGAGTTGAGTCTGTGATTATGAGTGCACCATTGGAGCTTGATTTGTGCGGTCTGGGTTAATACTCCCCCCGCAAACTAGGTCGAGGTACAAGGCAAGTTTGGCTCAAAGAGAAGACAATGCAGAACATTCAAGTGGTTTCGTGAGGAGATCAGCAAGTTGGATAGAAGCAGAGACTCACATATGGAGAAGGCCTAGTGAGACTCATTCACATACATAATGGCAGTCAATCTCTAGATGTTTGCTCCGAGCAAGGAAGATGGCATTGACTATCATGTAGAGAGTACACAAATTGTCACAAAGGATGAGTAGTGGAGAGGAAAGAAAAACACTAATATCACTTAAGAGGAACAAAATCTAAGTGAGTTCGACAATAGTCGGGGCCATAGCACTCTACTCAACTTCAGAGTTAGAGCGTGAAACTTTATGCTACTTCTTGGTAGACTAGAAGATGCAATTAGATCCAAGGAAAACACAATTCCCAATGGTGAGATGCCTAGTGAGAGGACAACTTGCCCGATCTGCTTTTGGAAAGGAATGTAGATCAAGTGTAAAGTTTGAACTAACATGTAAGCCAAGATTAACAGTACCTTGTAAATATTGTAGCATTCGTTTGACCATTTTATAATGAGCCTCTGTCAAGAAATGCACAAACTAAGAAACATAGTTAACACCATAAGATATATCTGAGTGAATAAAAGTGAGGTATTGAAGATCACTGACTACTACGATAGTGGGCTGGGTCAGGAAAAAGGGTTGTTGAGGTAAGGCCTTTAGTCGTGGGCATCATGGGAGTACCCATGGGCTTATAGTCGTTCATTTGAGCATGTTCTAAAATATCAAAAGCATATTTGGTTTGGGACAAGGTAAGCTCATTAGAGGTTAAGATGATTTGAATGCCAAGAAAATAGTGTAGGAGTCCATGGTCTTTCATGGTGGATTGATTGCAAAGAATCAAAATGAACTCAAGAAGAGAAGTAGGAGAGGAACTAGCTAATAAAATATCATCAATGGACAATAATAAAGTAAGAGCAATGAAAAATAAATAGAGGAATTAGCAATGTTACAAATAAAGTCATAAGTAAGTAATAAGCTATTGAACTTGTCAAACCAAGCACGTGGCACTTGTTTGAGATCATATAGAGCTTTATGTAACTTGCAAATATGAGAAGAGTGAGTTTGGTAGATAAAACCTGGAGGTTGTTCTATAAAGACAGATTCTTGAAGGTTATCATTTAGGAAGTCGTTGTTGATGTCCAACTGATAAATATTCCTTCGGTTGACCAAAGCAAGAGTAATGACAATCTGAATCGTGCTCAGTTTGATAACCAAAGAGAAGGTTTCATGGTAGTTGATTTCATCTACCTTATGAAAGTATTTAGCAACTAAACAAGCTTTCAGACTATCAGAGTTCTATCGGCTTTAAGTTAGGTTTTAAAAACCCATTTACAACCTATGATAGACATGTGATGCTCACGAGAGACAACAATCCATATACTATTGTAATTCATCATGCATTACTTGGGACCAACCTGGATAATTGAGAGTAGAGCAGACCATTTTGGGCTCTTTAGATGTAATAGTGAGATCATAAAGATTAGTATATTTGGAATTAGGATTGTGGATGCCAATTTTGGAGCGTGTAATCTTGGTGTGTTCAAATGGCACTAAAGAAGGTGTGGGGAGAGCAATAGTGTGTGTGGGTAATGGTCGGTGTATCGGAGTTGGGTAAGCCAATGGAAGGAGAGTCACTGGTAGGGGTGGTAAGGGAAAGGGAATGTGAAAAGGTCGATGGATGTGGTGGCGGGAGATGTAGATCATTGAATGGAGTGGTGGCAGCAAGTATAGGGGAAGTAGAGGACGGGGCTGAGGAAGGGGAGGGAGGGGGGGGGGGGGGGGGGGGGGTAATCCATATGTCAAAAGTTAAGAGAATCAGCTCAGTGGGTAGGAGGCATGCGAGGTTTCGAAGTTGGTATGGATACATGTCATGAAATGAAAGTTGGACAAGAAGGAGGGCAGCAGTGTTTGTACCCACTATGCTTATCGTTATAGCCCATAAACACATACAATAAGATTTTTGGGTCAAATTTATTTTATTTGGTATCCCAAGTATATGGGATAATATTTGGATCCAAAAACATGCAAGGAACTTTAGTCGTCCCGTGGAGTATAGAGAAAGGAGGTTGTAAATCAAGAGTAGTGAAGAGGAGCCTATTAATAATAATAAAAAAAAAAAAAGGTGGCAGTGGCAAATGCTTCAACCCATAAGCACTTTGGAACGCCACTGTAAAAAAATATGATCATATCAAGTTCACAAATGATACGATGACAATATTCTATCACACAATCTTGTTCAGGAGTATGTGGATAGTAAAAATAGTAAAGAATATATTGTTGTTGTAGATGAGATGCAAACTGGGTGTTAGCAAACTCTCCTCCCCATCAATTTGAAAATTCTTGATTTTTTTTTTTTTTTATTAAAGTATCGTTCAATATATTTTTCGAACAGCAAAAAGATTGAGAATAAATCAGATTTTTTTTGTAAATGAATAAGCCACATGTATTTGGAAAAAAACATCAATTAAACAGGTATAGTAACAAAATTTGTCAACAAAAATATCAGGAGGACCCCACAAGTCACAATAAACCTTATCAAACACAACATGAGTAATATTAGAGGAAGGTAAAAAAAAAAAAGTTTGCTAAATTTTCCTCACTAATACCACGAAGACAGTAGATGCAAAGTGTTTGAGAAAACTCCTCAATCACTGTGAAAGTGCCGAGTATATTCCAACATTTAAACACAAATACAAGCTGTATTGTACTGTTAGATATTATACAAGATAATATGCTATGTATGGAGAAGCGTAATGTTGACTAATATTTTGTCGGTAGCCGTCACCACGTTGCTTTCCATCATGTATAGAATCTCTGTATCTTGAGTTGATCAGTCTGTGATTATGGGAATACCGTTGGAGCTAGCTTGATTTGCGGGGTACTCTATATATGTTGATACCTCTTACCTTTTTCTTTGTTAATTTTATTCTACTTCTTTTGTGAGTGAGTGCTTTTTTCTCTATTTACCATTGATTCTCTCCAACATTTTCCTTTGGTTTGTTTTCTGTACAACAAGTGGAGTTTATTTATAATAATTATTCGGTGAATCAAAGCATTAAAAAGACACCTTTTGAAGCTGCCTCAACACATGTTATAAGATCTTGTGCCCTTAACACAGGAAGTCATGGGGGAGCGAGGCGGGATGGAGAAGCCTTTGCTCATCATGAACATGTGAGGCGTATTTATGATGATGTACGTAGTTGCTGCCATTGAACATGTGTTAGATCATGGTTGGTATGGCTCTTCTAGATACACGAGACTTTAGTTTCCTCAATGACTTGCCACTCGGTTTACATGAGAGTACTGCCAGCCCCATCACAATCCTAAGAAAGATATTTAGCATCTGATTCATAGATTGATGATCAAACTGATCAACGATTCCCACCTATCTTAAGACGTGCAATTGAACTCCGCTGACAATATGGGCCAACTCGATCCACTAATATTACAAAATAAATAGAAATAACCAAAACCATAATATTAATTATCTCGAGAAACAGACAGGAAAACAGATTTTAATGATTAATTTATTCTTTTTGTTGTAATAAATTGATTTTAATTACAAATAATTTTTTCGCTGTAATAAATTAATCACAAAAATTTACTTTTCTTGTAATGAGAATTGAGAGTCAAGTAGGATTTACTTGAAAAAGAATACTTGCAAATATTTAGGACAAGTATTATGTCTATGCATAAATTTTATATAAAAGAATTTATATATTGATGTAATTTAATATAATATATTTTATTTATTTTATAATAAAAATAATTTTACAATTTGATAAATTACACTTACATGTACATCAAAATTTTTTACAGTAAGATATTTATATTGACCAATAATTTCTCTTTAACAAGTGATGGTGATCGAGATGCTTTACAAATTTTAGACTGATCACCAACTTTATCGATTAATTGACACTCAAATATCCCCCTCAGTTGGCCAATAATAACCGACTAATGATTTGGATAGCTCATCTGTAAACTATATCTGAGAATTGTAAAAAGACAAAAAAAAAAAAAAAAGTTTTAGTATCTGTAAGTGATTTACTACATATAAATATAGTCGCGTATTAATTTACGTATCAATATTAATTTTTTCATATTTAAAATTTAAATTAATATTATTTTTAATAAAATTTACTTTTAAATCAACCACATTAGATTAGTACACAGTTATGCTTGTAACTAAATTTTTTCTTTCTTTAATTAGATTTTGAGAAATTATTTGTCTAAATTTTAAATAAATAAATCTCATACAAATTCTTATAAAAAAGTATAAAAATATTATTTTTTATTTATAAAATTTATTTTACGTCAGACTTATTTATTTAAAATTTATATGTAGCATTACTTATTAATTTTTATTTGTGATAGGCCGCATGCTTCTCTTGCAAACGTATCTGATAATTTTCTATTAAGGCAAGACATTAAACAAATACTTACAAAATTTTTTAAATGAAAAATTTAAAAAGAAATTACTAGTGCAATGTTAAAAATATAATATAAATAATTAAATTTATATATTTTTATTCATTTAAATCCAAATTATTAGAATAAATTTTAATACAGAAAAATGAAGAGATTCCATCTCTTTTTCGAATCTCAATCCATTACTTTTCACTTTCAGCCAAAATGCCTCGGTTGAAATCAGGTATTCGTAGGGCCCCACACAGGGGCACCCTAGCATAGGCCATGCATATGGTGCATCACGTGCTAGAGCGTGAAGGTCCAAGTTTTAGCCCCTAGTGATTGGACCAGAGACAAAAGATGCCTCTTTTAATGCTATATTTGGAAAGGGCCCTGGCTCCCGCTGGGGGCCAGTGTTAGGTTTAAGGAGATTTTTTTTTTAAATTTTTTTAATATTTTTAAATATTATAAAAATATAAAAAAAAATTTTAATAATATTAAATAATTTTTTTCTTAATCATTAAAAAAGAAAAAAAAAAGGAACAGTGGAGCCAACAAGAGCCACCAGCGTAAACCTTAAAGGTAGTTCAATTGGTCAGGTTTTGAGTTTGCTCCTTAATGATCATTAGTTCAAATCTTCTCAAGATTACTAGAGGTTTATCTAATCGTTAATTTCAGGATTTCGTGAAATTAGTCGAAATGAACGTAAACTGGTCCAAACACTTAAAGATATAAAAAAAAAAAGAAAAACAAGAGCCACTAGCGTGGCCTAAGCATTTTCCATTTAGAAAATATGGTTCAAGGTGATAAATTGAGTTAAATTGTATTGTAAATAATAATATTTTGTAAATTTTATTGAATTTTTTAAATTAATATAAGTTTAATTTTTTAATTAAAATATATAAATTAGATTGAGATAAATTTAATTTTAAAATAAATATAAAATAAATTTAATTTAATTTAACAATCAAATATAGCCTAAAGCTGCAAATAAATGTACGTCATATAATATTAATAAAAGCGTTAAGGAAATTTGTCATATATATAACGAACTTGCGGCTGATTTGGCGGTACATGTAGTCCCCAATTAAGATGCCAAACTACTCTTCTTCTTTTTCTTTTATTTTTATTTTATAAAATATACTACATTTATTAATAATAAATATTATAATTTTGATTTAAAATATTCTTTATAAGCTAATTACAATATTAATAGTTTTCTAATATATAATTATGATTGATATGGTCTAATCTATACTGCAGACATCTACAAACTACCGTCTAAGAAACAGTACAATTCTATCTAAAACAGAATTAACAAATTCCATATAAGAGAGAGCCAACTTCTTAATTAGCCTAATTGAATGCATTATATAATATAAACTTTAGAAAATCATTAAGAGAAATAGTACAGTTATAAAAAAGACTATATAAAAATAAATTTATAAATTAATATAATTTCATATAATAAATTTAAAATAAATTTATAATCTAATATATCAAATTAGATTACGTCCGTTGTTAAGTTTATTTTATAAGATTTTTGTAGCCAAAACATTTATCAATAATTAATATTTGAACTATTGGTCCAATTTTGTAGAGTTAGCAATTAGGAATCTTGAATTATCCAACTTACCAACTTACGAACGCTCCTTCTTATCCTATTATCCAACTTACCAACGCTTTTCCCCAAGTTTATCCTCCAATTGCCATTCTTCTTAGGAGTAGTTTGGCCGTATGGACCTTTTTGTCCTAGAACCTATTGTTTAAGGTAGTGATAGACTTGCTACTCACTTACTATCATCTTACTACTCTTTAGTATATTTAAATTTTTATTTTTTATTTTTTTTAAAAAATATTTTTTAATATCATTAATCATTAAAAAAATTAAAATATATATATATATATATATACAATTTTACTAATAGTCAATTTCTTAATCATTAAATAAAAAAAATATTTTTAAAAAAATTAAAAAGAGTAGTAATAGAGTAGAAAGGCTGTCATTATTTTTGTTTAATTCCTTCTTTTTTATTTCCTTGTTTGGAAAAAATGTGTTTATTTCTCTTTAAATAATATATAAATAATATTTTAAAAATAATTTAAATATAATTTATTTACTGGTTTGGTTACACAAAACTAAATTATTCATGTACTATATATCTCATCTAATAAATATTTTAACTTTTTTAAATCTTAAAATAAAACTAATATTATTAAATTATATTATAATAATATTTTATTTAATTTTTAATAAAATATTATATCACATTTAGACTGTAGAACCAAACGAGTTTGATTCGACGCATTGTTTTAACAATGCATAATTAATCGTGTTTCAGTGGGTTGTGGCTTAGTTTTGGAAAATAAAATAAAATAAAACAATTAATCCAAGGAAGTTTATGATCATATGTATACACATATATAATGCATTATAATTTTACATGCAACAACTTGGCTCTATTTTATAATACCATCAGGTATTTATTTAACATAATATGTTAATTATTTTTATAAAAATGACAGTCTTTAAAAAAAAATATCTAAGTAGATAGTGTCCACTTATGGAACTACTGTGCTTTTTTCCCTTCTCCTTTAGAAAGTCCAACCAACCTGTTTCATCGCCCACTGGATCCATCACCTCTTCGGAGTGTTTGAATGCGACTTCCCCAACTCCCCCACCCCCAACCCCTCTTCAATATATATATATACATACGCACCCACAACCCTTACATAATACGCACACTTCCATAGCTAGCAAACAAAGCCCAGAATCTTCTTTCACATACTTGCTTTAATTCCATTTTAGTGTGCAGAAAACAAAAATGCTTTCGAATCCTCCCAAATCGTCTGATCTCCTACTCCACAGAATCAACACAACAACAACAACCGCCACCACCACCACGCAGTTTCAGAAGAGCGACTTCCACAAGCGGTACTTCCCTCTCAAGTGTGCCAACCCCGTGCCCGACAGCGTGGCGCGCTACCACACCCACGCGGCTGGGCCGAACCAGTGCATCTCCGCCGTGGTGCAGGACATCGCCGCTCCAGTATCCACCGTGTGGTCCGTAGTCCGCCGCTTCGACAATCCGCAGGCCTACAAGCACTTCGTTAAGAGCTGCAACCTCATCGGAGGAGACGGCGACGTCGGCACACTCCGCGAAGTCCAAGTCATCTCGGGCCTCCCCGCCGAGCGTAGTACCGAGCGTCTAGAGATCCTCGACGAGGAGCGCCACGTCATCAGCTTCAGCGTAGTTGGCGGTGACCACCGCCTCTCCAACTACCGGTCAGTAACCACCCTCCACTCGTCACCCGCAGGTAACGGCACCGTCGTGCTCGAGTCTTACGTGGTGGACGTCCCGCCCGGAAACACTAAGGAGGACACCTGCGTCTTCGTGGACACAATTGTTCGCTGCAACCTCCAGTCGCTGGCTCAGATCGCCGAGAACTTGACCAGACGCAACAAGTCCTAGCTCGTCATGATCACGAATAATATTAATTTTCATGAATGTCAAAATGTCTTCTGTCATTTGCGTCGTTTTTGTGATTATCTGAGAGTTATAGCATTAATTAGTTGTCATCTGTGTGCCATATGTTTTCTGTGTGTAATACGATAAGCGTCAAGATTTTTGACATCAACCTCCTCTTCTTCTTCTGTCCCTGTATTTTTCCTTCTGCGATGCAGTGGATACATTCATCCTTTTAGTTTGTCGGTTTTGTCGGTTTTGCAAATGTTTTGTCTTATTAATTTATTAACGTAGCAGTTTAAAGTAAGAAGAAAAAGGGGACTTAACGAAAGAAAGATGAGGTATGTCTAGGGTTTTGTGCAAGTTAAACGTCGGCGTTTGTAGTACGATGATGATCGCCGACGATAAAGGGGCATGTTACTGTTTTTCTTTAATAACAAATATGAAGAAGCTAGCCGTGGACATGCGTATGAATACCCCATTTGAGTAACTAAAGAAATATTGACAAGGTACTTCTTTATATGTTCCAAAGATGATCATTAGGACCACGAGAACCTTAGAATTCATGCATGCCGGCCATGCTGTACTAGCTAAACCTGTTCCGGCAAACGTACACGAGAAATAATTTTTTTTTTTTTAAATTAATGGAATTAAGTTTGAATATATATATATATACATATAAAAGTTAACCTCGCTTAAGTATATATGAAGTAGGAAAATGGCAACCTCGTTGAAGCAAGCCATGCATGGTGGATATATAATAATATATATTGTTCCAATTGGTGTATGTTGATCATCATCATGTTTAGAATATCGATATAGTTGCAATATATAAATATATGTATATATATATTGTATTGATTTTCCAAGGTTAATTATAATTTGTGTTTATGTGCTAATATATTACATCAGCTTTTCTAAAGAACACTAACGTACACGAGTTTATTATTATTATTATTAGTATTGTTTTGTTTTGAAGTGATGTACGGATGAGGAGGATGATGATGAAACGCATGAATGGGATAAATAAAATGGGAGCATTAAAAATAGACAAAAAAAAAGCATAAAAATAACGTGATGGGAATCATGCATCTCGACAGCTGCATCGATGATCGGGTGCAACTTGGGACTTTTGAATTATAAATCACTCAACTAGGCAGCGAGCTAGCTGTATAAAGAAAGACGCAAGTTGCAAGTTTATTGTTGTTTATTGTTGTTCTGGCTGTCTAGCTATGATCGATAAGTGTTTGTTAAAAAGATCAAGGAAAGAAGAAATGCAACTTGCACTCTCTGCTGTGTTTTGAATGGACGGGTAATGCAAGTTGGGGATGCAAGTGGGAAATTAAAGAAGAGGGGTGGGCGCCTTTTAATGATCCCCCGTGTGTACTCTTTGTCTGCCTAGCTCATTTGAATGCGTTCACGCCACACACCCCTTACCCATACCCTCCTCCTCTCGTGGGATAGGGATCTCTTCCATCCTTAAATTTTCCAAACTGCGCGCTTTAATTACGAACTTAGATTGATTGAAACCAGCTTCGGTACAACATACATATATATATATATATATATATATAAATGCTGTACTTGTCTTTCCATTAAATATTTCTTTTTAAATTAGCACTTTATTCATTTTTTTGATGTACTAGGTAGGTACGTACGTATTATGTATATTAATCTTGATGAGTACATATATGATCGACGTTGACGATCATATATCAAATAAGGATAGGTGATCAAAATTCTCTGCTTTAACACTAGAAATGAGTGTTTATTTTACTGCTGATAGTAGAGAGTACATATAAGCAAAAATTCTATACGTAGTTATTTATGTATACTCTTTTATGTACTTTATTAATGTCATGATTGGTTGAGTATTAAAAAAATAATACAGTCAATAATATTAATAAATTATATATAGAATATACAAAAATAACTATATATAATTAACATTTCTCATATATAAGAGTGGGAGGTAAGAGTAAATAATTTAGATGAATTTTAAGGTTCAGTTTGGCAGTTGAAAATTTTCATCTCAAATTTAAAATTCTCATCTCGACATTACAATTTTTTCAAAACTTCATATAAAATATAATAAATAATTCAAATTTTTTTTAATTTTTTCAAATTTTAAAAAAATAATAATATTTAATATTTTATCTTAAAATTCAAAATTTTCATTTTAAAATTCTCTATTAACAAACCGAACCTTAAGTATCTGCATGCACAAAAGATATTTCGAAAGAAAACGCCAAAAATGGTCAAATAAACAATCTCAAATTTGGTGCTCATCATGAAGTAGAGGCCTATAATTATGCAATTGGGGGCCGGCGATCGAGATGATGATGGATGATTTGGTTTTGGTACCGTAGTGGTACTAGGACAAGGATGGCGGTGTGTCGGCATTGGCACGTGTGATGCACAAGGAAGGCAAGCCGCCAGGTGCAAGGACTAGAGGTCATGAGTTTAATAGGAGGAAACGAGACGTTCCCAATGATGCATCTAAGCTCATGTAATTGGGGGTTATACAATTTACCTTGCAATGCCGACACAGATTACGTACCCTACAAGAGATCTATATATATATAGAGTTTGCCTTCAACGCGTATTTTTTATCTTTGCTAGCGTATATAAAAGAAAGACATGAAATTGCTGGCGTATATATAAACATAACGTATCTAATTATACAAGCAAGCAGCAGCAGCAGCAGCGTTGGGCGAATTATAATTAATGTAGACTTATTCTTTACCTTTCATGATCTTGGGGCGTCGGTGCATGGATGATTTTTTGTTTTGTAATGAACTTTTAAACTTTAAATTGTTCAACTGTTTTTACCATGTTTGTAAAGTTTTAATTATTTCTCATAAGTGAAATTAACTAGCTAGACATGATGTTTTTAACTTTTATCGTAAGGTCAAATGTCACGCATCAACGAATTTCGTTAAACTAAGTTTAAACTTTAACGACGTACTGTTTTTCGAATTTCACAAATTGCAAAAGTACGAATATTATTAGATTTTCAAAATTACAAAAGGTCAAGTATTTTATATAAAACAAAATGAAAAGCATATATGTGATGATGATCATAATGAAATGTTCTCTTTCATGATTTCCTTAAACCCATTTGGATACACAGTTCAGATAAGATGAAATGAGATTAGATTATATTTTAAATAGTAATGAAATTTTTAAGTTAAGATTAGTTGAAATAGTTTGTAAAACAAATGTGTGTTTGAATAGTGAAATGAGACGAGATAGTTTTTAATTTTAATTTTGAGATTTGAAAAGGGTGTGGGTCCCACTATTTAATAATGATAGTCGAATTGTCTAATGTTCACACACTGTTCATATACTGTTCATGTCAAATTTTTACTATTTGAAAATTGTTCATAACTATTTATTTAAGGATATTTTTTAAAATTTAAAAATGAAATATAGTGTGTTTAGATATATAAAACTAGTGTATAGTACAGATGAGATGAAAATTGCTCATCTGTTTTGGTATTTGTTTGACTAATTGGTTTTGAATGGTCAAATCTCTTATATCATGCGTATATAAGTTTGTGAATTTATTTTTATATAATATTTTTATAATTAAAGTATTTTCTATATAATAAATGCTGAAGCATTAATAAAATAGATGTTCATGATCATGATCAGCGTGCATTCTACCCATAAAGGTCGACCCAATTATAAATTATTAATGTTGTAGTGAATTTTTTTTTTTGGTTCTTTGACTCAAAGTATAGGAAAGCTCTATATATAAAAAGAGTAATGCTTATTGAATTGATGATCTACCCATGATTTGACCGATTCTATTTATTTTTTATTTATTTTGTTTTTCTCTTAATGTTTAAGAAAGTGAATATTTATAAAATATTTATTAAAAAAAAAAACTAGAGTTGGGACCATCGGTCTCACTAGCATTATCCATACAAAAATTTAAGAGCTATCAATCATAGAAATTAAATAAAATTGCTACTGTTAGTATTGAACTAGCTAGCTTTCTATTCACTACAAGAAAAATAACTTTTTATATTATTTAAATTCGTTATAAAAAGTACAAAATGCGTCATTAATAAATAATCACCATGTGTTTTATATTTTTTATGACAAATTTAAATGAAATAAAGAATTATTTTTCTTATAGTACTGATTTTGCTTGGGACCATATATTGTTTAAGGATCTGCGCATGCAGCCAGTCATGCATGGCTCTTTGCATTTAATGTGATGGATAATAAAGCCATATAATGCATGTTCCTCGATGTTGCTCAATTGACCAAAGAATTGACCAAGTTTTCTATTTTTTTGAAAAGGACCCACTCTTATGAGTAGGCCTGGGCTCCGACTCCGCGGAGTCGGAGGAGTGCCTTCCGACCTCCGACTCCGACTGGAGTCGGAAGCAAAATTGAGCTCTGACTCCGACTCCGAACGGAGGTCGGAGTTCGACTCCGATCGGAGGTCGGAGTTCGGAATGCTAATCGGAACACCGATCGGAGCTTGGGCTGGGTTCAACTTGAAATCTTTTCCCCATTTCCGGTGTTCGGAGCTCATCCCGTCTTTGCAGTGAACGACTGAAATCTTTTCCCCATTTCCCTTACATTTCCAGTCGAAATGTAAGGGAAATCAACCCCCCCACCTTAATACTTCACCCATTCCATCTTTCACAGTCGAAATCAACCCCCCCACCTTTCGGATCAGTATAAAAACGCGTTATTCCTTACGTGCTTACGTCCGAGACCTCGTGGATTTCGACTCGTTTCCGAGACCTCGATCCGAGACCTCGTACCACTCGTTTCCGCCGTCGATGATGGTGTCGCCAGGTTCCATGAAGGAGGAGAGCGCGGCGATGGTCTGGTCAACCGGATTACCGGCTTTGACGAGGATGATGATCGATCTGGGGCGTCGGATGGAGAGGACAAAGTCTTTGGGGTTGTATTGGCCAGTCAAGGGGAGGCGTTGGAGGGGGAAGAGAGGAGCAGAAATGTGTAGGGTTAGAGATGAATTTATATCCTATTAAAAACGGCGTCGTTTAAGGTTTTCTAAAAAAAAAAATTGCAAAATGTGTAATGGTGCATGAGGGGATTCGAACACAGGATCCGGAGAAACAAAACCAAGCCTCTACCATTGAGCTACTTGACTACCTAAGGTTAATTATACAATATATAATATATAAGGTATAAATAGTCGGAGTTCGGAGTCGGAATCCGGAGTCAACAAGGCCTCCGGACTCCGACTCCGAATTCCGATAACTCCGACTCCGTCGGAGCGGAATTCGGAGCGGAGTCGGAAATCTCGGAAATTTGCACACCCCTACTTATGAGTTTCGAAAATGAAAAGTTTTAATAAGAAAAACGGAAAAGTTTTGAATTAAGAAACTTCTTTTTTAGAGGATGTGATCGATCCTAGATCTTATTTCTCAATCCCACACATATGGAGCTTTGGGCAACACCTTAAGTTTCTATTCCATTTTTGAACCTTGCCATGCAGTACGTATTCTCAACTTTCGGCATTAGTTGTGTCATTCATGGTTTCTTCTTGTATTTTCATTCTTGTTCGTTTCTAATAACGTTTTTCTTTTTTCATAAGAGTCTAGTTTTGGGGTTTCAGATATTGTAGCCTCTTTGCTTTTTTTGTATAAAATATTCATCCGTAGTAAGGCTTTATTAATAAAACTGGAGCTACATCCTCTTAAAAAAATTGTAATCATAAACTATAGAGTCTCATATATGTAAACTAGTGACGAAAGCTGGGAGTTCCAGCTTTTGTCTAAAGTGTAGAGTCCCATAAGCTTGGGGAAGTGAGAAATTGAACTGAAGTATCGTTACCAACTGCAGCATAATTTGCTCATCCGTCTGCTAGGTCATTACTCTAGCTCTCTCTCTCTCTATATATATATATGCTGGATGCAGGTAACATCCATAGAGTCAAAAAGAAGTAGCTAGGATGTCTAATTCCCAAAAGCTGAAGTATCTCAAAGGACTAGGCCTAGAACGCACGTAACGTACCATGCTTCCACCAATTTACAATGATAATGGAATCTGTTTCCACCATTAACTTGAGAATATTGAGTTGGTAACAAGCAAGCAAACCAAAGTTTAGAGCTGAGATCTCACGAGAATGCTAGTTCTAACACCCAAAAAACACGAAAATCTGAAGATAACTGAATGAAATGAAGACCTCAAAACTCCTCCACAACTAGAGAGTCCCGAATTACCTTAACTAGACACGTACACGATCAATATTTATTTAGTTGAAGAGAATGATCAGCAGGGGGAGGCAGCCACCTCATGATCAGAAAAGGTTTCTTTTTAACCTTTACTGATAGAATGAGAAGAAACAGAGCGTTAAGAGTTTCAGCATGTGATCTTGAGAGCAATCTTCAAGGCTCAAGTCAGAAGTTTAGCTCCTACAGCCATTTAACAAATTTTCCAATAAAGTTATAAGACCACCATAGTAAATA
The DNA here is from genome assembly GCF_018687715.1 of Carya illinoinensis. Classification (NCBI taxonomy): domain Eukaryota; kingdom Viridiplantae; phylum Streptophyta; class Magnoliopsida; order Fagales; family Juglandaceae; genus Carya; species Carya illinoinensis. Next base: position 38,204,557 of record NC_056761.1, read on the forward strand.
TTTTGGAGAGAGAGAGAGAGAGAGAGAGAGAGAGAGAGAGAGAGAGAGAGAGAGAGAGAGAGAGAGAGAGAGAGAGTAGAAGAATCCAGAAGAATAAAATGTGTTATTTGTATTAATCCATCAGAAGAGTAGAGTAATATGTAGTACAATGATGAGTAACACCCTAACTATGGTGAACGTGATACATGTGATTAAAAATAATCTTTATACACTAATAGCCAGTGTTTTAAATACTATACGGCCAGTATTTTCCGTATCAGTCACTGATCTGGTAACGGTATTATATATGTTTCGTACCATCCCAAATACTAACCTGTATCAGCCTATATTTTGGCCTGTACCGGCCTATATTACAGGCCGGTATTTTGGCATTTACTTTTTTTTTTCATTTCTTCAAACTGTAAGCTCATGTTTTGACCCCCAATTCAGACCGGACTATTTATAATTTATATATATATATGTATTTACATATATAATTTATTCATATATAAACTATTATTTTGGAATATAATTTATTTATATATTCAATATTTCGAAACGATACATAAAATTGTACAAGTATTAAAATATTTCATTTTAATGCCTTGACCAGTACGGGTTCTGGTACGGTATTAAAAACTTTACTAGTAGCCCCATTCAAGCTGGAATATGTAAATCAACTACACCTAGCTTACTAAGAAGAGTATGAAAACGATATGATCCTAAAGGCTTAAGAAGAGTATGAAAACGATATGATCCTAAAGGCTTAGTGAAAAAAATCACCTAATTGATATTCAGAAAAAACATGCAAAGTAACTACAATCCTAGCTTGAATCATATCTCTAACTAGATGACAATCTATCTCAATATGTTTAGTTTTTTCATGAAAAATAGGATTAGCAGCAATATAGAGAGCCGCTTGACTATCACAATACAACACAGAAGGAGAAGAAAAAGTAACTCCCAAATCAGCAAACAATGCAATAAGCCATTTTATTTCACAACAAGCAGATGCCATTAAACTATACTCAGCTTCAGCAGATAATCTGGAAACAGTCACTTGCTTCTTAGACTTCCATGAGATCAAGGAATCACCAATGAAAAGACAAAAGCCAGTAATAGATTTGCAAGAGTCAGGACATGATTTGGCCCAATCTGTGTAACAAAAATATTTCAGTTGTAGAGAATATGAACTAGGAAAAACTAGCCCTTGACCAGCAATAGCCTTAACATAGTTTACCACTTTACACTACAAGAGAAGTGGGTTTTTATGACCAAACTTTAGTGATCAAAAGGACTATTTCCTACGAAAATTGTAGAAAATAGTCATTTTGATCATTAAATTTTGGTCACACAAGTCCACTTCTCTTATAGTGTTAATAGCAGTATCATAGTGGGATTGTCGAGGTTGAACCAAAAACTGACTCAAAATATTAACAGATATAGAAATATTAGGTCGAGTAAGTGCCAAATAAAGAAGACCAATAATTGAACTGAAGTCTCGTTACCAACTGCAGCATAATTTGCTCATCCGTCTGCTAAGTCATTACTCTAGCTCTATATATATATATATATATATATATATATGCTGGATGCAGGTAACATCCATAGAGTCAAAAAGAAGTAGCTAGGATGTCTAATTCCCAAAAGCTAAAGTATCTCAAAGGACTAGGCCTAGTACGTACGTAACGTACCAAGCTTCCACCAATTTACAATGATAATGGAATCTGTCTCCGGCCACCATTAACTTGAGAATATTGAGTTGGTAACAAGCAAGCAAACCAAAGTTTAGAGCTGAGATCTCACGAGAATGCTAGTTCTAACACCCAAAAAACACGAAAGTCTGAAGATAACTGAATGAAATGAAGACCTCAAAACTCCTCCACAACTAGAGAGGCCCGAATTACCTTAACTAGACACGTACACGATCAATATTTATTTAGTTGAAGAGAATGATCAGCAGGGGGAGGCAGCCACCTGATGATTAGAAAAGTTTTCTTTTTAACCTTTACTGATAGAATGAGAAGAAACAGAGCGTTAAGAGTTTCAGCATGTGATCTTGAGAGCAATCTTCAAGGCTCAAGTCAGAAGTTTAGCTCCTACAGCCATTTAACAAATTTTCCAATAAAGTTATAAGACCACCATAATAAATATTTTGGAGAGAGAGAGAGAGAGCGCTCGGAGTAGAAGAATCCAGAAGAATAAAATGTGTTATTTGTATTAATCCATCAGAAGAGTAGAGTAATATGTAGTACAATGATGAGTAACACCCTAACTATGGTGAACGTGATACATGTGATTAAAAATAATCTTTATACACTAATAGCCAGTGCTTTAAATACTATACGGCCAGTATTTTCCGTATCGGTCACTGATCTGGTAACGGTATTATATATGTTTCGTACCATCCCAAATACTAGCCTGTATCAGCCTATATTTTGGCCTGTACCGGCCTATATTACAGGCCGGTATTTCGGCATTTACTTTCTTTTTTTTTTTCATTTCTTCAAACTGCAAGCTCATGTTTTGACCCCCAATTCAGACCAGACTATTTATAATTTATATATATGTATGTATTTACATATATAATTTATTCATATATAAACTATTATTTTGGAATATAATTTATTTATATATTCAATATTTCGAAACGATACATAAAATTGTACAAGTACTGAAATATTTCATTTTAATGTCTTGACCAGTACGGCTTCTGGTACGGTATTAAAAACTTTACTAATAGCCCCATTCAAGCTGGAATATGTAAATCAAATACACCTAGCTTACTAAGAAGAGTAAGAAAACGATCTGATCCTAAAGGCTTAGTGAAAAAAATCACCTAATTGATATTCAGAAAAAACATGCAAAGTAACTACAGTCCTAGCTCGAATCATATCTCTAACTAGATGACAATCTATCTCAATATGTTTAGTTTTTTCATGAAAAATAGGATTAGCAGCAATATAGAGAGCCGCTTGACTATCACAATACAACATAGAAGGAGAAGAAAAAGTAACTCCTAAATCAGCAAACAATGCAATAAGCCATTTTATTTCACAACAAGCAGATGCCATTGAACTATACTCGGCTTCAGCAGATGATCTGGAAACAGTCACTTGCTTCTTAGACTTCCATGAGATCAAGGAATCACCAATGAAAAGACAAAAGCCAATAATAGATTTGCAAGAGTCAGGACATGATGTGGCCCAATCTGTGTAACAAAAACATTTCAGTTGTAGAGAATATGAACTAGGAAAAACTAGCCCTTGACCAGCAATAGCCTTAACATAGTTTACCACTTTAATAGCAGTATCATAGTGGGATTGTCGAGGTTGAACCAAAAACTGACTCAAAATATTAATAGATAAAGAAATATTAGGTCGAGTAAGTGCCAAATAAAGAAGACCAATAAATCGTCTATAAGAAGTGGGATCATTAAGTAAGGGACCTGCAGAATCTGTTCTAGACAACCGTAAATTCTAATCCATAGGAGAAGTAGCAGGCTTACCAGCTAGAAGACCATAATCATATACAATTTCAAGGGCATATTTCTTTTGAGAATGAGAAATACCTTTTGTAGATCTTGCCACCTTAAGACCCAAAAAATACCTCAAAGTTTCAAGATCTTTTAGCTTAAAGTGCAAATGAAGAAAAGCTTTAAGATCAACAACAGATTATGAATTTCATAGGAGCAATGACAATATCATCAACATACACCAAAAATGCCACAAAAGAATCACCAGAATGCTTTGTAAACAAAGAATAATCAAATTTAAACGGATTAAAGCCATAAGCAATCAAGGTGGAAGAAAACTTAGAGAACCATTGGCGAGAGGCTTGTTTTAAGCCATACAAAGACTTGAGCAGCTTGCATAGTCAAGAATCTCTAGGTTTAGAAAAATTAGGTGGCAATTTCATGTAAACTTCATCATCTAAATTTCCATGAAGAAAGGCATTGTTTACATCCAATTGATGTAATTCCCAGTTGTAAATGGTAGACAAAGCAAGAAAATAACGAACAGTAGTAAGCTTTTTAACAAGGAAAAAGTGTCAAAATAATCATTAACCTCACGTTGAGTATAACCTTTTGCAACTAATCAAGTCTTATATCTCTCTAAAGTGCCATCAGATTTCAACTTGTACTTGTAAACCCATTTACAACCAATAGGCTGCTTGCTAGGAGGTAAGTCAATTAAAACCCAAATTTTATTAGCTTCAAAAGCACTGATTTCAATTGCCATTGCATCCCTCCAATGAGGAAGTTTGATGGCTTGATGAAAAAATTTAGGTTCATAGAGAGAATCAACAGAGTAACAAAAATGCTTGTATGAGGGAGAAAATTTGGAATATGACAAGTATGGAGAGATAGGATATATTGTACCGAGACTGGAAAAACCATCAATCAAATGAGAAGTAAGAGTAACTTCATTATTTGAAATCAAGGAGTAATGATAATACTGCAAGTAATCAGGTGATTTCCTATTCCTTGTAGACTTCCGGGTGGGAATAGAAGCAAGGTTATTTTCTTATGTATCAAGTATGAGATGATGAAAAAGAAATATGTGATGGAGAATTGATAACAACATCTGAGAGAGGATTTGGTAAGACAAGATCAGGTTGAGAGGATGATTAAGGTGGAATCTCAGATGGAGGCCAAATGTATAGAAGCAGAATCTGGTTTGAAGGGAAAAATGGTCTCGTACAAAATAACATCTCTGAAAATAATGATTTTGTGAGTATGGATATTATACAGTTTATACCCTTTTATACCAGATGGATAGCTGAGAAATATACAAGCTTGAGCTCGAGCAGAAAATTTAGTAGAAGAATTACCAATAGTAGATGCATAACAAAGACAACAAAAAATTTTCAGATGATTATATTGAGGTTTAACAGAAAATAATATCTCATATGACGATTTATGTGAAAGAACAAGTGTACGGTGGTATTCTATTTATGAGATAAACAACAGTTAAAATACAATCATTCCAAAAATTTAAAAGAATATGAGATTAAAATCGAAGATCTCGAGCAACATTTTATATGTGTTAATATTGTTTCCTTTCAACAAAGGCATTCTGTTAAAAGAAGCATATATAGGGGAGTTTAATCAAACAAAGCAGAAATATATGCCCAAACCGGCCTCTACAATCAAAGAGCGAGCATTCATGAAAAACACAATTAATACATTCTGAGAAACCAAGAATGCAACAACTACGTACGTACATTTAGACGCCAAGTTAAAACCACATTATCGCAGTACTCTTTCATCTACGTCTGCAACTCTATTGTGCCAGATTCTCCAGAGGAAATTAGCAACCACTTTAGTGGCCGGTAAAACGCGATTCCAAAGTTGGAAAAACAAGATTGAGACAGGAACTTCTAGCTCTCTTAGTAAATTCCACGTGGAGAGGGCACGCGGCTGAGAATCTGCCATATGAAGTCTGTTTCCTTATGCGAAGACCGATCAGGACCTGAAGTTTTAAACTTTAATTAATAATTAACTTGCTGACAAACCTCTCAAGTTAAAGAAGATTCCCGGCCATAAGCTACTAATTATTAATTAAAATAAAATTATAATGTGCAAATATATATATATAATAATGGAGAGAGTATCTTTACTTAACAATTAAGTAAACAGATTTGCATCTAACTATAATGATATATTTGATAAATTACCACATTTGTCTCAAGAGCTTTATAAAGTGATATAAGAGGCAAATTTAATAATTTGATTTATATTCTTACTCTTCCTCTTATATATATATATATATATATATATTATATGTGGGTCAAAATTCCTTAAATGTGCTCAATAAGTGAAATTTTTAATTGAATTTGGGATATAGAGGGCAATCAAGATTCGAACTTAATTAGATTTCTTCTCTAATACTAAGTTAAATAACTAATTATTTTTCCAAGAGATTTGATTAATTTAAACATTGAATGTATATATACTCTTTCTTGACAATTAATGTATGATGGTAAATTAGAAAGAAGATTACTTACAAGAGGTGGAGATCCGATTTTAGAAATAATGAACAACCAAAATACATGAAAAATTGTCTAAATTGGCCATCAAAAGATTGAGGAAGCATTGAAGATTGGCTTGAGGGAGGTGACGTTGGGCGGCGCGACTTTTGAGGTTGTCGGAAATGGATAGATGAAATGAAATTTACAGCAGGAAGCAGCTAGCCCTGCATATGCATACGATGATGAAAGCAACAATCAACTTATAAGAAGACATGGGATCATCGGTGGACACTGTCGTATTCACAAGCAATCGGCCTAATTTATTAATGCTATATATATATGTATGTCGTACATTCTAAGGGTTTTGGGTACAAACTTATACAAACCCACGAGAGCCGTCGTCCGGGGTTGAAAATTTTGAGGTTCCTTTACGCCAAACGAACTTGGATGTGGAGATGACAACAAACCTAGCGAACCTAATCCACATTATCTTGTGGGCAACATGTATATAACAGCTCAGCTGATCTAAACTACTGTCATCAGGAAAATAATATAATAGATAAAACGAAAGGTACCTAATTACCTCTTTTGGCTATCGGCTAAGTTACCGCAATATTAATTTCTATCTCTTTCCATTAATTATATATTAAAATATTGAGTACTGCAAAAATATATATATCTAATTAAGATCTGAAATATATATATGTGCAGCCATCTTTATAATATGTTTGTGTGTGTGTGTGTGTGTGTAGATGGAGGGCCGACTTGATCATCTGTCAGCTATTAGTGTTATTTTTGCTTAATTGAAAATTAAACTATCTATTGCTTTCAGCAAACAGCCCAAACATTAAGGCATCCCCACTACTCCTACTTCCAGAAAGAGAAATTGAAAATGATTGCTCACCAACTGCTAGAAACTTCAAAAAGGAGGAAACATGGTCTCCCACACATAGCCAGTTAGGAGAATTGGATATTGAATGGCGGCAAAGAAACACCAAGCTGTAGTTCTTGGAACGTCATGGGGTATCAGAAGCCGCTTCCGTTCCCTTATTGCATTCCTGATCACCTTACTAATCATCACCGCCGTTTATCTTACCCAAGACAGCATTGGAAGAGTCTTGGAAGATACAACCGACGGTTTACAGCTTTCAGAATGCAATTTGTTTTCTGGGAAGTGGGTATTCGATAACCAAAGTTACCCTCTATACAAAGAGCAGCAATGCACGTTCATGTCTGATCAATTGGCTTGCGAGAAGTTTGGGAGAAAGGACTTGAGCTATCAGAACTGGAGGTGGCAACCTCATCAATGTAACCTTCCTAGGTATCTCTCATGTCTTGCTCTCTCATCATGATCATGGGTGCCTATATATACACACGCTCGCACACAAACTTACTATATAAATCACTGCATGCATGCTAGTGATGGTGGTATTAAAATTAGTCTTTGTACGTGTTTTTGAGCTTTGTGAAACTTGTTTTCTATGTTAATAAGGTTCAATGCAACAGCGCTGCTGGAGACGCTAAGGAACAGGAGGCTTGTGTTTGTTGGAGATTCCCTGAACAGGAATCAATGGGTTTCGATGGTCTGCCTAGTCGATTCATGGATCCCTCCAAAGCTTAGATCCATGCACAACAATGACTCTTTGAACATCTTTAAGGCCATTGTGAGTAATATATAATTTGGGTAGCATGTATCCATGTTCTTGCCGTCTCAATCCTAGATCGAAGATCTAGGTGCATACACCTAGCTAGTTACTATTAATTAGTTATTGGACCACTACATATATATGATCAACCATTAATATGTCTAGATTAGGATCCGTCTAAAGAAATACTTAAATTAATGCAGTACTCATCTTAAGAAACAACGAGTTGCTTGAACACTTTTTTCTGTCTTTGTTTTTTTTTTTTTTTTTTGTCTTTTTTTCTGAGCAGTTGCATGCATGCGTGCTTAAACTCTTTTGCATGCTTTTCCCAATGCATGCATGTCAACAAACTTACTCGATAAGCTTATATATAATGGTTAGTACGTACGTTTAACCCAATTAATTTAGGAATACAATGCGTCGATTGAGTTCTACTGGGCTCCATTGCTAGTGGAATCAAACTCCGATGATCCGGTGAACCACCGGATACCAGATCGGACAGTTAGAATCAAAGCAATTGAGAAGCATGCCAGGCATTGGACCGGCGGAGATATACTGGTGTTTGACTCCTACTTATGGTGGAGAAGGCCCAGAATGAAAGTTCTGTAAGTAGTACCAGCTTCTTCATCATCATAAACCCTACTTAATTAGCAACTGATCCGGTCTTAGTGATGATCGATGATCATGATTTATAGTATTTCTCATAACTTTATTTGTTGTACTTAACCACCATTGACTTCTCTCAAGTCTAATCGTACTTTTACAATATCGGAAATGAAACGATTAGGTGGGGCTCATTTGAAAGCCCTGATGATGCTATCTATAAAGAAGTAGAGATGCTGCGCGTCTATGAGATGGCCCTAAGAACGTGGTCTGATTGGGTGGAAGTACACGTTGATAGAACCAAGACCCAATTGTTTTTTGTCAGCATGTCACCAACTCATGAAAGGTACACTGATTAATAATCCATTTTCTCTTAAGATGCGTGAATGCTAAAATACATGATGACATTAATGCATATGGTTAATATATAGACAAGTACTACGACGTACCAACAACAAATTAAGACATGAAGCTAGGATCGTGGGTGGCTAAAAGAATGCATGCATGCTACAGGTTTAATGGAAATAAAATGATCTAGTAATATGGAGTGTATATATATATATGTACGTACGTATTGCAGGGCTAAAGATTGGGGCGGTGGTGAAAACTGCTACAAAGAAACGGGGAAGATTTCAGAAGAGGGATACTGGGGAAGTGACTCGGATCCAAAGATGATGCGTGTGGTTGAAATGGTGCTTGATGATTTGAAAACAAGAGGTCTAAATGTACAAATGCTCAACATTACACAGCTCTCAGAATATCGAAAAGAAGCCCATCCATCTATCTATAGAAAGCAGTGGGAACCCCTAACCAAAGAGCAAATAGAAAACCCAAGCAGTTATGCAGACTGTATACATTGGTGCCTCCCTGGATTGCCCGATGTCTGGAACGAGCTCCTGTATGCTTATATTGTTAATCAATGACACATTCGATTTGGAATAAAGTGCTTCTACCGAAATTTCAAACTTTTTTCCTGCCTTAGTATTAATATAATTAATAAGATTATATATGAACGTTAAGATGAATCCATTTTAGCATTCGATTTTCATCATCAAACTCAGAAATGGAGAGAATTTACATTCGAGTCAAAACTGAAAGGATAATATTTCAAAAACGAGCCGTGGAGAGTTCAAATTTGTCATGGAATAATTATTAAATTTAATTTATTTATCTAATTTCAAACAAGTTAACCCAAACTCATTTACGAGCTGTTTTTGGTAAACATGATAGTTATTAATTTGGTCAACTTATTTCCTCATCACACAAAATAAACCTCATGATTAACATTTAATTTATACCCTATATATATAATGAAAATTCATGATGGTGGTATTGAACAAGTTGCTTTATAGAATAATTTGGTTTGCCTAATTGGGGTGGGGATGGAGATCTTGATCTCTCCCCCAATTAAAAGAGAAATGCTTAGGATCTTGATAATGGGTCCCGAGCCTTTTTTCTTTTTTTTTTTTTTTACTTAGTGATTAAGTAAGTATTTTTTATTGATGTTGTGAGTTTTTTAAAAAAAATTAAAAATGTAAAAAAATATTCTTTTTTTTTTTAAAAAAAAAAAAAAGACAATTTGCCTTGTCGGGATAATCCCTCGATGGCTATAGTGCCACCCCAATTAAAAAGATCAATGGGACATGAGCGTTATATATCAACTGTCAAGCATAAATTTCGTCATTGAAGTTAGATGAGAACTTTAATTAGGAGGAGTTATTGTCCATAAATAGGTTAACCTTATTTTATCTCTAATTTAGAAAAATGATATTTACAGTATTAGGATGTGCGCATTTCCTTTAATTTGTTCAAGAAGTATTACTGTGCACTCATTTTTTTTAAAAATATATATTAGGAATCCATATAAGAAAAAAGAAAAAAAACTATTTTTTAATAGTAAACAATACTTTTTTAAAGGAAGTGTACGATCAAGGCTTACACACTCACTCTACGAATATAACTAGTATTATTCTTATTCATGAGATAAACTTAATTTCAAAAGGTTAAAGCAACAAACTAGGGGGCCGGTTGTACCTTTTGTAAGTTTTAGTACTTTTATTTGAGTTTGCACTGCATGGGATGATATTTATAGCTAAAATTTTTAAGATTATGTCGTGATGATCATGATCAAGACTAAGCCAAAATTCAACCCGCGTGCATGCCAAGTACTTACAATATAATATAATGAACTTAATGATCTAGATCATCATCATCATCATCATCATGTAAGATAAATAAAGATGATCAGAAACCAAACCCGATCGATCCCCTCATTCTTCTTACATATATTGTGACCAGATTCATGGAGTTGCATGTTTCCGAATTATATCTAGACCATAAATTTCTTTCGATTTTGATCGCCTTTTACTTACATTTATGTGTATATAAAAGATATGGTTTGGCAGAATTAAGCTGACAATATTCCGATGAAGACTGCATGTATTGTGGTGTGTTCATGTATAGCCACCAACCTTATCTCAAACATATATACCCTAACTAATTAAAGTAATAACGCATCAAACATAAATCAAAATGGTTCTTTTAGAGGGACCGACCGACTCGACCCTTAAACAAACTTTATGTGCCGACATATTACATATAAATAATGCATTACATCATGATGAGCTGCTGGGACCGACCGATAATCAACGGAATGCATGCAGACAGTTCCCAACAAACTTAATGATCATCATCCAGCTTGCCCATGGTGACCTTGCAACCTTCGTATAACTATATTTTTGAAGCTGATCTAGTACTAATATATATATATATATCATTATCTCATCTAATTTATAATTCTACTAATTTATTTAAGTGATCATAGTATTTATCTTTAAGAATCTTCAATCCCATGTATATATATATATATATATATATATATATGTCAAACCAAATCGATTTAACACGACTAGCTAGCTCAAGTTACAATATGATATATAACTTCTCATTTGTTCTTCTTTTTTTCCCTTTAGATTCTTGATCAAATTTTATATTAAATACTGCACCGGAGAGTCTTCTTTTTGTGCTTTTCTGTTGGTTTGGTTTGATATGTATGAGTTGATTTTCTTGGATCGTGGAGGTTTTGGATAGGTTCATGAATAACTCCATTAAAGGCTACGGTGGTTGGAGAATTGCCCAAGTTGACCTTACAATAGTAATCAGCAATCCATGGAGATCATGATCTGGTGAGACTATTCACAATTAGCATGCATGCATGGGACCAGGTCTTATCCTTTTGGGATATTGGTATCGGAAATGGCAACCCGATCGGCCGGCCATCTATATATAGCTACAATTTGAAGACGTGCATGATACTTTTCCTGTGATTCTTTGCTTCTTGTTGGCTTCTATATATTAGCATTGTATTTTTTGGCCAAGTGAGATTGGTCCCAATCGGTGCACATCCGTCGACGTTGGTGACTCGCGATGATCTTATGAGTTTCGAACTTTATATAAGAGAGAGAAATACATGATGAAGTGAGTAACATTTCTTCAAAATGTAATTCTGGTTTATGCAATTCAAATCCACCGGACAGAATGCAAATAAGAAGTGAATTCTGATTTGAAATACTATATTAATCCATGCTTCATGCACTGAAAATCTTCAAAAAAAATTATCTGAATTTAAGACTAGAAGTAAGAGAATGACAAACACGATGAAATGAGCTCTAAAACATTTATAAAATGCTTTTGATCTCGAACAAAGAGACACAATTAATTAGGTAGAAACCCAAGGCCAATATTAAGGATTAAGGGGACGTTTGGATTCAAAAATACTCTTATGATCTCATTTCGTTTCATCATCTAATCATTACAATTTTTTAAATTTTCTAACAAAATATAATAAATAATTTAATTTTTTTAAATCCCAACAAAAAGAATATTAAAATTATATTCTAATAATATTTTATTCAACTTTTATTTCATCCCATCTCATCTCAACTCAACTCAACTCATAACTATCCAACCTCGTCTAAGTACTCATTGTGGAGGCTGATCTTTTGAATTGCTAGATGATGAAGCTGCCCTATCATCTCAGAGATATGCAGTCCTTTCCAAGGAATTAGCTGGATGCAGGCAACAACCTGTGCGTTAGCTCATGCTTGAAGGCCCGGAGAACCTGATATATTGTCTGCTTGGGTGACAATTACGCCATCCCATTGGGGGCCTGAAACAAGTTGAGTGATTAAATCAAGAAGTTGAAAAAACAAAAAGGTGTAATTTTTATTTTTATTTTTTTAAATGGTAGACTATCCAAATGATTTGCAACTGTTTCATTTCATGTGAAAAATGGGACCAATCTGAATCAGGGGTTTCTTTTGATGTAAACTGCAGAAACTCTAATGGGTCAAACGGACACACAAACTGACACTTGTCGTTGTATTCCATGAACAAGGGAGGGCTCAAAAAAGGTATATGAAGGAAAAAAAGACCGAGGAAGAACTGAAGTAAAGTTTATACCCGTATTCTACGTTCTCGATCCCTTGTATATCTAGTCTCCAACCTGAAGCAAGTCCAGTGAAGAAAGTATATTGTGGAGTAAGCTAAACAAGCTAGTAAGAAGAAATAACTGACAGGAGAAGAGAAGGAATATTGTTTGGGAGAGATATGAGGTTTGAGGTCAGGATCGTCTTCTTAGTTCATCCCCAACGGCTACTTCTCATTTAGTACGTTTTTCCGCAATGGTTTGGGTTGAAATTGACCAGGTCCAAGTTCTGGATATTTTGATAGGCCTAAAACAACCGGAAAGGAAAAAGAAAGAAAGGTGGTCTAGTATCCGTGTGTTTTAACAGCCTAATGAACATAACGGCCCAGGTTGAGTCTGGACTCTTCTAATTTTGATTCTGAGAAAGCCTCAAGTGAACGGGGTTGATATGCTGAACATTGGCATGCTTCATTTTGATTCAGAGAAAAAAAGTTTTCTCTTCCATTTCCTGGAGCGATTTTCTCCTGTTCTCTCTCTTTCTCTTCCTTTCTCTCCCTTTATCCCCCTCTCTACATTTTCTCTCTTTCCTCGAGCGTTGTCTCTCCGTTTCATTCCAAAAAAAATATTGGTCCATTTCCTGATTATCTCTCTTCACTTCCTACGATTTTCTCTCTTTCTAAGGCAACTAGGACAATCACTCAACAATTAATCCCGTGTGGCAGCTAGGTAAAAATTCGGGCTTCTTGTTAATCTTGTAGTTGATTTTTACTTCATTGTGTGCTGGTTTTTAATCCTTGTTGGTGGTGATTTTGTATGCATTTTATATTAATTTAAGGTTTGTTCAAGGGTTTTTGTTTCGGGTTTCAGTGTTTGTGCTTCTGGGTTGGGGTAGGTTTAGTGGTTGTTGTTCTAAATATGGTTTATATGCTGCTCCGAGAATGATTCTTATTGAGACAAACCAAAGATAATTCTTTATGTAAGCTATTATCATCCACATTAAACAACATTTTGCTTTAGGTTCTTTGTGTAAATAACAAATACAGATATGTCGTTATGGTGAAGGGTTGCTGGCTCATCTTTGAATGGCGAAGATGAGTTATTATGTATTCAAATCTTAGATGTAGAAATTCAAGAGTGAAGATGAAAATACCAAACCTGTTTGTTGTCTAGAAATGGGCATTTTTCTGTTCGCTGACCTCAAGAAAAATATTAAAAATAAATGTGTGTGAGGATACGTAAAGAAACTGTGCAAGAGAAGAAAATAAGGCCTTGGTAAAGTAATAAAACAGTATAGATTTTATATGTTTAATCTTTTTGTTTCTTCCGTTTTTAATTTCTTTGTTTGGATGCCTGGTTCAACATTTTTCAAGGATTAATAGAGTGCATTAACTTTTGCAGTTCATTTTGATTTACAGGGTGTTTCTGCCTTATACTGGCTGGTATATACTTATAACAACTCATCTTTTTTAAGAATTCATGACCTTTGACCTGAAACTTTCACCATGCCCAGTGCAAGAAAATCAAATCATACAATGATCAAGGGTAGCCCAGCCCCCATTTCTTGCAATTTTGCTTGTGGATTTGTTTACTTTGTAATTTGCCTCATCTCGGTTCTTAACTGGCCAGCATTCTCATTCTCAGCAGCATGCAAAAAATACCAACATTATAGTAATACACACACGACCAAATATAAGTTACTTACATATTATCACCAAAACATCATACAAACAATACCTGGCCAATATGGTTTGTTGGTGCAAACCATGAACCAGTTTTTTATTCCTATTGATTTATCACGCATTGTGCATATTTTAACGTCTGCATAATTATGTTCTTACCCTGCATTGTCGTGTGGGTTAGACGCTATGTGATCCAAAAATCCACCGATGCATGTTACAAAGACGCACAGCTTGATTATATTTTTTGGGGTCTTGCAAGCTGGTCTTGATGTGATAGATGATTTGAGACCTCTCAAGTTGAAAGAAATTAAGATCTAGCAGAGAACCAGAACCACTCTTTAAACATATTTGCCAAATAAAAGAATATTAGCTACCACAGTCAACGTGACAACAACATCCGGTCTAGACCTGTTCAATTTGGCAGTAGAGACCTGTTAAATGCCCGAGATATGGACCTTCTCACAGGTCTGTGGGTTCGATTAATGGATGATCAGTGTCTCCCGTTCCCCTATTCCCTATCTTGGAACAGAGGAAAAACTAGCTAAAAATAGTTTAAGCTTCTCCCAGGCAAATTTTACCAAAACGGCTTCCAAGATAAAATGTGCCTTGCATAGGTTTACAGACCCAGACCGATGGACACTCCAAAACTGACTCAAACAAGGACCAAAACGGAAACTGAAAAATAACAATCTAGACACCAGCAAACTCAACTTTAAACAAGCCCAAACTCATCGGTACCACATGCAACCGACATTGAACTCAAATGGGAAACATAAACTTCAACTAGATAAAGCCGCGTGAAAGAACACCCAAAGCAAACCATGCATATGCAACACCATCGCACTCGAATTGTATCGAGGACAGTGATATTAGGTTAGTATCAAGAGAGGTGATATTTAGCTCATTAGAAAGGTGAATTTATAAATTAGATGGTACAGAAAAAGCCTAAAAATTTTGGTTATGAAGAGACTCAAACTTGCAACGTGAGATTAAGTTAGAAGAAACTCAAACTACTCCACTTCTTTTCAAGTCTATCTCCAACTCTAAATCCAAACTCCAAAATTTTTTTACTCAAACTAGAGCACGCAGAAATCAGAGTTAAATGTTTTTGCGGATTTGGTCCAATGCAAATGAATCAGCAGTATGCGATCAGTGCTGAAATATCAATAATAGAAATTTGCCATATCACTAGCAAATTTTGACAAGAGTACGTGGGGTAGAAGAAGCCTTCATGGAAGGGTAAAGTAGGTGCAAAAATCAATCAATCTAGGCCATCACTGAACATCAATTTCTAGACAAACCCATTATGATTTATTTATTAACACATAATTTTGAAACCAAAATTAACACGCTATTTGGCCAGAAATCTGCATTCAAGCAGCCATAAACAACACGTAAATGGAAGTCTAGCCCAAGCATACCCCCAAATTCTTCATAGATCTAAAACGTTTATACTTAACGAACACCTGTAAATGCCAGCATACAATTTCAGACTTGTAATAAAGGAAAAAAGAACCATCCACGAACAAACTTCCATAGATTCCAATTTATGAATTATGCATACCCAAAGATCTGGGCCCGAAAAAAAGGTATACACCCAGAGAACTGAATGAATAATTGGTATCACATTATATCAATTATAGAAATATATAGAACATAGATCCGCCACCAAATGTGTCACGTGCTATCTAAAATCGAACAAAAGCTCACAGATACAGAGTATATTGGGAATTAATGAAAATTAAAAAAAAAAAATTAACATATTTATTTGTGTACCAAAGTGAAAATTTCAATTGATAAGGATCCATCAAATCAGACGCGTGCAGCGGCAACGAGGGGTGCAGTGGCGACGGCGGCGTTGGAGGCGGCACCACCAAGGAAGGAGAGGAATCCGGATGAGGGATTCTCCTGCTCGTCAAGGAAGAGGTCCTCGGGAACCCTAAAAGCGCCATGGGCGCAGACAACGGCAACGCCAACGAGGAGGGCGGAAATAAGTAGCGATCCGACGGTAGTAAGGAAGACGACGAAGATGCTAGATACGGTCAAGATACCGAGGGTTTCCTTGTCGGAGAACGCACGGCCGAAGAGGACGAGTGGCTGATCGGAGGGGCGGAAGAGGTAGAGGAACAGCCAGGCAGAGAGGAGACCGAGGAGGACAAGGAGAGAGAAGGGGTGGGAGACGAGCGAGAAGGCGAGGATGACGGCAATGACGGAGAGGTAGTTGACGCGAAAGTAGGAGTAGTTCTTGCGGACGCGAAGGGCGGCATCGGAGAAAGACTCGGGCTTGGAGAAGGCGGAACGGTCGGCGAGTTCGGACCAAGGCCGGCGCTGGGAGATCCCGTGGCGAACGGAGTCGGAGATGTGGTTGATGAAGGAACGGAAGGCAGGGGTGGCGATTGGGGGTTGGGACTGGGATTGGGATTGGGATTGAGATTCGGGGACGGAGATCGGGAGCACGGGAGGAGATGTAGTGGACGACATGGGCGCAGGGAATGAAGATCCGGAAATTTTGGTATCGAAAAGAAAATAGAACGTTTTATGTTATGTTATAGAAGGGAGGTGTTTGGCTATAAAAGGCTTCTTTTAATCCTATCCTTTGACTCTTTGATTCATGTGAACGTTAAGCTGAGAGGAGCCTTAAGCTTTTTTATTTTTTTATTTTTATTTTTTTAATAAATGGTAGTTAATTGAAATGATAAAATATATTTTATAAAATTAATAGAAACGAGTTTAAATATATTTAAATATTAATATATATTTAAATATTAAGAAGAGTTTAGTGTTATTTATAAAAAATTTAAAAACGTTATAAATTTTATGTATAAAAATATATTGAGTTAAAAAAAATTATGGGTCTCACGTGTAAAAAAATTTTAAATTATAATAAATTTAATAATTTAAAAATTATATATTTAAATATTAAACTAAATTTAAAATTAAATTAAACTGAAATTTTCAGTCCAACAATCAAACTAACCCACCGTATAAAATAATAATTTTATAAAATCTTGAGGAGTCTATTGCTTAGTCGCTACGTTTACATCTCTCTTTTTCAACGTTGTGAATTACGCGTTTTCGGAGTAAAAAAGGAAAACGAGTGAAGAAATTCAACAACATATTTTAAAATTCAATGTCAAAAGCCATGACTTGTTTTCTCTTGACGAGACAGACCAATTGAAACCATAGAATTCTTTCTTTGTTTAATTTAAATATTAACGATCACAATCACTGTACCTTATTACATTTTAAAGTTGGGAGTTAAAGTTTGAAAAAATCTTCACAACTTCTCAATATTTCATACTTTATATTTTTTTTAATTTTTATTATTTTATCTTTTATCAAATATTTAATATATAAATAATAAATAAAAGAATTAAATTAATTTAAAAAAATAAATTCAAAAAAAAATATTAAGAAAATATTAAAAAATTAAAAAAAATAAAATGTGAAATATTAAGAGATTGTGTATCATTCTTCTTAAAGTTTTATTACTATTAAGGGAAGAAGAAGGGCAAATCCAATGAGGACAGCGTCATTAGTAAGTAGGCCATCACATCACGCGGTTGTCTGCGTCAGACATGATGATGAAGACGAAACAACCACAATGAACATGAAGAAACACGCATTAGAACGGGGGAAGAGAGTCTTGAATACCCTATTGACTTGTCTAAGAAGAAACGAAAAAGAAAATAGCCAAGAAGATGCATAAAAGGTTGTCTTCTTCAACGACTCAAAAGTTGGAACCCTGAACAGGAAAACTGCACTGCTTGAAAGGGGGCACCATATTGGTATAAACTAGACTGCTACTGTGGACATAATTTGGGAAGTGGGATTCAGTATGGATGGATTCTTTGGGAAAATCTAGTACGAGTTTTGCAGGAGGTCTGGTGTAAAGCATTGCAGAAACTGAGCATTATCTTGAGTTTGATTAGCCTAAATACAAAGAAAAAAAATGCAATGAGGAGAAAGAAAGAAGCAATGAGGAGAAAGAAAGAAGTGGACAGCAAATGACCCTTCTTCTGCATGACAACGAGGGAAGTTGGACAGTTTGGCTTGGTGTAATTGATTGAAATTGAGGAATTATCAAGACTTGAGGACATTCAACTTGCTCTCAAGAAATGTGGCAATTGCAGCACTTAGCTTCTAAATTTTGTTTGCATGATCAGGGTCAAGGCCACCAATAATAATGGACACCAACTCTCCATAAGTTGCTTGGCTGCTCAGTCCCACCAAACGATTGATATGGGAATTGACCCCTACATTATCACATACTGCATATTAACAGGTACCAAATGCTCAAACGTGCCACAAAAAACAAAAACAAAACCAAAACTAAAACGAATTGAAAAGCAAAACCAAAACCAAAAACAAAAATATACTTTGAACTCCATCAAGCATTATGGTACCCGGAGAACAAAAATTATAGTCTTTCTTAGCAAGCTAAATTGGTTGAGACAAAATATTCATAAGCAAGCAAGAAGCCCAGATCATTTCTGCCGCATGTCCATTTCCATCACTGAGCTTCTTCTTCTTCTTCTTCCTCTTCTTCTATATTTGAACAAGAGCAATTATGTGAAGCCTCCTTGACCTTCCACATCATGCCTGCAAACAAAGGCTGAAGTGAAGCACCTTTTCCCAAGGGCCTTTGAGTGGGTTTCTTGCCAACCCTGACCATCCTTATAAGTTTCAACCTGTGCTTATATTGCAAAGGAAAATTGGCTGTTAAAAATCGGATTAAAAAAAAAAAGTAAACATTGTTCATGAGAGAAATCATAGCAAAAGGTAATTATCTCACCGTGTCAACAACGTTACCACTCACTTTAATTCCTCCAATTACATAGATGGAATCCTTGATAACACCAGCAGCAGAATATCCCCTTGGGTTTACCATTGGTTCACCACAAATCCATGATCCCTGACGTGGATCAAATATTTCAACACTTGGAACCATCGTATTTCCATCATATCCACCCAGAGCATATCTGTAAAATTCATAATAAAAACACGTATGCAAAGAACTTGAGTGATGCTGCATGCCACAGTCTCATCCTACTTTCATCTCATTATGTAAAATGTAGCACTTTTATCACCCTTAGATCATCCTTTATTTTTTTGAGGAACTCATATTATGAATTATCCTTTATTTATTGCCAAATGGGAGGGGGTGGATACTTTACTTCCCCCCCTCTGATCAAATTGACATTTAAATTTCTTTGTATTTGTGTGTGTATGGCATTATAGACAACTCGAGTTTGATACAATGATATGTATCAATATGCCCAAGACTCGAAGAAAATCTAGTGCATCATCTGCATTTCCCGAGATAATCCATGTACAAGGTCATTGATAGAGTAAAAGTAATTAAATAATAAGAGAAGAACTTACAATTTCTCATTGAAAACAACCAGGGAATGGGAGCCCCTCTTTGTATTCATACTTGCAATTCTTGTCCAAGAATGTTCTCTAGGGTCAAATCTCTCAGCAGAACTGAAGCCCAAAAAAGGTTTCAGAAACTACATGCAATGATCATGTAACAATATAGAAGGGAAAGCTTCCAGATGCATTTATTCTTTATTAAAAGATTAGATTCTTCCTTAAACCATCATGGGGCATATTCAATTGTGTAAATAAACCCCCCCACAACAACAACAACACCCAAATAAATAAATTCCACCCTTTTTTCAGGTTCAAACTGCTTGCTTCCAAGGTTCATGTCAGCAAGCATTTTGCTGGGCTGAAAACATGTAGAAATGCTCTTATGAATGCATCTAAGATTGTGCACTTCGATGAAGATCTGGTTGCATCTACATAGGTGCAGAAAGAAATGAAAGTAAAAAAGCGACATCTTACTTCAAGTAATCATTCCCATCATATCCACCAGTAGCATAAAGCACACCATTCAGTTCTGCTGCAGCAAGAGCAAACCGCTGGAAAAATAAAAGAAACACAACCAAGGACTAAGTTCTGATGAATTTATATAAACATGAAGCATTTGAAAAATAAAAATAAAAAACAGAGATGTAACTAAGGACAAGAAACACAAAATTATGAACGAGGCTCAACTTAAGCAACACAAGTAACTTGACTTGAAAACAAGCAAGCTGAGCAAGATATATTACCTTTTCTAGCATTGACCGTGTTGAGATCCATCTTCCAATGTCTAAATCAAGCATTTCAACTTCTGAAAAGCTTTTGATGCCATTCCCCCCACCAATGGCAAATATTTTATTATCTATGGTAGCACCAGCTAGACTACCCTTTTCCTGATTTAGTGGAGGTTGCAAAGTCCACTCATCATTAGCTGGGTTGTACGACTCAACTTCACAGGAGGTGATAGAAATGTTAGAAAAAATTGAATATTAGTTTTTATAAAGTCAGTAGCAGTGCATACCTGTGTCATACCATACATATCCGTTTCCCCCACCAAATACATATAGTTCACCCTTCAACTGCGCAGCTGAAGAGTATGATCTGACAGTGCTCATAGGCTTCAGAGATTTTATCATGTCCTGAGAAGGATGATATGAATTCAATGATGACAACCATGATTCACCGTCATATCCTCCTATCAGATATATTGACTCATTAGGATCCAAATGGAGCTCATCAAATGAGTCAATAACTGTCTCATTAACAAGTTCCTCAGAAGGATCTGACACAGATTGATCCACATGGAGCTCATCAATAGCCTCAATGACTGTATCATTACCAAGCGCGTTGGAAGGATTGGACACAGGTTCCAACATCACACAATGATCTTTTAAAAGCAGAATTTCCATTTCTGCCTCCATCTGAACAACCAGGGTAAATTATTTTCATTCCATGAAAAGAAGCAAAACAGAAAAAGAAGTGTACACCCTATAAACAATTCATACATGCATTGGAAGTTGCAAGAACAAAGAGCCATAGCATAAGCTTGAAGCTGCTGGCAGATGGATAGTAATTCCACTTTGAAATGAAATGGTGCAGGCATATGATCTGTAAGTTACCAGGATTTCTCATTTATTTAATACCTAGATCCTGACATATGAAACTTGGTTGACCTGTATGTTAACAGGGCAAAATGTACACATCAACTGCTAAATTAAAGCTCTCAAGACCAACATAAATTTTCTTTTTCTAATTTCTCCACAAAGCTTCTTCAATGTTCATGGGCCTGGAAATTTCATTTAATTGCCTAATCAAGCAATCACTGCAAATTTTTTCCATTGGAAATCATATATATATATATATTGATTTAAAAATCCATACAAAAGAAACTTTAAATTCAATATCATAAATTTTGACAGAAAATATGCATAGTTGTCATTTCCCTTTGTCTAACAAATCTTGTTCCTTTCTTTGATCTTTTCATTTTTTTTTTTTTTTTTTTTTTTTTTTTGAGTTAAAGTTAGTAAGTACAACAAAATCCAGATACAAGAAGAAAAATCAGGCTCACCACAACAGGAAAAACTACTTAACAAATGAAAAAAAACATAGATCAAACTGAAAACCGGGAAAAAATTAAACTCAATCCCTTTTAAGGTGCATATGCAGGGCAACATCAACAGATTTTTACAGTGAAATATCAACAAAAGCTTCAAATGAATTTAAAAATCCCATGGAAAGTAAACTCTAGTATTACTATATACACAACTTCATGAAGAAATTCATCCTTCTAAACAGGGCTATTCTGAAGAAGCAATCATCAAAATAAATGGAAACATTATGTGAAAAGTTAAAACTGCAGTTTTCAAAAGGCCACATATATACTTCTTTTAAGTGTCAACCAGAATTAGATTGAGCTGCTAAATCCCCATGGGCTGATCAAACAAACCCTCAGTGCCAATCGAAATTACTTTATTATTATTATTATTATTATTTTTTTTTTACAGGTACTTTCTATTTTGCTTATTAAACTACCCAAGATATAAGGGTTTAAAAACAGTTATAGAGAATGGGAAATATAGAGAATGGGAAACTTTCACATTAAAAACATAGCAAGGATTACCAGCTTCTGCTCCAAAATGCTAATCTTCTGAGTTTGTTCTGCATTAAAAGCCTTAAGCTCTTGCACCTCTTGAATCAACTACATATATGCATAAGAAAATATGAGAAATTTTGTACAAAACCAGAGCAAACAGAGTTTCCATGATTAGAATTTATAGAATGTGGACAACTGGCTTCCTCAAGTACCTGAGTTATGATGGACTGACACTCAGATGATGACTGAGGATTGTCTTCATTCTCTTCCACGCCAGAAGATGAATTAGGATTCTCTTCATTCATAATAGAAGTATTTTCTACATTACGCAATGTAGGCAAGTCTTGATGCTCATGGCAACGAGCCAATTCTTTCAGTTTCATGAGAATTACTTCTTTCTCATCTTGTTCAACTAAATTTACATTGGAGTGAGCTTCTGATATCTGGTTGTATCCATCAAATGAAGAAGCAACATCTGTAGAATCCAGTTTCTGACTTGATTGATTAGAATGCTTGATTTCCAAAGTAAGTGGCTTAAACCCTTCACTTTTCTCTACTACATCATTCAGGGGAAGAGGCCAAAAAATCGCTCTGCACTTTGCAGTATTCTGTGGTACAGAAGTACTTGGAGCAACCGCTAAAGAGAATAAGGACATGAGTCTAGTTGCTTGAGCGTGGTCTAGCTCAAACCAGAAATGGGTCTCAGTATAGTAGTTGTCAGAAATTATTGGTTTAAACTGATTTTCAGGCAGTGGCTGGCAATGCATGCGGACAAGGATCTGAACCTAGTAGAATGAAGAAAAATATCAGAACCAGACCCCGATTGTTGATAAAACCCAGCATGTAACTCAAAACCATTATACTACATACAAGAAACTTTCATATGATACCTGTGCAGGATATAATGTTCTCTCTGAACCATCAGTGGTCCAGCCATAAGGGTTAATATTCATTTGACCAGGGCTGGCAGCCTCAAAGATTCCACTAAGTTTTCTGTTACTGTAGTTGAATAGGAAGAGTGGTAAGCCAGGATCAATATTCTTCACATATGAAAAGTGCTGAGCTGGTAGGCCTGTCAAAATTGAAGAACATATTTCCTGAGTTCTTGGAGCCAGAATTATGAATGAATTGACAAAGCAGCATTAAGCACACTGCTGAAAAATTATTATGACTAATAGTTTGTAGTTTACAGAAAATATGCGCTTCACTTGTTCTGCTGATCATGATACTTTGGTGCTTAGAGAAGCAATGGAGATAGCAGTTGCCATTGTAGCACAATTAACAAAGGAACATAGAAAAAATAAAGGCAAATGCAAATTGAAGTTGCTGGATAAGAAACAAAGGCAGATGACTGACCAAAGAGTTGTTTAAAGAGGCATTCCTTGATAGTATTGTTGTTGCAACCAAATATGACCCCACCCAGGTGATTCTTCCCCAAATTTCTTACAGATGAAGAGCTGCTCACCAGATCTGGAGATGAAGGTATACTTTTGCTAGCAAATTTCCTCCCTGCAGACATTCTGTAATCCAAAGAGGCAACAAAATAAATAAACAGATCGTAAATGAAGATTAATGCTGCCATAAGATCCATATTTGTACCACACTACAAAGCTACCACCAATGAATAGAAAAGGGATGAAGGAATTAAGCTACCACCAATGAATAGATTTTCGTGTCAACTAATCCAAGTTAATTTTATCACTTTGAAGTGAATGAACTTAGTTTAATAGAGTTCATGAAGAACAACCCTGAAACATATCACATACATCGAATGTAGCTCATAAATAATCAATTGGAGATGGTTCAGAATATGACGCATAATATGAGCTTGAAGGTTCATCATTTCTCGGACAAGGCCGCAACAAGCATTGAAAGAAAACTCAATTGCTATTAATTGCATCATTGCTTAGATATTAGCCACTGGAATATACAAAAGCACAATTCATGAAAATAAACAACCAAAACTCATCATGTAAAAAAAGTTCTAACATATTAGATATAAGACACAAACATCACATTCATAAGAAAGCAAATAATTAACCAATAGATAAGGCATATTCTATTTATAAGCCGGTGTGGATTACACAATTAGTAAAGTATTTACATGGCATAATTTGAT